>NW_027508706.1:0-37500 GCF_051911475.1 Siphateles boraxobius | reverse complement strand
ACATTGGCAAATAATATTTGCTTGTATAAAGCTAACTAATGCAATTTTGCTTTTCAGGTAAATGTTTTGTTCAAAATATGATATTATCACTGGAAAAAAAATGTTTTGTTGCAGTGTAAAAAATCCAACAACAGCAGATCATTAAGAACATTTAAAAAAATATTGCTAACCTGAAAAAATTGAACACATGGGCTTTAATTGTCTCACTATTGCTGTTAATATGTTGTTGTATAATGCCTACAAGGTACCAAGGCATTTTTTTGAAACAACCGGAACAGTATGTTGGCTCTGCAATAAAACTTTGATTCCAGTAACTGCAAATACATCCAGACTCTGAGCTGTAAAATGCAGTGGGCATAATAAAATTGATTCAATGATTAATTATTGAGCTATTCACAATTTTACAAGAGAACACCAGGTTCTTTTATTGGGCCCTTGCTTATTTCATGTAAGGCCAAAAAAAAAAAAACACACACACACACATATGCACTCTGAACAATACATAATTTCATATGAATTTTGTGCATATGATGGGAATTCGTAAAACTGTGCTATTCTTAGACTTCCATTAAAAGTAGTTTTGACAACAACAAAATTACCAGAAAAAAAGGAAATTTGAATGGTATACTACAATGTACCCTTAAACGTTTCTCAACATTTAAAAGAAGCAATATTGCCATAGAAATATACCACTCCATATTTCACAACCAATCATATTCTATATTCAAATGCCCCCAATTGTATGGAATTCCAAAGCTGACAAAATAATACATAAATATATATATATGAAGAAATGTAAAAAAATTTTTTACAAAAAAAACCATAAATATACCAAGAAATAAAAAAAATAAAAAAAGCCAAAAAATAACTAAACAATTATTGGTATATTTATTGATGTATTTCTTTCTTCCTTTTTTTAACATCTCTTCTATGTATTTATTCATTTATTATTCTGTCAACTTTGGAATTCCATACAAATCCACTGTTGCCAGGGGTTTAAACTGGGTCTAAAAAAGAAATACATTGGTTGGCAGTTAATTTATTCAATCCATTCCTTTTCCTTTATGCTCCAGTCCAGTTTTTGTTAATTCTACATTTATAACACATGCTCAGAAAATCTTTAAAGTTCATTACAATAAGCACAATACTTCCCTCTCGTCAGAGTAACAATAGACCAACTTCTGAAATGCCAAATTAACCCCAAAATGTGAAAAAGGATTAAAAAAAGGAAAATGATAAGATAGGAACACTTTTGATTATATTTAAGCACAGTCCTAAAAAGAGCAAAGTTACATGTCAGCTATAAAACAGTGTTGGGATTTATTACCCATGAACCCTTTCATACCAACCCTCACCTGACGTACATGGTGTCAAGAGGTTCATTCAAGGATGGAATAATGTTGGAACCTTGTGTTCCCAGGATGAATTTTCCATTTCATACTGAATTTGTGTTGTTATTATTATTATTCGATTATATGCTGCATAAAATGTGAACCACCTGCCACAGAGCCTTCGGGGGGAGAAGGGAAACGGATTGATGTTCCCGTTCCCTCCTCCAGCTCCCAACTAAACCCAGACCGCCTTCTTCAGCACTGCCCTGTTAATCATTTGGAATCCATATTAATAAATGCCTTATGTTTGCTAGGGCCTGTACAAAGGCATTAAGTGCTCTTTTTGTGTGGCCTGATACAATTCCAATGATAGCCTCAATAAAAAAAGATAAACTTTCCTTTCCCCAAGAGTCGACAGCATCACTCTGCGGGACGCACTTTGCTGCCGTTTCTTGCTGCATTTAAGTGGGATTTACTAATCTTAAACTCCCATTACTGAATAAGATAGACCACCTAAGCATTCAGACATATATTAGACAACAACTCTACCAGGCCTTAACCACATCTGTTGTTTCCTGTTCCAGCTTTACTGGGATAAATGTGGGTTTATGCTGAATATTGCTCTGGAAGCAATTTGCTGAACTCACACGATTAATGCGATTACGCATCATCATCGTCCATCATCTCAGGAGGCTAAAAAAGCAGATTAAAGAAACGGTTATACGCACTTACACATTCCGTTACAGATTATGAATCAAAGCTGCAATAGCTGATCATTGAGGTTTAGCTTATTGAATGAAGCAAAAGTGGAAACATTTCAGATGTGCTTATGATCCTTATCTACGTATACCTTTAAAAACAAACCTTTACAATCTATTCTGGACTGGGAATCGTACTGGTACATCTCATATCTGATTTCTATGAAAGCCAAACCTTTAAAAGCAGCAATTGCAAAAAAAATGTTGCTTTTTCGAATTATGAAGTTGCAATTAGGAGAAATAAAGTAAGAATTACAAGAAATAGTCACAATTGTGAGAAAAAAAAGTTGCAATTGGGAGATTTAAAACGGCAATAAGATAAAACATTCCTTTTACTCTTGAGGTGGAAATGAACTTCGAATTCTCAGCTGAACAAAATTTAAAGACTACTGTTCAAAAGTTAGAGTTAGTCAGTAAGACTTTTTTGAAAGAAAGAATGTAATACTTTTATTCTGAAAGGTTGCATTCAATTGATCAAAAGTGACAGTAAATACAAAAAAAAATCTATTTCAAATATATGCTGTTCTTTTGAGCTTTCTATTTATCCAAGAATCCTGGAAAAAAAGTTTCCACAAAAATATTAAGCAGCAAAACTGACAACTTTGATAATAATCAGAAATGTCTCGTGAGCAGAAAATCTTCATGTGACACTGAAGTAATGATGCTGAAATTTAAGCCATGCCATCAAAAGAATACCTGACATTAATAATAATTTACAATATTATCATTTTTACTGTAATTGTATCATTTAAATTCAGCCTTGGAGAACATAAGAGACTTTTTTTTTTTTTTTTTAAATCTTACCGACCCCCAACATTTGAACGTAAGTGTACATATACCTATTCATATCATGTAATCATCTTTATCCCTATGGCAAGACATTCCACCCACCACTGCCAAAGTAAGCTAAGGTGTTATTGCCAACTATTGGGAAATTCAGAGACCCTTGGCCTGACTTCACAGGGATTGTTGTTCTCAGATTTTGACCAAAGTAACTGGATATCTTGCTTCACGAATGCGCAAGACAAGAACAAATAACTTCAAAAAGCTCTTTAAAGACGTCTTCTGTTGTCAGACCAAGGGTGTGAAGCCGTTCCTGTACGCTTAACTCCTTCAAGTTCACTACGCTCTGTTGTTAAAGATCTTTTCACATGACAAAACATAATAAACTAAATGCTATCTGATCTTATCGGCTCTGATCACAGCAAAAAAAAAAACACCAACGAGGTCCCGGTCTTTAAACTGATGTAAAACAGCCAAACAATAACTTAATGTCTATGATTCAGTATTAATAGAGGAGCAGTACTCAGTTTAGCGATGTTTACTTTAAATTAAAGCTTGATATTGTTTTGGTTTAGACTAATGTTTATCATGCGCATTCTATCCTAATCAAGATTATTTTATGAAGTAACCAACTGTCTTCTTCAAGTAACATCATTACTTGATTTGTGTCCTGTGAGCTGCAGAGGTTTACACTTGATTACAGAATGAATACACATGTGTCTGATAATATCATCATTTAGTTATTTTAGAGATTTGTATATGCCTCAAAGCACAATGAAGTCCTTAATTAGACATGCATCATTCACATTACTTTAACTATTGGTTGGGTTAAATGCCTTGGGAGATGTTTAACACTATTCCTGTGGTTTTGCCTCAGTTCTCAATAATCTCAACTCATCAGGTGTAAGATATTTCCCACATGACTCATGATGATCCAGATTAGGATCAGCAGATGAAGCTGAGGTGATGATGATGAGGGGGGTTTGAAATACATTTTGTTTGAGAAAAGGCCAGTTTCTGGCTCTATTTACACCAGGAATTAACATTCGTGTCATGGGGCCAGTTTTCAACTAAAAACGTAACACTTTTTATGTGTTTTGGCCATTCGTCTAATTGACAGTGGCTATTTGGGGTCCTGAAAATGCAAACTTTTGAAAACGGCTTTCAAAGTGCACTTTTTTAAAAATAATCAACGCATTCTCATCCTTTGGCGTCATGTAGGTGACGCCATATGACATTTCGTCGAAATCTTACGCACATGGCATCCTTTAGCGTCAATATAACACGCACTGTTATGGGTAGGTTTAGGTCTGGGGTAGGGTACGGTTATGACGCCTTGGGATCTGCGTCTCATATTCACGCTAAATGATGCCATGTGCGTTTGATTTAGACGAGCGTCACCTGTATGACGCCTTGGGTTCTGCGTCACATATTGATGCTAAAGGATGCCATGTGCGTAAGATTTCAACGAAATGTACAAAGCGTCACATGTACGACGCCAAAGGATGAGAACGGGCTGAAATAATACGATTATCGTCTCCAAACTACAAAAACGCTAATTTGTAAAAAGGGTGATGTCATGCGCATGCGTATTACGTGTTCAGTCTATAAGCGCATAGTGTTTCTTTACAAGTGACATCGCCAACTACTGGCCTGACAGCAGAATACAGCGTTTTTAGTCGTATTCGCGGATCCTTTTGGCAATGGTGTGATTAGTGTGCGAAAAACGCAAATGAAAAAAAAAGGTTTTAGTACATCGTTGTCGTGTAAACGTAACCTCAGGTGAAATATTCTCAAATGATCAAAAAAAGATCATGGTTTTGTTATCCAGTTATCCCTTGCTACAAAATAAAAAGCAAATACACTACTGTTCAAAAGTTTGCAGGTTGGTACTTTTTTTTTATGAAATCTCATACTCACAAAGCCTGCATTTATATGATCAAAAATACAGCAAAAACAGCAATATAGTGAAATATTGTTACAATTGAAAAGAACTGTTTTCAGTTTGTATATATTTTAAAATGTAATTTATTCCTGTGTTGGCAAAGCTGATTTAGTGTCACATCATTCTAATATGCTTATTTGATGTTCAAGAAACATTTCTGATAAATATTATTATCAATGTTGAAAACAAGTTGTTTTGCTTAATACTTTTTTTTGTTATTGTTGAAACTGACATTTTTCATGGATGAACAAAGTTCAAAAGAACAGCATTTAAATAATATTTTTTTTTACAGTCACTTTTGATCAGTTTAATGCATCCTTGCTGGATAAAAGTATTAAAAAAAATTTTTTGTAAATATTACTGACCCCAAACTTTCGAACAGTATAGTTTATTCAGTATATTAAAGTTTGGACTGATTCTTTTGAGACGAATGCTATACTGTTAATATGATTTTCGACATCTGCCGCGTTTTTGATTGCTTGCTTGTCTATTTTATCATTCTTATGCCACCAAAGAGAATTATGGGAAGTGTAGTTGTGTTATGCAAGCCTGTCAGCATAAGCCAGCTAAATGAGTAATAGTTTACGTATTTATCAATAAAATGCATGCAAACTAAACTGTGCCATCACAAATACAACTTAATGTGATCAGTGCCTCTCAGGTTTTGTAATGAATCTGAAATTGACACCAAATCAATTAGGGTATCTAACCTATAGCTAGCATCATATGCTTGGCCATGCTAACAATAAACACCGTGCAAAACACCTGTGCTTGCCTGGGATAGAAGGAGAATCCTGTGAATACTCCTTTTTTTTCAATGACACTTTGATCCATTTGTGCCAACTCTACAATCTTGATCGAAGAGAGGGGTTAAAACATCGTCGCATGCCTGCTGGATCCAGCTCCCATTTTCTTCTTCTTTATCCATGGTCCACAGAGGCTTTAGTCCTCACAACACATAATGACGGTTTTCTAGCAACAGGCCAAAACAGTGTTATAAAGCTGGGCAGACCAGAGGTACGCTCTTGCATGTTGAGAGAGTCTCCAGTGGAGGGCCGCAGAACAGTTAGCGCATTTCTGTGTGGGTGAAGGCCTGAGCTTAGCAACTGCTTTGTCCTCAGCAAAAAAATTCCAGTAAGAAACTTTTTCATGAATTAAACATGTGGAACACAAGGTGCTAGAAATGTCCAAACATTATTTACTGATGCTGTGTTATATAACCTGAGACAAAAAGGCACTCTAATGAAGTTGAAATCATGCCAGGGTCTCTGGAAAACAATAACAGAAAGTAAAGACCCCAAAAGATCTGTTTACCTATGGAATATCATATTGGATGGATAAAAGGCACACCGAGTCACTAATATATTAAGGTTACGTACTGGTCAAAATTTTGGAATATTTTTTTATTTTATTATTATTAATCAATATATGATTTCTGAAGGATCATGTGACTATGAAGACTGGGGTAATGCCTGCTGAAAATTCAGCTTTTTTATCACAGGAATAAATTACATTTTAAAATATATTAAATATTGTTGTAATATTTCACAAAATCATTGTTTTTTACAGATTTTTTTATCAAATAATTGCAGCCTCGGTTGGACCCTTTTGCTTTCGGAACTGCCTTAGGGTGCTTTCACACCTGGCTCATTTAGTTGGGTTGAATTGCACTAGAGTTCGTTTTTCCCACTTGGTGCGGTTCGTTTGGGCGGGTGTGAAAGCATCAATCGCACTCGGGTGCGCACCAAAAGCGGACCAAATAAGCGTACCGAGACCTCCTCGAAGAGGTGGTCTCGGTACGCTTTCAAGCGAACTCTGGAACGGTTCATTTGTGGTGAGAACGTGATCCGACCTCGAACAGACCCAACTGCCAAAGAACTGCGCATTTTCTGACTAAACCAGCTGCCGTATTCAAACTAAATTATTATTTAGATTGTCAATAGCGCTCCCTTTAAGCCATGACTGACTTACCGTGTTCTGCACTCTCACTAAAATCTCATCATAAACACTGAAGTTGTCCGCACTGCACAGTGAATCTCTTATTTATATCGCGTCTAGACTGTGTTGTTTATGGGCGGGGATTTTCCGGATTCTGCCGGATTTTCCTCTTTGTTTACTTCCGGGAGTTCTGTTGGAATTTTCCCGCACGTTAATTCTACATTTACATTTATTCATTTAGCAGACGCTTTTATCCAAAGCGACTTACAAATGAGAAACAATAGAAGCAGTTAAACTAACAGTAGGACAACAATACGCAAGTGCTATAACCCCTCTCTGTTTAACTTTAGTGCATTTTTTTTTTATAGAATAGAAGAGAAGAGAAAGTGTTAGTACTACTGAATCAAGTGCTGTCGAAAAAGATACTTCTTCAGCAGTTTCTTGAAAGTGGCTAATGACTCAGAAGCTCTGGTTGAGTTAGGCAGATCATTCCACCAACAGGGAACAGTCATGGTAAAGGTCCGAGAAAGAGATTTTGTGCCTCTTTGAGATGGTACCACAAGACGACATTCGCTAGCAGAGCGCAAGTTTCTGGATGGCACGTAAGTCTGAAGTAATGAGTTTAGGTAAGAGGGAGCAGTGCCAGTGGTTCTTCTGTAGGCAAACGTCAGTGCCTTGAATTTTATGCGAGCGGCAACTGGCAACTAGTGCAATTTAGTGAGGAGAGGAGTGACGTGTGCTCTCTTTGGCTCATTAAAGACTACTCTGGCTGCAGCATTCTGGATCAATTGTAGAGGTTTGACAGAGCAAGCTGGAAGACAAGCCAGGAGAGCATTACAATAGTCCAGTCTGGATAAAACAAGTGCTTGGACAAGGAGTTGTGTAGCATGCTCTGTAAGGAAGGGGCTGATCCTCCTAATGTTGTGCAAGGCAAATCTGCAGGACCGGGCAGTTCTAGCAATGTGGTCTGTGAATTTCAACTGATCATCAATTACAACCCCAAGGTTCCTAGCTGACCTTGATGGCGTTATGGATGACGAGCCTAGCTGAATGGAGTAGTTGTGATGAAGTGTTGGGTTGGCCGGGACCACAAGTAGCTCTGTCTTCGGAAGGTTTAGTTGAAGGTGGTGGTCCTTCATCCAGCCAGAAATGTCTGTTAGGCAGGCTGAGATACGAGCAGCTACCGTTGGATCGTCAGGCTGGAATGAGAGGTAGAGTTGTGTGTCATCAGCATAGCAATGATAGGAAAAGCCATGTTTCTGAATCACAGATCCTAGTGATGTCATGTAGATGGAGAAGAGGAGTGGTCCAAGCACTGAGCCCTGAGGCACCCCAGTAGCTAGATGTTGGGTCTTAGATGCCACACCTCTCCATGACACCCTAAAGGACCTACCTGAGAGGTAAGACTCGAACCATTGGAGTGCGGTTCCCGAGATACCCTTCATCTTTAGGATTGACAGGAGGATCTGGTGGTTAACTGTGTCAAAAGCAGCAGACAGATCCAGCAGGATGAGGACTGAGGATTTGGAAGCTGCTCTTGCCAGTCTCAGAGCTTCAATTACAGAGAGCAGGGCAGTCTCAGTTGAGTGTCTGCTCTTGAAACCAGACTGATTGTTGTCCAAGAGGTTGTTCTGTGTAAGAAAGGAGGAGATCTGGTTGAAAACAACTCGTTCAAGTGTTTTCGCGACAAATGGAAGAAGAGATACTGGTCTGTAACTTGTTAGATGTGCTGGATTTAGATTGGGTTTCTTAAGCAGAGGGGTTACTCGAGCCTGCTTAAAAGCTGTGGGAAAAGTACCAGTGTGAAGAGAGGTGTTTATGATGTGCGTGAGTGTGGGTACAACTGAGGAAGAAATGGCTTGAAGTAGATTAGTGGGGATTGGATCAAGCGGACAGGTAGTAGGGCGATTGGAAAGGAGGAGTTTAGAGACTTCCGCCTCTGAAAGTAGAGAGAAGGAGGGTAGAATGTGTGCGTTTGTTGGTAAAATGTGTGTGTCAGTTTTGTCAATATGGACCAAATTAAGTGCAATTCTGACCAATTTAAGTGCAGTTGTGGAAATATGTTCAAGACACATCTGGCCAACGAGTGATGTGGATGTTGTCACGTGACTGCATTTTGGTTCGTTTCATCAACTCATCAACTGATTCGGACCAGAGCAATCATTGTGGTGTGAAAAGGAACCAAAACGCCTGAAAATGATACAAAGTATAATTTTTCGCCCTTAGTCCGGACCAGATGAACTGAACTACAGGTGTGGAAGCAACCTCAATCCTTCATGGCACAGATTCAACAAGGTGCTGGAAACATTCCTCCTAGATTTTGGTCCATATTGACATGATAGCATCACGCAGTTGCTTTAGATTTGTCGTCTGCACATTCATGACGTGAATCTCCCGCTCCAGCACACCCCAAAGCTGCTCTACTGGATTGAGATCTGGTGACTGTGGAGCCCATTTGAGTATAGTAAACTCACTGACATGTTCAAGAAACCAGTTTGAGGTGATTTGAGCTTTTTGACATGGCGTGTTATCCTGCTGGAAGTAGCCATCAGAAGATGAGAACACCGTGGTCTTAAAGGGATGGACATGGTCTGATACAATACTCCTGTGGGCTGCTGTTTAAAGATGCTCAATAGGGGCCCAAAGTGTGCCAAGAAAATATCCCTCACACCATTACACCACCAGCAGCCTGAACCATTGATACAAGGCAGGATGGATCCATGCTATCATTTTTTACAACAAATTCTGACCCTACTGTACCATCTGAATGTCATAGCAGAAATCAAGACTCATCAGACCAGGCAACGTTTATTCTAGTCTTCTATTGTCCAATTTCGGTAAGCCTGTGCAAATTGTAGCCTCAGTTTCTTGTTCTTATCTGACAGGAGTGTCACCGGTGTGTCTTCTGCTGTAGCTCTTCTGCTTCGAGATTGGACGCGTTGTGCCTTCAGAGATTCTCTTCTGCAGACCTTGGTTGTAACGGGTGGTTATATGAGTTACTGTTGCCTTTCTATCAGCTGAACCGGTCTGGCCATTCTCCTCTGGCATCAAATAGGCATTTTCACCCACAGAACAGCCACTCACTGGATATTTTCTCTTTTTCCGACCATTCTCTGTAAACCCTAAAGATGGTTGTTCGTGAAAATCCTGGTACATCAGCTGTTATTCAGAACAGCCCGTCTGTCAACAACCATGCCACATTCAAAGTCACTTAAATCACTTTTCTTCCCCAATCTGATGCTCAGTTTGAACTTGACCATGCCTACATGCATTGAGTTGCTGCCATGTGATTGGCTGATTAGATATTTGCGTTAACGAGGAGTTGTACATGTGCATCTAATCTAGTGACAGCTGAGAGTATATATATATATATATATGGAAAACCTTAATTGCAATTGCAGTTGTCATCAGTGCAACATTACTCAGTAGTGGAAGTCAACACACTACTATCTACTCTATATAACCATCAAACTACTGTACAACAAAAAATGCTCTTCTTGTTGTTGTTGAGGCATGCAAACCTACCCTCTTTTTTCATCATATGGTCCTTCCTTTTTAAATGTGGCAGCTTTGATGTTTATCACACAGGGTTATTTTGGCCTTATTGAATTTGTGAGGAATCCCAGCTTGGTCGTCGACAGGAAATTAAAAAACAGGTACCAATCGGCTCAATTTTTGTAGAACATGGAAACCTGGAATACATAGAAAGAACATTAGAATAGATCATACATTGATTATTTTTCCTGTCATGGTTAAAGAGAATAACACTGTTGTTTTGTCATGCAACATAATTGACTTTACTGTTCAGGAAATCATTTATGAATAAAAGAGGATTCAGTGGGCCCCCTAGGGAAAATGCCTTTTTTATTACAAATATAATAAAATAGACTTGTCATATTGCAAGTTACTTGGTATAATAATATCTTGTACATAAAAAACCTTGTATAAAAGCAATATTCTTGCAGTTGTGCCCTTGTACTGAATAAAATATGCATTCTAGACAACATAAAACTTGCAATTCTTTCACCTACTACTTAAAAATAACCACTGGAACAGAGCTAGAGGTCTGACATTAGAATTAGAAAGAATTAGAAATTAGAATTAGAATTAGAAAGCCAGGGCAGATCGATGTTCAGTGAGAAGACTTATCTGACGTCATTTCCAACCGGCAGACAAAAAAAATGTGTTAGGAAAAGTATTTGTTAAATGATAAAAAAATAAAAAAGGTTACACTTTATTTTAAGGTGACATTGTAACATTGTCTTTCCTCAAATAAGTACTGAGTAAAATTAATTAACTACATGTACTATAGAGTTATGGTTAGGGTTTGGTTTAGGGTTAGTAACTTAATTATGCCTAATTACCTGTTAATACTATAGTAAGTACATATAATAACATGTAACTACCTCACCTTAAAATAACGTGTTAAAATGATAAAATAAAAAAGATGTCAAAATATCTACAGAAGAAAAAAAATATGCGATCTGAAAAGCACCACAAAGAAACAAAAGAAAAGAGTTTAAAATAATTACAATGGTAAATCATTAAGTGTTACCTTATTATTTTTCACTTTTCAGTGGCTGGTTGTACTCATTTTGTGTTCCTGCTAAATTATTTTAATTTCTGCTGTATTTGGTCTTGTTTTGCTGTCTTTTTCTTTTCACAAAGATCTTATGAAGGGCAGATGGATAGAACATGTGTTTGTGTCATTATTATGTGATATAAAAGCGATGTGCCGAAGTCCACAATAAAGCACTGGGGCAGTTTGACCCAACACATGGTAACCTGTCACAATAAAACTGATAAAAGAAGGACCTCTGCTGGAAGCTCCTCATTTCTGTCCGCATCTCGATGGACCTTTAAAACAAGGAAACAGGGAGTTGCTTCAGGACATTCTTGACTTGGACATCACAAACTAACAAGAGGACACCAAATAACGTGTGACAAATGGAAAACACGTGACAATGTCCACTGAGATCTCACATTTTGCTTTGTACCAGATCTCACTTAACTGTTCTCATATGAGATCAAAAAGATGACAAGTTAGGAAATCTGTGACTTTCCAGTAACAGCTTATTTTAATTTAAGAGCAGATGATATTTACCATATTGATGTTTATCATACGAATATTAGCACACACTGTCTTCAAACCTAAATGCTGTTTTTAAGTCTCATTTGTCCCTCTGGCTATCACAGGGTGATGTTTTTAGACCTCCTAACACTACAGAGGAGCCAGATGTCCGTGTCTCTGAGTGACAATCTTCTAACGGCGCGGTTTTATGATTCATTCATTTGTAGAGCTGTTTCGTCTCGGTTCTACGCACAAGAAATATCGCTTTTGTCAGCAGTTCGGTTAATTCAAGCGATGTGAGAGAGTGGTAAAAACGTGGACCTTTAGAGCCGAATATGGTCAAAGCTGTGACTGTATTTAAGCAAAACTACCTTGATTATAATCTCAAAGGATCTAAATTGCATAAGGAGACAATTCACTCTCTGAAATTACACCTTTGTCAAAAGGCACAACAGTGAGGAAGGCCGGCGTCTTGTGCCATTGTCCAAAACATCACTTTACAGTGTAGACATGTCATTGAATGCAATGAAAACGTGGAATTTAGTGTGGTCCCACACAACCATGTGTGGGGTTTCTCCGCCATTCAAAATTGCAAGTTAAATATGTTTTGTCCTCTAAAGATGAAGCCAGTGCATAATTAACATTCCCTGGTTGTTTACAGTTGATTTTCCCTGGGAGCTGGTGATTATGCTGCTGCTTGACTACTAATAAAGAAATCCCGTTCAAAGTCAAGGCTCATATCAGGGAGATTTGGCGAAGAGGAACCAGTTATTAAGACGGAGACTAAAATATCAGCACCATCCTCACATTCAGGTTATGAAGCAAAGCTCAACTAATAATTGTTGAAGACAACATAAAAAAGACATTACAGACAGACAGATAGATAGGTAGATAGACGGAACGAAAGAGAGTCAGACAGAACGATCCATAGAACGATCGATAGAACGTTAGTAAGAACGAAAGACAGATAAATGCCCACAAATAGAGGTTGGCTAGTACTGTGTGGACCACTGAGTTTAAAGGGATAGTTCACCCAAAAATGTAAATTCTGTCAGTATTTACTCTCCCTCATGTTGTTCACCCCCGTAAGCGATCGTTCATCTTCGGAACACGAATTAAGATATTTTTGATTAAATCTGAGAGCTGGATCACTCCTCCATAGGCTTCTAAGGGATTGAACCTTGTTCCCCAAAAAGTTATTAAAGACATCGTTAAAATAGTCCAAGTGACTACAGTGGCTCAATCTTAAGTTTATCAAGCGACGAGAATACTTTTTGTGTGCAAAAACAAACAAAAATAACGACTTTATTTCAACTATTCATGTCCTTCTCTGTGGGCCTCGAGTCAGTTAGCGTAGTGTGTTAGCGTAGTTCTACGTCACACGGAGGCTCACTATTGGCCGACGCTGGTCATGTGTGTGTGTGATGCGTGTGACGCACAACACAGAAGCGCTGCGCTGTTACACTAGTGAACTCAATCGAGGCCCACAGAGAAGGAAATCAATAGTTGAAATAAAGTCGTTATTTTGGGGGTTTTTTGCGCACAAAAAGTATTCTCGTCGCTTGATAAACTTAAGATTGAGTCACTGTAGTCACTTGGACTATTCCAACTATGTCTTTAATAACTTTTCGGGGAACAAGTGTCAATCCCTTAGAAGGCTATGGAGGAGTGATCCAGCTCTCAGATTTAATCAAAAATATCTTAAATCGTGTTCCGAAGATGAACGAAGGTCTTACGGGGTTGAACAACATGAGGGAGAGTAATTACTGACAGAATTTACATTTTTGGGTGAACTATACCTTTAAGGACAATTTCTCACATTGGAGAACAAATGGAGTGCACCAATAGAAAGACAGACAGACAAAGCCGCCTAACACTATCTGTCCTCACATAAACACGGTTTACAGTTTGGTTGAAGTGTCTATACAGTATGTAAAACATCATCACATCCAGCTACAGAAATCTGAAGTTGGACAGCTTGTAGTCGCATGTTTGCTCTCCCCAGTCTTGCCACATCAATATACAGGCTTGCTTGCCAGTGTTTACAATTTGATAAGTGCACACAAGTTAAAGGCTTGTGTGCATATCGGCTGGTTAGTATAAAACAAGCAAACCACACACAAAACTAAACAGGCACATAGTGCTACTTTTTGCCAGGAACATGCAATTACTTGTAGTTTTAAGATCCAAGCACTTCCTTTTTTTACACGTTTTCTTTTCCTCTTTGAGAATCCCATTCGGAGGAATAACCACTTGTTGCACTGGATGTGTCTCAAATGTGGTGACGGGAACACAGTCGATGAACTATTAAAATTCCTCTGGGATCATATGGTTGATATACACGAAAGCCATAAGGATCAGTGTCAATTTTCTTTAAGAGATACATGTTGTGTGGACTTCTGAACCCTGAGTGTTGAACACTTTAGGCAACTTATATTACAGCAACCAGTGTAACAAAAAGCCATCCATGGCAATTTCAATATTTTTTTTTATTGTATTCAAATGCATTATGTTATTTTGATTAGTCACCATTCCTATACTATATCTGTTGCTCATAATAACTACACTAGCCTTCAAAAGTTTGGGGTCATTTTTGTTTTTTGAAAGAAATTAATACTTTTATTTAGCATGGATGCAAAAAAAAATGGATCAAAAGTGACAGTAAAGAATTTTAAATGTTATAAAAATATCTAAATCAAATGCTGTTATTTTCAACTTTCTATTTATCAAAGTATCCTGCAAAAAATCACAAGTTTCCACAAAATTATTAAGCAGCATAAATTGACGTTTTTAAACATTGATTATAATAAGAAATGCTTCTTGAGCAGCAAATCAGCATATTCGAATGAAATTCAGCCATCACAGGAATAAATTATACATTTAAATATATATTTTAAAAAAACAATAATATTATTATTTGTAATATTTCACAATATTGCATTTTTATTGTATTTTAGATTAAATAAATGCAGCCTTGCTGAGACTTCTTTCAAAAACATATTAAAAAATCTTACCGACCCCAAACTTTTTATCAGTATAATTTTAATAAATTCATAGAGAAGTAGGCAAACACCCAAAACCCTCTAGCAACCACATAGCAACGGTTCCAGATTCAAACCTTCTGAAATTAGTAAGTGTGCTCTCGTAAAGTGCATATTTAATATGTAAGAAACAGCTCTTGAGCACAACAAGAACAGCAAACTACAGTGAAAGATTTACAAGATTAGGCCTACAAGTCATTTACAAATAATAATTACAAAATTATTTAATATGAAAATTCGATTTTTTATTTTATTTTTTATTTACACTGTCTATAATTTGTTATAATGATCAATTGTAAAAAGGATTCTTTAATGTACATACATAAACATACATTTTGAGTGATGAGTGGATTCTAACTGAAAGCTTCTAACTTAAAATGTTATCCCTTAAAACTCATCTTTGATCTCCACAATTACACATTTAAATTTCCTGTGAAAAAAAATATGAATGCCTTAAAATAGCTTGAATGTAACTCTACACCCTTGCTTCAATTAGTATAAGCGTTTTCCATGAATATGCAAATGAGCCCCGCCTCCACTCACTCATAAAGGCTCATATACAAGTCAGTGTATTAGTACGGTAAAGTGTTTAATCTGTCGCTCCCTACAAGTTCATCATAACATCGTAATAAGGATCATATACATAATTCACTGGCTATATTGCTGCATGAACCCGATTTTTCATATATCCACATAAAAATATATCGGGATAACCTTGCTTCTCTTTTTTTTCACTGCAGATTTAAGGAGAAAATACTCAGCAATAGTGTTAACTTGTGAATTTACACATGGTTTCTCTTAAAGAATATTAAAAACACCACATAGACATATAAACAACATTAAAAATGTGATTTTCACCACAGGGGTTCTTTAAACACCTCTGAGGCCACTGTGTTCAAGAGATCAACAGACAGATGCTGCAAAACATGTTGTAAATTAGTGCAGCAGATTAATGGCATATTTCAAGAGAATCGTTCAAATTGGTATAGAAGCATGAAATTTGGCACAGATACTATCTAAGGGTCACTTTTTGGGAAAAAAGGCATTGGCCACCCAAAAATTCAACATGGCGGCCGTTTTTTCAAGATGGCCGCCATTTCTCTTGAATCCTTACATCAATTTTTGGAAACAGTGGCAATGAACAAAGGAAAGGAGGGCAGCCATCTTCAAAAATGTTTTCCTTCCTGAATTTTTACTTTTTCTAACATTGGCCCTTCCTCTCTGTGGACTGCACCTTGCCGTGGTGGAGAGGCTTGTGTACTCCAATGAACCCGAGAGCTATGCCGGCGGGGAATTTATATCCCTGGCAAGTTTAACTAAGCCGGACTGGTCAAAGGAGAGGAGGCAGACAAAGCAGACATTACGACTATTTGACAGAAATGGTGGCCATCTTGAAAATGCTCGTCATCCTGAATTTTTGAGTGGCACATACATTTTTTCCAAAAGAGTGTTCCTTGAAGAGTATTTCTGCCTAATTGTATGCTTGCATCACCATTTGAACAATTGAAATAGGCTAATTAATATTCGACAGGAACAGTGGCCATCTTTAAAAATGGCAGCCATCTTGAATTTTTGAAGGACAAGCATCTTTTTCCATTAACATGTCCTTTAGAGAGTATTTGTATCAAATGTTCTGCTTGGATTACTGTTTGAATAATTGATATAATAAGCATTGAATAGCAATGCTTGAAACCATCTTGAATAATGGCCGCAATATTGCATTTTTGAGTGGCCACGCCTTTTTCCAAAATAGTGGCCCTTAGAGAGTATCTGTGCCAAATGTCATGCTTTCATACCAAAGTGAACGATTTTTTTACTAATCTGCTGCACTAAATAGAAACCTTTGAAAATCCCTAAAGCACAAACACAAATATGCACTGGAGCGTTTGCCAAATCTATTTCACCAAAATACTATTATTACAGTTTCATATGTGGATGCTCTTGCTTTTATTGTACACCCTTTAGCACCCGGGCTGCAGAAACATCAGAGCAATGTACAAGCGAAAAGCAAGAAGTGAAATAGTTGATTTTCGCCAAATGAAATTGAAACGAATTAGAAAGTCCATTAAGGGTAGTCTTATCATTACTAATCAAAAGCCATAAACAAAAGAAAGGCAATAAGTGTTGGTTTTATTTGTAGCCAATGCAGTAATGGGAAAAAGTGTCCTATTGTTGTAAAGTCACATAGGGACAATACAACAGCTGAAATGAGCTCAAAGTAAACTACATCATTTCTACACACCAACAGCTCTCACTTCCAATATCTACAAAAGATTTTGATTAGCCTTGACCCCTTTTAAGGATGTTTATAGAAAAAAATCACAATTATTTGACGTGCATCAATGACACTTCAAAGCGTCAACAAGTTCACAAAAGGTGGTTGTTATTAACACAAGCTTGAGTTCAGATGGCACGGAATTAAAGCCATTTATTTGAAATCACACTTGACATGGTTTATTTTTGCCATCTGGCAAACACTGCACTTTTGATACGACCAACAAAGTAAAAGTGGGACTGTTGTTCGCATTGAGTTCATCATAAATTATTTAATTTCCCCACTTATGGTAGATAAGACTTTGAGAGGGAATTTAAAATGCCTTTTGTGCATCTGACAAATATATAGCGCTTATTTCCTGTTTCTTAGATGCATTCATTTAATGCAGGAAAACCTCTCCGACCATGTAATTAACTTCCAGTGTTCATTAGTCTATTGCCTGATGCATGAATTAATATTATCTTAAAGCTAGTAAAATACAATACAAATCTATGTATTTAAATTTCCAAAAATTTTTTTTACATAACTGAATATTTGTCAGTCATACATAAGATTTCTGTAATAGAATTAATAAACTAAATATATTTTAAATACACAACAACCAGATTTATATATTTATCATCAATAAATCTAATTTGTTTCAATATCATACAAATAATAGAATTAATAATAGTTACGTCTGAGCAGGCATGAGATGGAGCGAGAATCCAAATGCAAGCACAATGGTTTATTAAGCAAACAGGAACACAGATAATCCAAGAACCAGAGCATAATGGTTATATAAATATTTTTTCAGTATACCAAAATATCTGACCGGATGCCGAGATTGACACTCAGAGTCAAATATTCCAGAGAGCCGAATCAAATTCATACTATACTGTATACCCCCAAACACCATGTAAAAACTATTGTTGGCACTTCACATGTCAGTCAGGCGATCACTTCTGTCTAAGTGAACAGTTATTGTCCAGAATAAACTGCAAATGACCAAACATATGCTGAGTGCGACTAGTTCTTAGATTTATCATCGCAAGTCATTGATTCAACATTTTTATAACCGATCAAACATATCATACTGTTTCTAATTTAGCACTGGTCACCTCACACTAATAAACATAATAATGTAAGACAGTAAAGAAGGAAAACGAAAGAGGCTAGTATAGTTTCAGTGCACAATTGTGGCAGTGAACACTCACACATGCTTTGAAATACTTGACACACTGTGATTTGTACAAGTGGTTGGCTCCAAAGCACATATTTTTTTTGAATTTGGGACCAATTTCCTTTTGGGTTAAAAGAGCATTGTTTGACAACAGCAGGTTTTTCTGACAAATACCAGATAATTGTCTAGAGTTTTTTTTCACATTTCTCCAAAAGGACAAAAACAAGTCATCAAGTCAGGGTGAATCATGACCATTGACTCATAACCTCCACTTCAGCGTGATGTGAGCTGGAGGTTAAGTGTGTTGACTGCTTAAATATCTCCACAAGAGAGGAACATGGGAAAGAACGCCGAGAGATTAGATTAGTTCACTGCTTAAACACAAGTGCACCTGGGATCGAGGTCACAAGAGACACTCAGGATAAGCTGATAACACAGTTTACATATGTGGATAAGAAACACCTGTGAGTGACACGCTGATGCGCCGCTACAAACATTATAAGATGTATTGCCGGCAGATGTGGTAATTACTAACATTACTAAGTTACTTTTATTACACAGCTCTCCGTAATACTTGATTTTGATTGGTTAAATGCATCATGCCATTGCATTCCTCTATCAGATATTTTTGTATAATGATATTAAAGGTATATTTCACCCAAAAATGTAAACTCTGTCAGTAATTACTCTCCCTCATGTTGTTCAACCCCGTAAGACCTTCGTTCATCTTCGGAACACGAATTAAGATATTTTTGATTAAATCTGAGGGCTGGATCACTCCTCCATAGGCTTCTAAGGGATTGAACCTTGTTCCCCGAAAAGTTATTAAAGACATCGTTAAAATAGTTCAAGTGACTACAGTGGCTCAATCTTAAGTTTATCAAGCGACGAGAATACTTTTTGCAAAACAAAAATAATGACTTTATTTCAACTATTTACTTCCTTCTCTGTGGGCGTCGAGTCAGTTAGCGTAGTGTGATAGCGTAGAGCTACGTCACACGTAGGCTCACTATTGGCCGACGCTGGTCATGTGTGTGATGATGCGTGTGACGTACAACACAGAAGCGCTGCGCTGTTACACTAGTGAACTCACTCGAGCCCACAGAGAAGGAAATCAATAGTTGAAATAAAGTCGTTTTTTTGTTTTCTAGCTGTGCTAGATTCATGTCTCGTGTATCACTCTGCAGCCTCTTTGTACTTAGATAAATAAAGAATTTCTGTAAAAATCAGTATTTCATGCCCATTCCTCTTCTTTGATTGTAAAGATATAAGCAACTTATAGGAATAGTGTCTGTTTTCATTTACTTCACACTCATGCTGTTCCAAATATGACTTACTTGAAATAGAAAAGAAGACGTTTGGCAGAATGTTGACACCACTCTTTAACATGCATTGAAGGTGATGGGTCATCATGGGGTTTCAAGCTGCAAAAAAGACAAAAAGCAGCATAAAAGTAGTCCACACACTATATTTCCAAGTCTTTTGAAGGTATGTAACAGTTTGAAAGAGGAAAATAACTTAAAATATAAATCATAGTTCACTGATAATCTCATGTGAAAAGAAACACATTAACATGCTACAACTTTCTTTCTGTTTTATTCCATTAAGGGTGAGAGATGTTTAATTTAAGCAATACAAGGATGTACTTTATAGGCCTCTAAACTTTAGTTCACTATTTCAAACAAACAAAGGGTTTCAGCAGTTATTTATCGCATTAGAAGAAAAAATAACGAGCTCAAAGCTAGATTATGAAAAGGCCTCTGTCAGTGTATCTGTAATCACACAAAGAAGCCATACAGAACGCCTTCAGCTGTATCCGTCTGTCGCACTTTTTCAGAGATAATAGCAGGTGGCTACAAAGCAGATAATGAATGGACAAAGAACACTGCTATATTGACATATCAAAAAAATATATATTTTAGCATGCTCACCTGCTCAGAACCAACACAACTGAACAACTGAGAAAATAAAGATAAACTTAACAAAATAAAGAACAACATCATTTGAAACACCATCTGCATCTTTTTAAAATAAAAATATTCATTTGTTAAGGGCTTTTGTCTAATTTGTGTCCGATTGTACAACACTGAAACACTTTGACATTCATTCAAACGTTCTATTGTACTCTACAGGCTGTAAGAAATCCGTACAGAACAAAAGCATGACTCAGATGCATCTCCATCTGATTTGTAATCACACCAAGCTTTTGAGTAGGATACAGTATACATTTGTGTAAGAAATGTAACTCTATAATAGAATACTATGATAAAATGTCACTAAACATGCCTGTAATATCTGTAAATCAGTTAAAGATGATTCTAAAAAACTATCCATTCTTCTCAATCTGCCAATATTGCTTATGGGCACTCAGTTCTGTGGTTGTTTTGAAGCGATCACCTGAGATATAAATGCCATGAGAAGACCAGCTGAAAATGATATCATGAAAACACTGACTGTGTATTGCACCATAAAAAAATTAAAAAAACATGCACATCTCCAATCCCAAGTGACAAACCTAAGCCCATTAAAAATGTTCTACTATAATATAATGAAACAACTTGTGATATTGCTTGCAACAAACAAAAATTGTCAGAATCCACAGTCACTTTTGAATAGCCGTTCATGTAGAAATATGTATTTTGCTGCCAAATGATACAGCATCTACAACAACAGTATCTACCATACGAACTAGCCTAACAAGTGTCTAGGCAAGATATACACTGCCATGTAGTGGTATTTCATTGAAAGAAATGTATACTGTATTTAACAATGACCGATGAAATTGAAAAGACATTTACAATGTTAAAAGATTTCTATTTAAAACAAATACTGATCTTTTGAACTTTCTGTTCATCAAAGTATCCTAAAAAATGATCACGGTTTTCACAAAAATATTAAGCAGCACAACTTGGGGAGCATCCTTCTGGAGCATAAAATACTTTCAAAAGTAAATAGGAAGTTTTTTTGTGTGTTTTTCTTTTTAAACCGAACATATAGCATTATATTTAGCAGCATCCGACTAATAATGATATGGGTGGCACGGTCTGGCACCAAATGAAAAAAACATAAAATGCCCACCAAAGAAAAGTATGTTCACTTGAATAGATCCTGTGTCTGAATGGGTTAACAAACCCAAAGGTCTGGTGGTAAAAACTGGCAGGTTTTAAACCTTCATGTTCAGCAGTGGCTGTATTTCTTCTAAACCTAGAGGACACCCAAGTTGATGCCTCTAAAATGGTCACACTCCGTATCATATGCCAAAACAAGTCGTGGACCACGGGGGATAGAGTTGGATGTCAAATAGCCTGTATTAAAAACAGCTTTGCTTAGAAAGTAAATCCAGACAGTGGGTGGAGGACCAGACTTGCCGAGATCAAGTGGCTGGAGCTTAACAACTCATTCCTGAACGAAAAGCATAAAACCTTCAAAAGCATGAAAAACGTGTGTAGTTCTTTAAGCTGGATATGATAAGGGATGGTTAAGATGTTAGCGACGTGACAGTACACATGTGCACAACAATGTACCAGAGAGTTGAAATTATATCTAGTATCTAAAAATGCAATGTGCAGAATCAAACTGGCAGCTGTTTAGTTTATTTCCATTTTAGGCCACATGTTGAATTCCATTCTCAGTGGAACTGTTATTAGTTCATTTTAGCAACAATATCATTCAATGTAACTGTAGATTAACAACAGCCAAGCAATTAGTTTTTGATTGTATAGATTGTATAGCATTCGTTGTATAGATACGCACTTTCATGAGATCGGGCTCCCATTGTCCTGCAAAGTTTAGCTCCCATCCCTATTAAACCTGAACCAGCTAATCAAGGGCAGCGTTGAAGTCCAATTTTGAATGTCCTTCCCTTTCTAAAAAAAAATACACAAACGAAAATGATAACACAATAAACTAGTACTGTGTAAAAGAAAGAAGAAAAAAGTTTCTTAAGGTAGCTACAATTATTAAATTCGGTTAAATATCAAAATAACTCCAATATCATACACTAGATTTGCGTGGGGTGGGGGTAAATTAAACGTGACGTCACAATCGTGTTGCATTGGATCTGGATCTGGATCTTCCTGAGTAGACTCGCTCCCTCGGTCAAAAGTGAGGGGTCGAGGATCTGTTCATATAAACTTTCCTCGCCCACTTGATGAAGTTAAACGCACTTCAGAATATTGGCGGATTCCCCCGAGGGGAAGTGCTTTGGGAAGAGTATATGTCTGAAAGTGGATTCAAACACAGCCAACACCGTAAAAACAAATTTGTTCAGTTTACTTAATTCAATTGTGCAAACTCGTGGCCTTAATTTAATTAAAGCAGCACTATGCAATTTTTTTTAGCTTAACTGAACAGCTTCGAAGTTATTGTAATGGTTATATGACTCTTTTCGGGTTGAATGGTGGTCGTCTCGCCCCCCTCTGGTGCCTGTGACTGGAAAAACCGCACTTGCAACTTTGGGCCGGCGGACCGCCGTCAGGAAGTATCGCGTGATTTCAGCTCTCACGATGTAACGAATTGCTTTACGGCACTGCACACATTACACACATACACGCCCCCATCCAGGATCCGGCTAGCTATAAGAACAACTATCGTCATGGGTAAGCCAGCATATAAGAAGCAGAAAGCTAGGAAAGCATTGTCGGAGGAACAGAGAAAGAGGAAACGGCAGACTGACCGATCGAGGAGTCAGACACGAGTAAACATCGGACCTGCGTTTTCAGAATGGCGAAAAAAATGAAGAAAGCGCTGTCGGAAGAGTCTAGAAAAAGGAAAGGAGAATCTGACAGCGCGAGGAACCGGACAAGAGTCCCACTCGCTCAGGCTTTCACTGTTAAAGTTGATTCCTGCGATTATCATGAGAACAGTTGTCAATATCTCACATAATTATCACGACATAAATAAGCCTACACGTTGTAAATAGTGTAAATGAGCGCAATTTGCAAACTATTATGATAAATTGCAATAATCATCTCTAACAACATCATAACGGACATTGTTACGAAATCAGGGCTCTCAAGTGTCACGCATTGAGCGTGACAGTCACTCATTTCGGTCTTTTGTCACGCTCTCCCTCCACACATTGTATTTCTCACGCTGAAAAACTATTTGTAATATATTTAATATGCCACAGCGCCCAAAACTCTCACTGTGGTGGAACCGGCAGGAATCAAGCGCGTCTCCTCTCGTGTTGTTCGTCGAGCTACACAATAACCAGTCAGAAAATAGCACTATTGTATCTGGGTAAGATTTAACGGATGTCACTCTTGCCTGTCTTCAAAACTTGAGAGCCCTGCGAAATAATGCGACTTACATGTAGCTTTATTGGTGTCATCTGGCATTTAGGCTCAGGTAAGCCTAACGCGGTAGGCTACTTTATTATTATAAAGTGCAGAGGCCGTGAGTGCAGATACTCTCTGCGTGAGTTACGACAGTAACGTTAAATACAAGTACTCTACAGCGACTCTAGGGGGCGCTGTTTGACAAAAACAGAAATCCTGCATAGTGCCGCTTTAAGTAAGCACAACTTAACTACATCAAGTTGTTCTTACTTAATCTATTTAAGTTCTGTCAACTTAATTCTATCTGTGATCCAAGGAAGTGTACTCCCAGTGTGTATTGCGGCATGAATAAATTAATTGCTTTGCTTTACCATTTTTGGCTTTATTTTACCATAAAAATTGTATTTGCTATTGTTATTGGGGTTATACTGACAAGGGACAGCAAATAAGATTGTAATGGTCTAATTAATTAAATTAATTAAATTAATTAAAAAACTTGTGACCATTGCTGTGGTTTGCATGCTGAATGTTGAAGTCTGTGTGTGACTCAAGCAAAATTGCAAGATATTGTCACAAATATAGAGGGATTATATCAACCCAATTAAAAGTTTATGCCATAAGTGTTAGCAATAAAATGTTAAAAGATCATTATTAAACATGAAATATAGTTATGTTATACATCATTAATACATTCATTAAGAACATGGAAATAATTTGAGTATAAATATATATATATATATATATATATATATATATATATATATATATATATATAATATTTATTACTTCATTTCCTTTGAAATCTAATAACTGTGATTTCATGTTGCATCACTACATCAATTGGAAGAGAATCACAATAATATATATGAAGTTCCAAGTGCCCTACAAAGGGAACACTAATCACAATAACTAATCACAAATTTTAAGAAATCAACATGAATTTATGAAGTCAACTTATGTGACGTTCTCCCAAAATGTTTAGTTGTATTGACAACATTCAAGATGACTGGAAAATGAGTGTATGCAACTAAGACGAACGATGACAGAATGGAAGAAATGAGTGAAAAGTCTATTAAGAATTTCCCCGCATCAAAAACCATTTGATTACTAGGGTTTTCTGAGTAATGAAGGCATAGCATGCAAACAGTACAGATTACTAAATTGTTTTAAGTAAGTTCAACACATTATTGGAGATTAAGTAAAGTTAACTAAACAATAGTTAGTAAGAACAATGTCAGATTTTACAGTGAAGGTCTTACATGCTAGAAACTTCCAGGACAACCCCGACTAAAACATTCTTAAATCAAGACATTTACTTGAGAAGCAATATGACTTAAGATATATGTTTATTTTTGAAAATTGAATAACAATTATGTGAGTTTTTGCTTTAAATTTTCATGCATGAAAATAGGAAAAATTTGTTTTTTAATAAAGTTTATTTTTCTTCCCCCATTGGCAGATATTTTTTCTTGTTTTAAACAAACACCATTTGCTTTTCAATTGAATGTATTTGTTTTAAGCAGATTTAGATATTTGTACAGGAAAACAAGAATACTAAATATAACTTTTTGCAGTGCAGGGATCAATGAACTATCCTATCTTATTACATACGTATTATTAAATGCATTTTCTGACAGCTATGAGAACTTTGAAACCTCAGAAATCCCACAGGCAGATCTTTTTAAATTGTAATTCCCATGTAAAGTCATTCTCAGCACACACAGCTCGTCGAACCTCCTGGTTTGCGGTCTGCCAGGGATATTTTAGTGGTTACAACTTGTACACAGTTGGCTGTTCCTCTGTATTTACTGCCTCTGTGTTTATGGGGAAGTGCTGAATATGCATATGAGACTCAACAGGAGTCTTAAACCTGGCATCATCATTTGTACCAGGACTTTCAATGAAGAGGGATTCACGTTTCTTCACTATAACCCAAATGAGAAACACCTGGCAAGGTAAAGCCTCATACTTGCTCTCTTGAGGGTATTTAGCACCCTCAAGTGTATTGAGCATCTGTCCAACATTTAAGCCTATAGTGAGCTAACTTGCTGCCTATGTGCTCCCTTCTAAGGAAGCATTCTACTGTGGCAACTCTAAAATCTTTTTGATTTGTTCCCCCCTCTTTTGTAAAGTCATAGAAATGCTATCATGGATTTTTTTTCTTTTCTTTTGCTATTGGCGCAAATGGAAGCCCTCAAAATTATATTTGTTGTAATTTCTTTTTATCACTATAGTTTATCCAACTGTGACGACTTACGTTTCCGAACCCCCGAAATGAGAAAATGCTCCATTTAAAATGCTCTAGCTTGTCGCAATGCATTATGGGATTGCCTTCTCCACCAGGACGCATGTAATGCTTATTTAGAATTTGCCTGAAACAAGGTATCTAAGAATGCATCAAAATTAAGTCGCCTACATTTTGGAACTGCTTTCATGTCAGGAGTAAATGCATTATACATCCAAATGCTTTGCCTTTAGGCAGCAAATATGGAACAAAAGGAACGACTAGCACTTAAATAGTAATATCTGTAGCAATATCTTCTGCTCACAATGGAATTCCACCTGGGTCATGTGAAACTGCAGAATATGGCCAATCACATCCCCATGGCCTAATGACACAGCGCTAAGTGTTTTTTTTTTAATAGCAATAAAGCACAAAAAAAATGTTAATACTGAAGCATATAAATGTACATGCCAGGTGGTTCAGAAAGCTTGGCTGCATTATTTATCTCTTTACTTTTATGACACTTGGCATGCTATGATGCAAACCCCCGATGGAGTGAAAACAGAATACATGCTGACTAAATTGCTTCATTGCTTCATTATCATGGAGGTGAATCGGGAAAGACATTTTGAGAAAAGTGAAGTTATTTAAATGGAAACCAGGATTGTCAGGCTTACAAATTGTAAAAGCTTAGGGATTTCAAACAAAGGCCTGAAATGCTTCAGGTTATGTAATAGGCCCACAAAAGTGAAGAAACAAAGTCCAGATGTGAACGTCTCCCCTCTTTGATAGTGACTAATGCGTTAATGAGGTGGCAGAAGAGCTGGGTGCTTTGGAGAAAGGATAACATCATAACCAATATTTGCAGACAAAATCACATGAATAAAGATAAAGACATCATGATTTGAATAGACATTACAAAAAGTACCATTCAAAGTCAGTATATTTTATTTCCATATTCCATTTAAGAAAGTGCATCGTTTCGTAGTTCGTTTTTCTTTTGTATTATTTCATTATTAATTCATTCAACATTTACACATATGAGAGTGGTGTGCGATAATAAAAATACTTGTCATTCAAACATTAAAACCTCCCTTATTAGAAAAATAGAGAAAAACAATTTCTTCACCTAATTTAACCTTCGATTGTGAGCTGCGTGAGGTCATACGTGGCGACTCCTTGATGCTGAGGCTAAATGTGAAAACATACCTTTATTGCCCCTGGCTAGCATATAGTCTATAACCATTTCCAAGTCTCACCGGGCTGAAAGAAACGAAATGGTTTTTATGTTCTCTTTAAAAAGAACTTCCTCAAAGTAAAGAAAAAAGTTTTTCTCCCTAACATCCAACTGGTAAGGTGTGTTTTATTGTTGCAGTTTAAAACATTGGCTCTAGAACAGGACCTAGTTGTATGATGAGATCATTTGATTTAAATTTGTGTGGTGGAATATGGAAATACTGCACCAATTAATAACTATTCAGCTTCGCTTAATCAAAGATGTTTCGAACAGCAATAAAAATGGTCTCCTTGGCAGCTCTGCGTGGCATAATCCAAACTTATCTATTCATTAGGTAAAAAATAAATCTGCTGAGCTCAGCACTAATATATGTTTCTCTGTTTCATTTCGGTTCTCTTAGACTTCAGGATTAATCAAATAATGAGAGGGAACAACAACTATAAAACAGAGGTCCAAGTTCTACATCCAATGGAAAATATCAATTCCTTCCAGGCTTTTTGGTCCAACTCTGTTGGAAAAAAGAAAAGAGAAAAAAAAGAGAAAAAGAGAGGGCAAGGGAAAGTGAGTGTACAGCTTCACATCCAGTACCTACCTGAAGACTTCAAGCCTGTCCAAGCAAACGGGTTCAATGATACAGTGTGTCAGTCCACCTCGGATGACTCCGACATCTGTTTTTTGCTTATGATTGTTTGTTTGTTTACGTTATGAGCATGCCATGAACCTTACGTTCGAGCAATTCGGCATAATTCTGCAATTGTGCATGGCATGTGTTTGCACACAACAAAAATATCTAACATAATATCCCCTTTCCACTTTTTAAAGTGCCCCTATTATGCTTTTATATATATATATATATATATATATATATATATATATATATATATATATATATATATATATATATATATATACATGCTGTGTGTAATATAGCTGCTTGTGAATGTAAAAGGTCTGCAAAGTTTTAAAGATCAAAGTGCATGACAAAGAAAGTTATTGTCTCCTAAAATAAATAATCAATTCTGAACTGCTGAAACGAGTGGTCAGCAATTCTAGTCTCACTTCCTGTTACATAGCTACAAAACTATGGAGGACCAGGAGTGCCACTTAAAAATGAAATGAAGAACCAATATATAAATTTAATAATTCAAACATAAAAATCTATATAAATAAATCACTTTTAAATGGACAAATTAATAGACATTTTTAAAGTTGTTTATTTAATTCGTGTTTTTAAATGTATTGCAATTAAACCATAAAACAATAAATAGATAAAAACATTTTAAATGTATAAATAAATAGACACATTTAAAATTGTTTATTTAATTCATGTTTTTAAACGTAGATTAATAAAACAATAAAAATGTACTTTAAAGGCACATGTTAAATCGCTTTTTTTTAAGCATTTGGTAAACCATTTCTCTATCTATTTGCCAAATGCTTTTCTTTGTCGGTTTGCCAAATGCTTTTCTTTATCCATTTGTCAATCGAGTTAAAAAAAATGCCATTGGACAGTACACACGTGGGAGCAACCAATCACCTTTCGCCTGTCTCCCACTTGTAAATGTAACACGCACTGTCATTGGACAGTTAGAGAGAGACCAAGACTTTGTCCCGCTTAATTTGCTTCTGTGGCGCCATTTTAACGTCTTGAACGTAACGTTAATCTATTGTGTATAAAACATCCAAGTAGGACCATGGCAGATATCGCCAATAGTTCGGAACGGGGCACGGTTTGCATGAAAAATCGCTAATGTGAACGCTGTCATGGGACCCGGGTGCGCACTGGGGAACCGAACCCGAGACTACCTGGAGGAGGTGGTCTGAGCTCGGTTGCTCCCGAACCGTGCTGCGGCTCGCGTGAATGTGCAAGCAACACGGACTCGGGTGCGCACTTGTTCAGGAAGTAAAGTGACCTGCGCATGCGTTTTAGCTGATTGTGGTGTATTTAGTTAAATAAAACACATGTAAGGGATGATAGAGTTGATGATTTACCTTGGATACGAGCGAGAGTGAGTCTGCAGTGTATTCGCGCATTGCGTGTGGAATCAGGTCAACAAATTTGGAAATCCACTGTCTCCTCAAAAGAGTCTGTTTGCAAGCAGCAGAAGCCCACCTTATGTGACAAACACTCACAGTAAACCTGTATTGTTCACTCAGCTGCGCATAATAGCACCGAATTAATAAAAACCACAACATATTGACCCACGTTCTGTTTTCTATTATGCGGCGTGCACGTTTGCGATAGCGTAATAGGCACGCAAACGCAACAGGGTTCGATAGAATCAAGTTGAGTGTGAAACCAGACCAACGCTGCGGGGGGCGCCGGGAAAAATCGCACTCGGGCTCGGACCGCAGCAAACGAGCCCAGTGTAAAAGCCCCCTAAGTGTGTTAAGTGTTTGGGGTTTTCGCATGCGCGTGAGGCTATTTTAGGTTCTTCTAAATGCAAAGGTTGCTCCCACGTGTGTACTGTCCAATGGCATTTTGTTAACTCGATTGACAAATGGATAAAGAAAAGCATTTGGCAAACCGACAAAGAAAAGCATTTGGCAAATAGATAGAGAAATGGTTTACCAAATGCTTAAAAAAAAGCGATTTAACATGTGCCTTTAAAGTACATTTTTATTGTTTTATTAATCTACGTTTAAAAACATGAATTAAATAAACAATTTTAAATGTGTCTATTTATTTATACATTTAAAATGTTTTTATCTATTTATTGTTTTATGGTTTAATTGCAATACATTTAAAAACACGAATTAAATAAACAACTTTAAAAATGTCTATTAATTTGTCCATTTAAAAGTGATTTATTTATATACATTTTTATGTTTGAATTATTAAATTTATATATTGGTTCTTCATTTCATTTTTAAGTGGCACTCCTGGTCCTCCATACAAAACAACGTAACACGCTGGCATAATGCCAGTCTTCATTGGCCATGTTTCCATCCAAAGTTTCGAATTTACCTTAGGCTCAAAATTGGAATATCGCTTAAAACATTTGCGAATAAAGCACCATTTCTATCCAGTCAGTCGAAGTAACAAAATCTTCACTTCCTGATAAAATGGTGATATAGGCTACATCACAAAAAATGGAAGTTGATGCAGTAGGAGAAGCCACTATATATATATATATATATATGTATATATGTATATGTAGCCTATATAATGTTCGTATAAATAATATAGGCTATTATTACTCCTCAGAGTGTGCAAATAAAACACTAAACACGGTGATGTTAACTTGCTTTCTGAGGCAGATGACTACTGTTTGGGAATGCAGTTTCAGGCATTTCAGAATGAACAAAAACAGCATTTCAGATGCTTGGCAATGAGATCGGGCCACTGGTTGGTCCAGTTTTGCCGTCCCACCGCAAAGTCACGTGTCTTTTTAGAGGTCATTGAGGAATTTATTCGGTAAATGTGTTTCCATCGTAGTTTATGCGCATGTTTTCTTATCGGATACATTTATCCGACTATTATAAGTTTTTTGTGTGTGCATTTTTAAAATTGATGCCCATCTTGGCTTTTGCATCCAGCCCACGAACAACGTCTACTTTGACCCTCTCAAACCGTTGTAGATGCGGCCAGGAAGAGTTTGGTTTATGTTGCCGCTGTTTTCAGCTTTGCATGCACTTCCAAAGGATGACATGAGGACTCGCGCTGGAATTGATGCAAATAAAACCGACACCATCATTATTGTTCATATCACTGTGCACAAACCAGAGAATGGAAAGAGGGATTTAGAGACACTGAACAAACCATTTCAGACTCTTTGAGACATGGGGTGATGTATATCACACAATGTATATTATGAGAAAATAAAAGTGTTTTTTGACCTTGGATGCATGTAAACCTGTTGTAGGAGACCTCCAAAATAATAGGATATTAGGGGCACTTTAAACGTTTCATTTTGCTATAATATTTGCACCTATCACAGCTATATATTCAAATACAAATATTGTGGCACTTTAAAAACTTAGCTCTGTTTGAGTATCCTGACATAGCAACAATGGCTCAACTAAAATGGAGCTTGCACGTGGAATTACATTAGTCCCATAAAAAGATATGAATTATTTTTGCTAATCTGTTTGGTGACATTAATATATATAGCTTCAGCATTAACGTAAATCTCACCAATCTACAGTGGAGCTGCTAAACGGTTATTATCTAGAATTGGTCATACTTCATTTCAGATTAATTCCAAAATCCATTTATCCAAATATTTACCTCTCCTTTGTTATGATAATAACAATGTACTACCTAAAGTCAAACACTTCAGATAAGGCCATTATAATACAATCTGTTCATCAAGAAAGAAAGAAAAAAAGAGTTCAGGTGTTATATTGCAATTTTCTACACTATGCCGTAGTGACTTTCCTATCACCCGTCTAACTATAATTTGCACTGATTCTTGTCATCTCCATAATCTCTCTTACCAAGAATCAAAGAATGTTGTAATTATGGCTATTAGGAAAGACTCTTTGATGTAATCGTTTGATGTGATATTTTCTGTCTGCTCTCATTAGTCAGGCTTGTCAAGTTCATTCTCTGTTACGATAACCTTAATGTTCGTCTCATAGTGTTGTAAGTCCACTTACTCTCTGTCCAACATCAGGTCTGGTTAATTAAATACAGCCTTTCATTTCTCTCAGAAGGCTATTTGTTTTGCAGCTGGCTTAACAAATTAAATCAAGTGCTAAGCTTTTAAAAAGCACAATATTCAGTTACTTATAACATCAGGTAAAACTGAAATTACTATCACATGTGTGTACGTGTGGGAGAGAGAGAGAGAGAGAGAGAGAGAGAGAGAGAGAGAGAGAGTGTGTGAGAGAGAGAGAGAGAGAGAGAGAGAGAGAGACAGAGAGAGAGAGAGAGACAGAGAGAGAGAGAGAGAGAGAGAGAGAGAGAGAGAGAGAGAGAGAGACAGAGAGAGACAGAGAGAGAGAGAGAGAGAGAGAGAGAGAGAGACAGAGAGAGAGAGAGAGAGACAGAGAGAGAGAGAGAGAGAGAGAGACAGAGAGAGAGAGAGAGAGAGAGAGAGACAGAGAGAGAGAGAGAGAGAGAGAGAGAGAGAGAGAGAGAGAGACAGAGAGAGAGAGAGAGAGAGAGACAGAGAGAGAGAGAGAGAGACAGAGAGAGAGAGAGAGAGAGAGAGAGAGAGAGAGAGACAGAGAGAGAGAGAGAGAGAGAGAGAGAGAGACAGAGAGAGACAGAGAGAGCAGAGAGAGAGAGAGAGAGAGAGAGAGAGAGAGAGAGAGAGAGAGAGAGAGAGAGAGACTTTTTTGACTTTAAGGGTCTCTTTAATACAAAATTTTAAAAATTACATGAACATTATAAAAGAAAAAAGAAAAAAATTAAGTGAAAACTCTCACAATTATTTGTATTGTTTTACAAGAAAAACATTGCTCAAATATAAATTAGCAAACCTTCATCAGAGTCAACTTCACAAATACACCGATTAACTTCCCATCTATATTTGAACATCTCCAGATCATTTGTCAAATTTATAATAACTGTACTCTATTTTGATACGGGATTTTATTAATCCCTTTAATACTGAAAAAACATCAATTGAACCCTTGTCACTCAATTTACTTTTTCTTGTCAACCAAATAGCCATCTTTGCTTGTCCAAATAAATAATTTAATAAAACATGATTCTCCCTTTTGTTTCTGCTATATTTAGGCCCATAAACAAACCGTTCGGGTGAAAAATCTTCCCCCAGGGTTTGACACCACTCTTCCATTTTAAGACATAAAAGTTGTAATCGCTCACAATTAAAAATAAATGGAAGACTGTTTCTTGTACTCCACAAAAAGGACATCCCTCCCCAACCCTGTGGGTCAAGGTGTGCTCTGTGTCTGTTCGTAGCTATTATACCATGCACAACCCTCCATTGCAGGTCCCCAGTTCTTTTCTCAATGGGGGGTTTGTACAGGGTCCTCCAGCAGCCTTTAGGGGAAGCTCCTGGCCCAAAATCTCTTGCCATTTAGTCTCTCTCACACTCTGCAACTGCATGAGATGTATCACCTTTACGCACAGCCCGTACATAATTTTCTTTCCAGCATTACTAAAAAGTCCAAATTCATGTGTTTTAAAGGAGAGCAGACCATTCTCCATTTCTTGCCAAGTTCTGATGTCAGGTGAGAAAAGCAACTCTGGAAAGACAGGAGTCTCCTCTTCTCCAACAGGTGTCTCTAAAGAGTCTCTATAATCTTTGGGTAAAAACTCATAGATTTGAGTCAACAGTCTCTCTGCCACACGAACTGACCGTAAGCCCATTTTGAAGCCAGGTTATCAGCAGTAATCCATCCTTCTTCAGAAACAAAGTGTCCAATTTTAGTGAAACTTGCATTCCACATCGCTTTAATGAGGGAAACAGATTTAAAACCATCCAAATCCAGTGCAGGATTAAAAAACAGTGGCTCTTCTCTCACCCACAGGCCTTTCACACCATTTTGTTGACGAGAGAAACTGAAAAGTGTCCATGTTTTTAACACTGATCTATAAAAAGGTGTCAATCCGCTCAAATTTGTTTTCTCAATGTCCATAAGAAATAAGTGGCGGTCAAATCCCATGTTGCCCGCTCTCTTCAGGAGGGTGCAGGCTATTCCAGCCCAGCTTACATCTTCTCCATATAACAGTCTCTGAGCCGTCTGGAGTCTAAAAGCTCTAACTCTGGCTCCAATGTCGACCAGCCCCTGTCCTCCTTCCTGTAATGGCAGATAGAGCACTGGTGCCTTCAGCCAGTGCTGTCCTGACCAGAAAAAGTCCACTAGACACCGTTGAATTCGTCTTACCAGCTCTTCTGGAGGCTCTAGGATCATCATTTTGTGCCACAGGGATGATGCAACCAGGTTGTTACAGACCAGGACTCTCCCCCTGTAGGACAGCTGGGGCAGCAACCATTTCCAGTGAGACAACCGAGCACACACTTTCTCCACTAGGCCCTCCCAATTTTTATTCCTATATTCCTGTGTCCCTAAAAAAACTCCTAAATATTTGAACCCCTGCCTTCCCCCACAACAAACCACCAGGAAGTGATGGACTACTCGAGTCCTGTCCACACCACACAGCATTACTTTTTTGCCAATTAACTTTAGCTGAAGATGCTTTCCCATAACATTCTAAAGCCATTTTTAAACATTGAACATCACTATGATTTTTAATTAAAACAGTGACATCGTCTGCATATGCAGAAAGTTGAATAAGACTCTTAAACTCCAGTGTATTTACTTGTAGACCTGTAAGATGTTCTCGTAATTTACATAGTAAGGGCTCAATGGCTATACTATAAAGTTGACCTGAAATAGGACAACCTTGTCTAATGCCTCTGTTAACTTTTACAGGAATACTGAGGCCACCGGCTATTTTAATCATGCATTGTGCTCCAGCATACAGCAGTCTTATTTTAGAAATAAAGCTCTCCCCAAATCCAAAAGCTTTTAAAGTATCAAAAAGAAAAGTGTGATCAACTCTGTCAAAGGCCTTTTCTTGGTCCAATGACAGAAAACCCAAATTGGCATTATTGTGAGAAGCAAAATCAAAAATGTCACGTACCAAGTGCAAATTATCTATTATAGATCTATTTTTTACACAGTAAGATTGATCTTTATGTATAATCGTATATAGTATACTATTTACCCTGCTGGCCAGACATTTTGAAAAAATTTTGTAATCAGAGCCGAGAATTGCTATAGGTCTCCAGTTCTTTAAAAGGGTTAGGTCACCTTTTTTTGGAGTAGCGTTAAGACTGCCCTCTGAGAACTCAAAGGAAGAATTCCTTCAATTGATGCATTTTTGGATCACCTCAAAATAATCGTAACCAATAATATTCCAAAAAAACTTATAAAATTCAGCGGGTAACCCATCTAGTCCTGGGGTCCGTCCTGAGGAAAGTCCCATAACTGCAGCAGTGACCTCTTCAAAGGTGAGTTCAGTCTCTAAAAAGTCCTTGTGTTCTGATGTTAAGGCAGGAAGATCTTGTAGTAGTTGGTTTCTGCACAGTTCATCTGAATTTTCAGCAGCATATAAATTAGAATAAAAATCCACAGCAAGTTTACGCATCACTACCGGGTCTGAAGTATTGTGTCCATTATTGTCCTTTAAAACGTGCATCAGTTTTTCTTGCCCTTTTTTCCTCTCCAAGTTAAAGAAATAAGAAGAAGGTCCATCCATGTCTCTTTTTGTTAAAAAACGACTTCTTACAAGAGCTCCTTTAACTTTTTCATTTTAAAACGAAGCTCAACTGATTTTTCCTTTCAGTCCACAGTGCTTGTAGATCTCTATCATCATCATTATCATGCATACTCTTTTCAATATCCATGATCTCTTTTTCCAACAGTACTAGTGTCTTTTTCAAAATTAAAGAGGTATGAGATGCATACTGCTGACAAAAACCTCTTATGTGCGCTTTACCAACTTCCCACCACTGAATAACATTTTCATAGAGACATTTTTCATTTTTCCAGTTTTCCCAAAAAAAATTAAAATTCTCACAAAAAAGTTTATCTTCCAAAAGTTTAACATTGAAGTGCCAGTAATAACTAGTATGCTTCCTTTCGGTCAGTATACACTCAAATGTAATAAGTTTATGATCAGAAAGAGCCGTAGGGATGATATTTGTGTTAACAATCTTATTTCTCATGTTTTGTGATGTATAAAAACGATCCAAACGTGCTCCAGAAACGCTGCCATTGCCAACTTTCATCCATGTATACTGCCGTACTAATAAATTATGCTCTCTCCATACATCTGAGTATTTTAGATTTTTAATTATTTGGCTAAACAGGTAGCTGACCGTGAATGGGGTTCTTCCCCATTCCGGTCTCGTACAAAGTCTAGAGTACAATTCCAATCTCCCCCCAACACAATAAGATCGCCATCCTGCTTTTGTTTTAAGATCTGTTCTAATTTAGTAAAAAGCTGTACTCTGTCTGCTCCTATATTAGGGCCATAGATGTTACAAACAGGAAATTAAAATTCATAATTTCAGCCCTTACAGTCAAAAATCTCCCTGGTACCACTTCATCTTTAGATAAAATATTTATTTTGAGAGCAGGGGAAAAAAGTACAGCTACTCCAGCACTTACATAGTCCCATGACTAAGAATGCTATCTCCTTCCCACCACAAGCCCCCAATCAATCTCATTGTCTTCACTGCTATGGGTTTCTTGCAAAAAAAACAACACTCAAATCTTTCAATCGAATAATTTCTGATAGTAACCCTCTTTTTCTCCTGTCCCTCAATCCATTTATGTTAATTGATCCCACCCGCAAGATCTCCATGAACAAAGGGAAAAGAAAGAGAGAAAAACAGAACGAAAAAGTATAAGCCATTAAGAAAAATTAGTTTTCCCCTTCACTTTCTCCAACCTTTTGCCTCGTCTGAGAACAGTAATATGCTTCTTAAGACGAAACCGCTTCTGTTGCGAAAGGTCATCGTAGTTGCTCATTTTTCTAACCCGTAAAACAGAAGCAATAAACTTGTCAGTATCAGGGAAATAGTTGGTTACTTCAACACCAGCTTTCCTTTTGTATTATCAAGAAAAGCATTAATTTGTTCAACAGTATACAGATCTTTATCAGTTCTTTCTACACTCTCTGACCACTGATCATCATCTCCATCATCAGTACACTGGGAATAACTATCCATCTCATCTGCCATATTGTCCTCTGCGTTTTCAGCCTGTACTACATCGTCAACTTCACCCACATAGTCCACACTACTCTGAGGCTCGCTCTTATCAACAGTGTCTAATACATTTCTAGATTTACCAGAAACATAACTGCACCCAGGTTGCTCCACACTCTTAGCATTGACATTAATCTCACTCACCTCCTCCATCTTGTCCTGCTCTGTGGCTCCTTCTCCCTGCTCCTCAGTCCTCTGTTCATCACTTTCACTCGTTTGCTGGTCGGTAGGCCTAATCTCAGTGTTGTTTACATCACCACTTATCACATCAGATGTGGACGCGCGCTGATCATCTTTATGTGGACAAGCGAAGCGTTTATGCCCCAACTCACCACATTCGAAACACTTTAGGCTTTCGGTACTGGCGTAACCATGTACGAATTCTCCATATGATTAACGCGGAAAGAGACTTCTAAGTTACGATCCTGTGAACTCAAAAACATTAAAACTTGGCGCCTGAAAGAAAGAAACATGTTTTAGCGCGTTGTTACGACATCCAAGGGGAATCATTCTAACAGGACTTGCAATCTTTCCGAACCTCTGCAGTTCTTTCGTTAAGATCTCGTTAGGTAAAAAAGGTGGGACGTTCGAGATTATAATTTTCGTTGCTGGAGCGGACAGTGGTGTTATCAAAACGAACTTTTCTCTCACCCACACTCCGCTCACAGTCAACTGATTGACCTGGGAGTCTGATTTCAAAAATATGACGACAGCTTTATTCATCCGTGAGGCTGAAATGATATTCTCGAAAACCAACT
>NW_027508705.1:3770000-3865582 GCF_051911475.1 Siphateles boraxobius | reverse complement strand
CTCTCAATCTCTCTCTCTCACACACTCTCTCTCTTTCACTCTCTCTCTCAATCTCTTTCTCTCTCTCTCTCTCTCTCTCTCTCTCTCTCTCTCTCTCTCTCTCTCTCTCTCTCTCTCTCTCTCTCTCTCAAATTCAAATTCAAATTCAAAATTAGCTTTATTAGCATGACTGTGTAACACAATGTTGCCAAAGCATCAACATATTATATATAAATAATAAAACAAACAGTAAACATATATGTATAAATCATGTCATATGTAGCATTGTAAATAGATAGATAGATAAACACAATCTATCTTAATAAATAGATAAATAAATACATTTGATCACTCTAGAGAATTAGCTGTCTCTGGCGTTGTGAATAGCTAGCACATATTTAGCCGCTAGTGCAGCTGTCTCTATCTATCTATCTCCATCCATCTCTCTCTCCCTCTCTCTTTCTCTCTCTCTCTCTCTCTCTCTCTCTCTCTCTCTCTCTCTCTCTCTCTCTCTCTCTCTCTCAATCTCTGTCCTTTGGCATTCAGTCAGTCAAACTGTATTTGTCAGATTCCTCCTGATTCATCTTTCTGATCTTCTTCTATCTATGTGCTCATTGTTTTGCTCTGTGATGTCAGTGGGAGTTTTTCATGCGGTTTTATTTTCCATCGATCGTGTCTCTCACTGTCTGATTGAATAAGAGCAGGTCTTAGTGAAGCACCTCGTCTCACTGTTCTTCTGTTCACTGCTTTATTGTTAGCAGTCGGGTTTCCCCAACCCACGTCCCATTGCCTCCTGCAGTCTGATTGATTCAGCTTATTCCCAGAATTGATTTCCTTCCTCTAAACCAAAAGAAAGCCCCATCAGATCTCATTAGTTCACTATTAGTCCTGCAATTTAGATGGAATAGATAGTGAGAAAGCAACAGACACAACTGTAGAGTTAATTTTAAAGGGCTCATATCATAGTATTTTTTCATAACTCTAATAATAGCATTCAAGTTTTGCAACAAAAACAGTCATAATTTAGTTTTTCATGATCATTTTCCCCCCTCTTTATGGAACGACAGAATCCTCTCGTTATGCATAATGCAGTGTGGTGTTTTCATCATTTTTCCACTCACCAGTACAATGTGTTGTGGTCGATTACTTGCCCAAATCAAAACATCCTAGTCTCTTTCTATGTCTCGGCTCCCTTATGTAAGTCTATCAGAACGTTTTTTTCACCATTTTATCGCCAGGAAAATGACCGTAAGTCATTTTAGAAAAGTTCTAGCACACCTCTCTTGAGCACACAAGCTGCATCCTTTGAGATTAGGTTTGTTAAAATCGCTTATTCTCAATGATCAACAGTATATGCTTGTCTTACACCACTTAACCCTTTAAGTGTCACCCCCCCCCCCCTTTTTTTTGAATAGTCATGAAAATGCACAATGCTTATAATTCAAGAATTCATTGCAATATGGATGTAAGATTGGTCTTGTTTTAAAGAAGACATTTGGCAGATTTTTGTAGAAGTGACATAAATTAAGAAAGTGAAACAGAAAAAAGTTATAGAAGTTTGAGTTTATGAAAATGTACAATGTCAAAATTTAATTATTCATATTTTATATAAAATATATATTTTCAAAACATGGTGGACTCTAAAACTGCAAGAAAGTCAAAGCCAAAAATCAGAACAAGTTGTGTTTCAAATTTTAGGTTGATATCTCAAAAAATGAGCTTTCAGTAAGATTTAGTTTGGGCGCAGTACCAAACTTTTTCACTAGGTGAACACCAGACTCCATTACTGCCCATATAAGGGCGCCTCCATTTCCATATATGGTTTGAGTGTTTGAACCATTATTTCAACAATTTTCAGAACATTTATGAAGTAGACATCCTATTCAGATGTAGTATGGGAAGATTGACAGATTTTGATATGAATTCAACCTCTAATAAACGCTTAAAAATAACACGTATTTGCGTTATAGCTTGCTGCCACATCACAAATGGTGAATCTATTTTTTTTTCTTTATATTTTCAGACCTTTTTCTCCAAAGAAAAAAAATTTGAATGGATGTTATCTTTTGAACTCTTGGCATGAAAACAAATGTAGGTTTCTACCATTCTTTCCACATTTGTCATGTTCATTACCAAATCAAAATAAAGGTCTGTACACGCCTTAGGAGTATAAAAATATTCTTGTTGCAAATTGATAAATGATGGCTCCTCTGTAATTTATTTTGAAAGTCACCAAATATGGAAACTAGAGATTTTAAGCTTTCAAATGATATATGGCTTGTCAAGATTAGTTTAGGTTTAGTATAGGATATTACTGTTTTAAATAATTAATGTCTATGGGGCCACCGGTAGGCCGGTGACACTTATTAAATAAGAACCAGTAAGGAATTTAATAATGAATGGATGAACCCAATAGCCTTATGGCTTGTGCATAGCGCTCTGACATGCACTCGGGCAATCCGAGTTCAAATCCTCGTTGTATTTTCCCATCACACTCTCCCACTGCATTTCCTATCTGCTCTCTATACTGTCCTCTATAGAGATGTTTCTGCAGAAAATGCAATTGCAGTATTTGACCTTTAAGTAGCGCTTTAACCATTGACTTTCAGCCGTCTTATAGGACCTACAGTGCCTTGCGAATGTATTCATGCCTCTTTTTTGTTATGTTGGAGCCTTAGGCCCATTACACACTGGCTGCGTGGCGTGAGCGTGACGTTTCTGTTGCGTGTCAGCTGCGAGGCGGCTGCGTCGCGTTTTCTGTGTCTTTGCACACCAGAAACGTGTCTGACGCGGCGCTGCTGACACGGATCACCCTTGTTCGACATATGGGAGAGAGTTGTGGAAGCCCTATACTTCGTGTTAAGCATAAATATATAGAAGTATTGACAGCAAAATAGACTACAGAATATTTCGTTCTGTATTGACATGTGCAATATTTGAAAATTCATAATTAGGCCTATTTATTTATTTATTTTTTAAATTAGGCCTATATTTATATCTGAATTTTTCAAAACCTAGACTTTCAGCCATAAAAATGTAATTTATTTATATGTATTCGTGTACAAAATAACACATAAACATCTTTTCCTATTCTATTTTGCCTGGAAACGCTTCCAACACGCTTGCGTGTCGCGTGAAAAATAGGCGTCGGTTATATTTCTAGCATGCACGCGTTTTCCGCGTGGTTCAAGCTGCGCCTGCGTGTCATGAAGGCAGTCTGCAAGCTCTAACATGTTAACATGGGAGCCGGAATAAAAACGGACACGCCAAACAGCTGAGACACTTACGCCACGCAGCCAGTGTGTCATGGGCCTTATGCTAAACTGCTCTAAATTACTTTTTTCACACATCAATCTACACTCCATACATAATGACAAAGCAAAAAAACAGATTTGTGATATCATTGAAAATCAGGGCCTCAAGACATTTTGGGTATGATGCTACAAGCTTTGCACATCTGTTACTTTTGATATTAAATAGTCTCAGCTTTCAAACTCTGTCAATTTTGTAACGATATTCAAACGATAAAGGCTGTTTTGTCACTTTTTAATGTGGTGTGAAAGATTGATGTAACACATCAGTTCAAGGAAAGCAGGAGCGCATGTGAACTGATAATCTCTTCGCTTTACTAATAGTTCGCACAAAATAAATATGAATGAACATCAGAAGGTACGTTGAAAGATATAGTGCAACTATATTTGGTCTTCACTGAGAAGAGGCTTGAGTCTGGCCAGTCTGCTATAAAGCCCAGATCGGTGGAGTGTTGCATTGATGCGTGTCCTTCTGTAAGTTCTCCCAACCTCTATATATGATCAGGGAGCCAACCCGAGTGACCATCAGCTTCTCGGTCACCGCTCTAACCAAGGTCCTTCTCCATCGATCGCTCAGTTTGGCCAGGACAGCTCTAGGAAGTGTCCTGGTTGTTACAATCTTCTTTCATTAAGGATTATGGAGGCTCTGTGCTTTCTGTGAAACTTTGTAGTCTTCCCCAGATCTGTGTCTCGACACAGTGTGCTCTGCAGACAGTTCCTTTCACCTTATGGCTTGGTTTTTGCTCTGATATGCATTTTCAGCCGTTTCATCTTTTATTGAGAAATGTGTGCCTTTCCAAATCATGCCCATTCAATTGAATATGCCACAGGCTAACCTTAACAACTCAAAGATGATCCAGCGAAATTGGAATGCTTCTGAGCAAAAGTTCAATTGTCCCAAAAAAGGGTATGAATACTTATGCAGTATTTTATTATCTTATTTTTAATACATTTGCAAAATTATCACAAATATGTGTTTTGCTTTGTCGTTATGGAGTGTAGATTGATGTGGGGAAAAGTAAAAAAGTTATTTAAAGCAGTTTAGCGTAAGGCTGTAACAACAAAATGTCGAAAAAAAATAAGGAATATGAATACTTTTGCAAGGCACTGTGTGACGAAGAGGCTGAGGCGTTTGGATCCATCTGCAGTAGTTTATTGATACAGGTGAGCCAGCATAGAACAGCAGACATAAAACTCAAAAACAGCTCACAGATAAGGGCAATCCAAGAATAGTGGTTTAAACAGGCAAAGGTCAGGGCCGGCGGCTGAGGTTCACAAACGAGTACAGAGTCCAAGTCAAAATATACTAGTAAGCACAAGAAAACGGGTCAGAGATAGCGTGAGGGTAAATCAAGACTTCAAAAAAAAAAACATTGAACAGAACAGTCCAGATAAAGGGGAGCAGATGGGGAACAGGTGATACTAATGCAATAATGAGGGGATAATCAGGAGATGATGAGCAGGGAAGGAAGATGGGAAACGCAGTCCTAGTACGCAGGAGAGAGAGATCTGATGCAACCAGGAGGAGGCGTCGCTGAGCGCTCCGTGACACACTGTATATGGACCTAGTATATAGTTATCAGGCAAACTTATCAAAGCGAATTTTCATGAGTAGCAGACAACCTTGCTTTGCCAATGGGCTAGATTTGACGGTTGCAGTCGTTGGATAATCGAAGAAAAAAATTCATGTTCACAAGAACAAATTTAGGACATTAGTGCAACTTATGTAGACATATGCATTTATTATTTAGAACAAATTTAAGCAGCATAGTAAATGTAAAGACATTTTCCTGTTGGCTACACGGCAGGCATACCACTACACTGTAGTTTTACCCATTTAATAGGCGTGCTGTGCAGTAATTTATTTGATTGAATCTTGTTATAAAATGTTTTGCCATAAAATAAAGTCAGGGATAATTAAAGCAAGGTATAATCCACAGCTAGGTGTGCATAGCATTTTAAAGCACAATGTGGAGGCAAAGAATTCATTGCAGGCCATTTGTCACATGCAGGTTCATGAGTTCACGCTTGACACATTTGTGAATAGTGTTGTAAGCGCTTTACGTTGTGAAGTGTGATGTTTGTGTTTTTGAGGCCATTAACATGCTTAAAATGTCTTGAAATATTGCACAAACATCAGAATCATTGGCCATTAGGCCTGTGCAAGAGGAGTCACATGGGTGGGCAGGGGAATCTACAGCGCACACTTTTGCACTCTACATAAAATTAGGCCATATATTGAACATGCTCATAAGTTTTCCTAACCCTGGCAGAAAATGCAAGGCAAAATAAGAGGGATAATTAAATCATTATTTTTAGTACTGTCCTGAATAAGCTGTTTCTCCAAACATAAGTTTACATATAGTCTAAAGGACAAAGCAATAACTTGGTTTACACAAATTAACAGGTTCAAAAGTTACATATCTTTGTATCTTAATACTGTTTCTTATTATCTGGATGGTCAGAGTCTGTTTGTATGTATTGTGGTAGTTGTTCATGAGTCCCTTGTTTGTCCTGAGCACTTAAACTGCCTGGAGTTATACATACAAATCCTCCAGGTCCTGCACATTCTTTGTCTTTGTTTTTTTTTAGCATAATCTACAAATTTGAACTCTTTACAACGGTGAATATATGATTTTGAGATAGGCTATATCTTTTCACACTAAGGACCATAGACGGACGTGTAATGTAACATGTAATGTTTTGATTTATGTATACATGCGTTTGATGAAAATTACTTTTTTTCAAATTACATTGTTTAAACAAGAAATGCAAATTAGAGTTTACTTCGGTTTGAATGCACAGAGTATAGCGGTGGTTGGTTGTGTTGTATCTGTTGAATAATTAGCCAATTGAGTTGCATAGTTTTGAGTTGCCCTGTTTTTAATTTTGAAAAATTGTTTATGTAATGGAAATATACCACGTGATGAGTAGGTTCACACTACACAGCATTAGATGACAGATTATTTTCATATGTAATTAAAATTAATCAAATCAACAGTTTGTGAAACGAAATGGGAAAACTGTACTCTTGATACTCTATCCTAGGTTGTAGCGCAATAGCCTTTCAAAGTATTGAATTATACTTTGTGCTTAACTTACCGTCTCAAATGGCTTATTGTTTTAATAATCCATCATACTGTTTAAATGGTGTATCCAAGAGAAAGCAAGCATTATAATGTATTGAAATTGCTTTAGTTTTTTATGAAAAGTAGTGCATTACACTGTCTATTTTAAAGAGTTGTGAAAGGCTGCATAAAAACATCTGTAACCCTTGTTCTCTAACAGTAGTAGGCTGTGCTTATACACCTAGACCTTCAGGGGTGTCCTAACTTAATGAATCCACCTCTTAATACCATAATTATGACACCACGGCTATAGAAACCATCAATATTATACAGAAATCCAGTATAACAGGCCGTTGCATCACAGACAGGTATCTCACGCAACGAGAAGGAGTGCCTTTACTAAAGCAAGAAACCCAATTAACACAACAAGTCAAGTCTCTTTTCACTGCAGCCACAGCTGCGCCACATACATCATCTCTAGCAGAAGCATCCGCTCTCGGTTTTCCATGCTTTTTTGTAGCACCTTTTGAGTTCTCCGACCACGGAAACCCCGGGGATTACGGTTTTCCCGGGGATTTGAAATTAAGGCAAATTGTGTGTTTTTGTGTAAATTCTACAGGAAAGAAAACGCAAAATCATAAATAGTTCTTGAAAACTTGTTTTAAACAATCAAAAATATGACATACATTTCTTTAAGGTGATATATACAAAGTAGTTTTCATTAAAAATTATTTAAACCCACATTTCTTTTTTTTTTAAATGCCATTTTAATAGTATGAAAATGTTGAAAATAATATAATAATAATGAAAAAAAATAAAATAAATTTCGATCATAAATTTACAATTTAAAAAAAATCTATCATATTTAGCACAGTAAAACAGGGCCAGGTTGGCCAGGGCTGACTGTATAAACAAATGTAGGCTAAATACAATGCATTATAGCCTACTCACCAATACAAGTCCATCCTCCTTTCTTTCCTCAAGAAGACTTCACTGTTGTACAGGTTATCTGTGCATTTCAGTTCCAACAATAAGTCCCTTTCTTTCGCCATAAAGGCTAATGCTGAAAGTCGAGTCTGTCCAGTCCTATATTTGGCATAGGTTTTAATTCTCTTTAGCGCTGAGAGTGTCCGACAGAAGCAGTGGACACTAGGGATGCTAACCGATGACCGTTTGACCGATGGTTGACCATATCAACGTTAACCGATCAAAGTTGCCAGTAGTCGGTAAAAAAAAAAAGTGATCTCTAAATTAGGCTATTATAGACAGTGGACTAAACGCTACTACAGTTAGCCATCTCATTCCAGGATATTTTTGTGTGAAGTGAACAAATCCCTCACACTCAATTTTTCATTACTCGCCTGTTTGTACTTAATAAACCAATAAAAACATTTGGTGCGAGGTCACAGCGTTTGGGTTCGCATGCTCACAAGGTTTGCGAAAAGTAAAGGCTACAGGCTAAAACACTGGAGGTTAGAGCCAGGGCGGACGACAGGATGAAGCGTGCAAAGAAAAGTAGTGTGTGGGACCATTTCACCAAAAATAATGATACAGATGTAGTTGCAACTTGTGTGATACAGGGCTTAAATACAGTACATCATCTATGATGTATCACCTGAAAACGCGACTTGTTCTGTCCGTTATTAGAAGGCACACATTGAGTTAGACCTGCCTTGGCCGGTGCGTCTTTCACGGACTCTGAAGGTGCCTGTTTTATCCATTGGTTTTATCGTGTTGCAGTCTATTAGGCAACATTCCGCATAAGATAGGCTTAGATTTGGAAATACATTACATCTACATATCAGTGGTAACAGATAAGGTGATGATGATCATCATCTATCTTTATTATTGTTAGCACTACCTCAAACTAAAGCGGCGTCTCTTCGGAGCTGTCATTTTCTTAAATGAGCCGCTGCAATGTTTCAAATGAGCTTCTAACGCTAGACTAATGCCTTTATTTTCAACGCATTCACCTTGTACCCAAACCATTTCGAAACTACGGAGCCATTTGTCCTCCGATTACATACAAGCTCCTCGCGCCGCGTTTGCGGGACTCATGTTTCGCGGTGTAGGGGATTTAAAGGTGGAAGTGGAAGGGCGGCGCTGGAGCAGTGTGTGTGAGTGGGAGGCAGAGCGGCAGAGAGATGCGACAGAGTTGCGAAATTGCAGGCGCGGCTCGAAATGGCTTTTATTTCAAATAGCGTGGCATATTTTAAACTAATCGGTTAACCGGTTTCAACCGGCTAATGAGGCTCAGTGGTCGGACAAGACATTTTTTTATTTTCGCCATCCCTAGTGGACACAGGGACAGTCACCGCCAAACATGATGATGTACACAGCTGACCCATGCTCTCTCAGATCTTTCTGCTGAAGGAAAATCAAGGAGATCAGCTGGATCAGCCTTCAAAATCAGTCATAGCCTACATTACAGACAGTTCTGTTTTTAGCCGGGACAGATTGAACAGTGTTCCCTGACGCTTTGTTAAGCTGTAGAAGGCGGTATGAAACTGGTGGGGGTCGAGGAGGGAGAGTAACATTCATTTTTTTGTGGTCTTGAAATCTATTCCAGATCTGGCAGAGAATGTTGTCCAGAACAGTGCAGTGGAGTTGGTGGTAATATGCACTCCTTCACCCTTGCCAGACAGAATTGCACATCCATTGTTTTGTTCTATAGTATTCCAAAAAGCACATCTGAATACTCAAAAATCCCATTAAATGTGTGAAGCAAAAAACAAAACTCAAAATCATCCAGACGTGCATTAAATGCATCATCACATCGCATCATGATGTGCCAGTATGTGGTGAAACAGCTCCTTTAGGGCATCTTTCTTCTCAAAAACTGTACTGGCCAATCTTGATGTGTATTGCCACACGAGGAAGACGCCGCTGGCAAATTTTGTCCAGTAGTTGCCTGTGCCTAGGGGATCTGGGGTAAAATCCAGCTAGGCCATTTAGGTGGCCAAAACATATCTTGCATTAAGCTTTGAGGCCCCATGACTCAGTATTTAATTCAGTCGATGATGTGCATAGCAGTGTATGAATAAGGCCATAGGTGCCCTCTCCTTAACTTTAGCCTGCACCCCATTTAGTCCAGATGACATGACCGGTGCGCCATCAAAACACTGTGCCACAACTTTATCTAGACATTCATATTCCTCCAAGAAACTGACAATAAGAGCAGCAATGTCATCAGCTCGCTTGCCACTTGTAACCTCTTCAAATTTGACAAATCACTCCTTGACACCCGTCTCAAGCTGCGCTGCCTTACCCGCGTCTGTCGTCTCATCCACCATAACAGTGACAAAGGGTGCTTTATTAATCTCCTTTTTTTCACTACTCCCATCACTTCAGCAATGGCAAAGTGATTTTTGTATTTTGTCTGACGTCCCACAAAACACTGTTAGTGGACAGGTGGTAATGTAAGTCTGTGTTGTTTTCAGCTAGAAAAGAAAGCTCTATTTGTGGATCCAGTGCTTAAATCATGTCCCCGGAAAGAAAGTTCTTATTTACCCAAAATATGACACAATCTATCAGTATTTTCAATATTTCCCTATTTTTCTTCACCTTTTTTGTTGTGGAGCTCCGTTTCCCTGTGCTCCTGTTCATGAACCTGTAGATCCACTCGGGTTTCCCAAATGTTTTCAAAAGCACAGTTGCTTGTAAATGTCCGGCCATGCTTTGGTGTTTCACTGCTGCCTCGGTTAGACAACTCAAGTTTGCAAACCCAGTGTGGCTCCAAACACCAAGTCGATCGACTGCAAATAACAAGCATTCCCTGCAATACAAATAGCAGTGCTCCTCGGAGGCTCCTGAGCCGAGGGTACCGCTCGTAGTTACTGCATTTAAAGTGACGGGTAAACCCTTTCCCTGGCTGGGACAGGCTTGCTAGCTTCTGGTTTAGTCTCTTTTCCTCACAATATTAAGCTTTTCTTGAAAAGTCCTTGGCTTTGTTTGTAAGTAAATCTGCGACCAAATCAATTTCTTCTCCCCTGTCAGCCATTGTGGTTTGAAAAATAAAAACAGCGGTATTTAACTGCTACATGAATATATTTTTACCTTGTACAGTTCACTACAGATGTGGTTTGCTAGCTCTGAATACTAGTAATAGTACGCACTCTGACCATCCAATCAAAGGATGTGAAAAGGACGACGCTTTTGTAAGCCTGCTAGATGGCCCTGGTGTCGCCATCTCGAAATCTGATTGGTTGATTACATCTGATTGATTATATGATTGGTTAAAGTGCACAGTTTAATTTCCATTCATTTTTAAGCCATAAGTGCCCGCACTTTTGATTATGAAGGCCTCAAGGCAGATTTATTTGACCCTGGCAACACCTGATGGCTGAAATATGATTGGATGAAAGCTCTAACATAAACATACACTACTGGAAGCAGCACATCCAAGAAAAAACTATGAAAGTAAGAGAATAGACTATTGGGAATAATTTAATACACATTCTTGGAAAAAAATATATAACAATGCTAGTCAGTGATTCTGATAGTGTTTAGGCCAGCAGAGAAGGCCCCAATGGCCTTGATGGCCCACCTCTGTTCCCTAAATAGGGAACTAAACACTACGTTAGTAGCTTGCGCTTTGGGAGCACCGCTGCTGTGTGCATCCTTGGTTAAATCTCTCCTCGACAATCTCCACCATCTCCTGCAATACAGTAAACTCTATTATCATCCAGTAGGGGTGGGAATCTCTAGGCACCTCACGATTCGATTCGATTACGATTCAGAGACCTGCGATTCGATTCTAAAGCGATTATCTGAATCTTTGTGTGTGTGTGAATATAAATACTTTGCTTTAAAAGTACAAAGTAATGACCCATAAAGAATTAACGTACAATATATTTTATTAACATTGCAAAGAACCAACAGGAAAATAAATGTGTGCCTAAACTAGCAGCATACTTGTAGTAAATTAATAATATAACAACAAGAACATTTTTCTTCTGCTTACCACGCCCATAAATCTATGCATCCTTGCTGTGGAGACTTGTAGGAAACTTTGACAGGTCAAAGATGAATATTTGATGATAATTTTTACTTCACACCGTTTAAAAAATAAAAACAGTACATTATACTGTACTCTTAACTTCGAATTTTATTATAATTGTATTTCATATAATAACATCATTTTTACTTGTTATATCTAATGTGATAATTGCTAGTTCATTTAAAATATCAAAATATGCTCCCCATACACTTACCCTGATTAAAATGAAATAACGATGTCATAATATTGTGAGATTTACACCATTATGGAAACAATAGAGAATGAATCAACATTATCTGTGATTGATTCGCGTTTGGGTAGCATTTTTCGACAAGGCAGCAGAAATCGTCTGAACACCGGTGCAGCCCAGAGCCATAGAGAGAAACGGCTCTGGTACAGCCGAGTGTTTTTCCTCCTCTGGGTGGAAACGTGTCATATGGCTTCTAATATTTGTCGTGTTGCCGAAATATTTTAGTTTTATTCTACAAAGCTTACAACTAGTGTGGCTCTTGTCCAGCTCCTTTCCCCCTTCAACTTCATAGAAGCCAAAATATTTCCACACGTCAGCTTTTAACGAGGAGGGTGTTTGGATTTCGCGCTCCGCCATCGCGTCTCTGTTATGTGCACACGCCACAGACAGACGGTCTTGGCACTGCACTTCCGCGCTTCAGAGTTCCGTCTTTTGCGTTCTGTCAATATTACGTCATTATAAGTAGGCTACGTATCTAAAAAAAAAAAAAATCGATTTTTGACATTTGTGAACCGATTCAGATTCGTCCACATCCGCATCGCGATGCATCTAAGAATCGATTTTTTCCCCCACTCCTATCATCCAGTTATTTTCATGAACGGCTATTATTCTGAATTGCTTAACTATTTTTACCATCTTCCCATCTGCTGCATTGAAGTCTATTCTTTTTTCTACTAACCATCTGTCTGAGTCTGATATGGCGTAACACATGGGCTCAAAAAAAGACCCTGAAAGACCATCTAAGACGGCAGACAGGTCCCAAGAAGGAACAGTCACAGGATAGAAAGGTCTCATCCGTCTCGTCCCGTGCATACAACTAGAAACAAGTGAATGTTTATCCAAAGACATATTTCCTAAAAGACAGACCAGACTTTGGAGGGTGGCATGAAAACGGGCAAACACGCTTCAATGGCACACAGTTGGGGACTTCCTTGGGGATCGGTTGCACGATGGAGCTCTTTGACTGCCTCAGGGGTCAAACCTGCTCCTTCATCCATGTCCTTGAGAATATCTCTGCTTTGTAACTCTGTGAGAGAGCCATAGTGTGCAGCACTACCAGCTGCCATGTTAGAGTTCCCAATCCTGCAAGGTTTTGATGGCAGTTGAGATCGCAACTTAGAGGAAGAAGCCGGCAAATAGAGCTGCAAGATATTGGTTAAACTGATAAGCACGATTATTTTGCTCAATATTATAATCACGATAATTAATTACGATTATTCTCATTTGAGGAATTACAGAGAAAGAGAAGAGACATATATAAATTGCATAATTATCAGAAGTGGTAATGTAATAGGCCTGAGAGCCATTTCATGCGTTCTTTACCAACCTACACTTCATCTAAAAGCCCTGTACGTGGCAAGTCAATACAAAATGCATAGTTTACTTTAGGTGATGCTTGGTTTAGATTGTGATGTGTCTTCACATTAGATCTTCTAAGCGACAATTTGGTTGCAAATGAGACAAACTACAGATCCAGATCGCTCAGCAAATTTATACCGCAAGGAACAATAGCCTACTTGTTGATAGACACTGAAAACTGTCAGTTTCAACTTATTCACATCATGAAAACGGGTAAAAGCTTAAACTTCAAATATAGAACAGTGAAACTCCTCATTATTTCCAATAATACCAAATTATTGTTCATTTAATTCTGCAAACATAATCCCAAACAATAAGGTGGAGATCCATGTTTTTTTTCAAATAAATCACTAAAGGCTTGATTGGCAGATTTAGTCACACAAACAGCACAAGTGGCTTGTGAAGAAACTGAAGAAACAGACTGGCTGAATGAGCATGTAAGCAGAATATCGCTGTGGAGATCGCTAAACTCCCGTGCATGTTTGTTTTCAGATCATCAGTGCTTTCAGTGCCTGCCGGCGAACTTATCCTCGATTGCTGGTATGCTAATATACATCTGGTGCACTGAAGCAAGTTTGTTGGTGAAGTCAGAGGCAGCTGCATTAGTAGTATATCAGTCTGCTTCTAAGATCTTGCACTTTGTCACAAGGAGAATGTGAAATCCTGCTCAAATGCAGCTGCTGAAGTAATAATAGCAATGAAGTAACTTTCAAGAAAGCACGGGCCATATAAATCTCTTCTTAAAGAAATCTAACGCGTGATGACGTGGATTGACATGGACATACAATACAATGGATTGGCGTGTCTATACAGGCTTCAGATAATCGGTACACCCATAGAATCAGCTACTATCGTAACATCGAAGTGAACCTATCAAAGGGAACATAATATCTGTGTATTTTTAGCTTTAATCATTTTTTTTTTCAATTCACTCTGCCCACTCTGTTACAAACAACTTTGTAAACACGGATGATAGTCGGGTCAGCCTTGACTTTGGGTTTTAATGATGCTGTCGCTGTGGGTAGTGTGTATTTGTTCCTCGTTATGGAATAAAGCCTCATATCTGTCCCTGTTTTTTCTCTTCGTAACCCGAAGGCCACACAAGCTCGAGGGCCCTTTTTAGACACAATATCTCTCTGTAGCGTAAAATGGACAAAGTGGTTGTTAAAAAAGAACAAGTGTGTATGTGAGAGAGCAAGAGCATGCTTGTGTTCTTCTGAATGCACATGTTGGAGTGAAGAATGAGAGACTTAGGGGACATTGTTATGGATGACCACAGTTTCTTATAAGCACAGAATTTCAGACAGATCTGAGACCTGACCAATCCCATGCTTGCTGCCAACCACATACTCCCTGCCAACCCTGACTTACTTTGTACTCTTTTAGTCATGATTTTTCTGTCTTGCACTTCCTTCGCTCTGGCAGTTTAAGCCTGATCTTATAAAAATGTCCGTACAAATATCTTGGGACTAGGGAGTCTGCAAGAATATTTTCTCATGCATGCTGTTCAGGCCGGCTTCTTTTCTTGGAGTTATGTGGTGAAATGGGTCATAGAAATATTTATTGAGATTCACCCCATATGATTTTGACTGATTTATATCATATATTAAATATATGTACATTACTAAAAGTGTAGTTTGTTGCTTTGTTTATTTTTACAAAATGAAACAATTAATAAATGTTTCTGCATGCCAAATATGCTATCCACAGGGATTAACGTGTTTAACCGGGGACATTCCTTTAACCAAATTCCTTAAAGGGATAGTTCACCCAAAAATGAAAATTCTGTCAGTATTTACTCTCCCTCATGTTGTTCCAACCCCGTAAGTCCTTCGTTCATCTTTGGAACATGAATTAAGATATTTTTGATTAAATCTGAGAGCTGGATCACTCCTCCATAGGCTTCTAAGGGATTGAAACTTGTTCCCTGAAAAGTTATTAAAGACATCGTTAAAATAGTCCAAGTGACTACAGTGACTCAATCTTAAGTTTATCAAGCGACGAGAATACTTTTTGTGCGCAAAAACAAACAAAAATAACGACTTTATTTCAATTTTTCATTTCCTTCTCTGTGGGCCTCGAGTCAGTTCACTAGTGTAACAGCGTAAGCTTCTGTGTTGTACGTCACACGTAGGCTCACTATTGGCCGACGCTGGTCATGTGTGTGATGCGTGTGACGTACAACAACAGAAGCTTACGCTGTTACACTAGTGAACTGACTCGACAGACTCAGACTATGACGACAGTGAAGGGTGAGAGAGGACCAGGCCTGGAGTATTTTACGTTGCTGTGTTTTAGGCCCTGTCCACACAAACATGGGTGTTTTCAAAACCTCCGATTTTTCTATGTGGTTTGGCCATTCGTCCACACGATGCAGTATCGGGTCACTGAAACCAAACCTTTTTGAAAACTCCTGCCAGGGTGAAGATTTTCAGAAACTCTGGTTGCAGTGCTGTCGTGTAGATGATGAAACCCGGAGATTTTGGCTTGTGACGTCGGAGTGCGCGCTGTTATCTTCTTAGTTTGACGTTAGATTTTGCGCCGGTATCTCTTTTGTTTACATGAGCCGAATCTGTGCAATGGTTTATCTAGCCAAAATATTGCTGCTAATAACTGTGCTAACAGGGCGCATCACATGTACACAGATACATGCACAGTTCCCCATTATACTGCAGAACAGAGGCTTATGACAACACATTGTTAGCCTACCGGAATGGGTAATAACCTTTTTTCAGGCTTCTGATTGGCCAACGTGGCTTAACGGTTAGGGTTTTATCCCCACCTGTTGGTTTGGCATGCTCTTCTTGACAGCACTTCATGGTGCGTTTTTGTGTGATTTTGTGAGATTTTTTTAAAACCGTGCTTGTGTGGATTAGAAAAACTGTGTACTTGTAAACTATAGGCTTTAACCTTCTGAGGTCGGCTATCGCGCCGGCGCGATAGTCTCGCTTTTTTTCTTATCAGTGCAAAAGAGACTCAAAATACTCTGTTGATTTTGATCTTATGTGTTAGTCTTATACATCATTCGATCCTTTTAAGTTTCTATTTTTTTGTGTATACTCACAATATAAACAAAGTATTGTGCTTTTAGTCAAATAAAGAAAAATAAACATGATGCTAGTTTTGCCTTCTCTCTGTCAGTGAAGTCCATTCTGAAACGCGTCCGAAAATTAACTGTAATTCCGCGAATACTTTTCATACAGGCACGAGTGTTTTTCCATAATGAAGCTTGAACTCTCTTCTTTTAAATGAATGAATGAATTTATATAAAAAACAAATATTCTCAGTGTATGTAATCTGTATGAAAAGAGAGAGATGTCAGTCTTTTTCTTTCCAGCTCATTATACCTCATTACTTTAAATATACGAGTCCTTTAATGTGCCACTCCCACGGAGAGCGCGCTGTATTCAAACGCAAATGATCTAAGGCAAGGAGCAGTAATATATTATATTAAATATGAATTGCGTGTCTGTGTGTAGGCTAAATGATGAATGAACGACACAGGCGCGCGTGTTGTTTACTACGGTTATATAGCGGGTGTCGGTGCCGTTCATGTAAACATGTACATGAACACATCCAAACTATTTTGCTATCCTACTAAGATGAGTAAAAATAGACTGAAATATGTTGAAATAAAATGTCTGTATAAGCAACAAACTGCAAATTAACATGCTAATATAATATCATAAACATGATATGTTACAGACTAAATATGAATGTTTAGACAAGATTTCGTGATTAGTTTTGGATAAATTATAAAGTTTTGACTGTAAAAAAAGACTACTGTCACATTAAATAGGCTTTTGTTCGCCAATTTCTGCTCATATGTTAAATATACTATAGTATGGTATGTTTTGTCAAAATTAAAGTAGGTATATTGAATTATCAACTAAGATGTTATTTAGTGTTTGTCCCAATATTCAAACCAATGAATCCTTACCTTTTTTAATACGTATGATAAAATGTATACTTTTTTACAAAGAAAGAATACACTTAAAATATTGTTAAAATTGTAATTGTTGTTGTAATATATATATATTTCTTTTGTCCGAGGTCGCATTCTTTGGTACCCAGTGACACAGCTGTGTGAGAGGCTCATTAATTAATATGCAGCTCGCACAGTATCCGGCCTTTGTCTTCTCAGGTGTGAACACGTCTCCACGCATATTGCCTTTCCAAACAAAAGGTGTCTTATAAAATTTAAATCAATGTATTGTTTTATCTGAATGATTAGGCAGGATGATTTTCAATCATTTTGAAGCAAAAATTCTAGGCAACAACACCCATTAGTCAAAAGTCTTGTGGACACATATTTAGTATGTGTTTTGTGGCCTTATTTCAGACACTTTAAGTTTTAGTTTTTTCAATAACCATGCATAAACAATATTCTCTCAAAAATACAAACATGTACATACATCTTGCTCACATATTATGGTAGCCCTGTTTGTGCTAAATAGAGTGTAATTACACCTTTGCAATTAATATGTTTACAAGCAACTGAAAAAGCACAAATGTCAGGGCATGTCAAAACATCTCAAGGACCCCAAAAACACCTTAGACCTCAGAGGGTTAATAATGCTTGTATGTCGCAGTCGGCCGCTGGCCCTCCTTTCGTTTAGTTGTTTATTTCTATTGCGATTAGTTACATTTAACGTTTGCTGGTTCCCACCTTCTTCCTTTGGGTTTTTTACAGAAGTTAAACCAGAAATCGAAGGTAATGACGCAATGAGGAGAGATCGTACTGGTTAAAATAGCTGATTTCTCTGGATTGTAACATTGTTGGAAACGTTTGGGATAATGTAAGTAGTCAAGTCAACAAAATATATAACACTCTGCTAGTGGTTTTTGGATATTTTAATACAAAATTTCTGTGCCTTTAATAAAAAAATTAAACAAAATCTAAACCAGGAATGGTCACAAAGTATCGAAATCAGAACGAATCTTGAGGTGCCTAACGATTCCCAGCCTTACTCAAGTAATGACTGCACTTTCAGTGTCTTCTATAATTGCTCGATGTCCTCAAAAGTGAAATAACCACTAACACAACTTGCAGTCAGGAGAAACGGCACACTGCTTTCATACATTCAACATTACTTTGTGTCAGGGTTCTTATGCACCAGCTTTCAGAGGGAGAAATGATCATTTCCAGGGCTATAAATAATAAATAATAATGGGAAAAAACGAACAATGAAAAGCGATTAATTGAGTCTGCACGCTGTGCACGGAAAACATCCGCCAGTCTCTTCACTTTACAGTAGTGAAAAAAGCATTGCCATGGACTACTGGTTCATTTTCTGTGTCATGTATTTACTCTCACATGACAGGTAGTCCATGTATCATTTAAAGACATACACGCATAATGTTAAGAGGAATGAAGTGGACTCAAAGAAAACATGCAAACCTATTAAAACTAATGTAATGGCAAATTTTTAGTCAGTCTTCACTTAAATGATCCTTTGGAAATCATTCTAAAATGCTGATTTGCTGCTCAAAAAACATTGTTTCTTATTTTTGAAAACATTCTGCTTAATTTTTGTGGAAACTGCAATACTCATTTTTTTCCAGGATTTTTTCCAAATGTCTTTGCTGTAACTTATGGTAGCTGTTTATGAAGAGACAGAAATCTCTCAAATTTCAATAAAAGATCTTCATTTGTGTTCTGAAGATGAACGAAAGTCTTACGGGTTTGGAACGACATGAGGATGAATGATGACAGAATTTTCATTTTTTAATTAAGAAGCACAAAAAGATCAAGTAGTCAATAGTGACTACACCAATTGACCCTTCGCAAAGACCCGCCCCCCTTAGTTACTGTCGCTATGTCCGACAAGCTACGCCGCTCTCACGCACACACCATGTTCTCACGCAGTGAAAAATACATCACGGATCAGAGAGGAGACTGACAATACGCTGACAGACAGGACAGACCAGGTTACTTTTCGGTTACTTTTGATATTAAACATATTAAACAAAGACTCAACTTTCAAATTTGGTCATTTTTAAAAAGAGATTTAAACAATAAATACCGTTTTGTGGCTCTTTAATGTGTCGTGACTGATCCCTGTAGAGCCTCAGTTAAAGCTGCTCGTGAACCGATCATCTCTTCCTTCTAGTTCATTTATAGCATCAAATAAACATGAATGAACATAAGAAGGAATGTTGTTTTAACCGCGGACAGGCGTCAGTATATTCAGTTTTTCAAGTTCAAATCCTCCCATGTTAACTTAATCTACTAACTCTCCTGACTGCTTTGTCGGACAAAATGGCGGATGGCGAAGTACGATTGGTCAGATCACCTGTCAATCAAGCTCCCTGCGAAGGGTCAATTACCCCACAGCCATTGACTACACCAGACCGCTTACCATTGAACACCTTTGGATAAAGGTGCATAGTGATCTGATTTGTGTTGTAGAATTGTACGCAAAAGCTGGTTGGGCCATAGATAAACACTGAAGCAGGCAGGATAAATCGATGTTTTAAATGTGACCTGGCTATGTGTGTGTGTTTGTTTGCAGGGCTGAAGCAGTGACTCTTAATGACTGTCTCCAGCTGTCATATCTGCCATCCAAGAGGAACCACATGCTGCTGTTGTACCCCAGAGAAATCCTCATCCTAGACCTGGAGCTCAGTCAAACCGTCGGAGTGGTCGCCATCGAGCGCTCCGGGGTGCCTTTTATACAGGTGTGTGTGTGTGTGTGTGTGTGTGTGTGTGTGTGTGTGTGTGTGTGTGTGTGTGTGTGTGTGTGTGTGTGTGTGTGTGTGTGTGTGTGTGTGTGTGAGTGAGAGCGAATGTAATACTGCATGCTTTTAATAGAATGGGTACCTTTTTTTATTTGATAAAGTGATTTTTTTGTGTTTTAATGAACTACATTGTGCCATCTTAAAAAGTAGATGATATATATATATATATATATATATATATATACATATATATATTGTAGATGATATATCTCTACCAACCAGAACAGATACAGGGATCTCTGTACAGTACACACAGGGCATAAAACTAATTTTTTTCCACACCTGCCACAACAGAAAATTTACCAGCCAAAAATATTTTTTTATCAGCCATGAGACAAAAACAGGCAGACACCAACATTTTAAATACCAGCGAAAATTCACATTCCTCTATTCCAATTTGATACCTAGCTAAAACTACTAGCTTAACGAATATAAAATTAATAGCCTACATTTTTAAAGACAAGTAAATAGTTAGTAATAAAATAAGAACGAACTATCAAATTTAAAGCACAAATAAATACAATACATACAAATACAATAAACTGCTCTTCAGCAAAGGTCTAATAGTTTTCAGGTACCTAAATTAAATAATGTAATAATCAAATAAATAACAGACTTCATATCCTTTTAAAGTTCAAGAGCAGTGAGTGTTTCTTCTTTGTCCTTTGTAGGGCTGGTCCGAATACCATTTTTGGAGTTTTGAAGCTTCGGTAGTAATGAACATCGAATATTCGAAGCTTCGAAATCTCTATATGTTCCGAGAGAAATTTTAAGGAAGTTGGTTGGGCTACCACACCCGCGTCACGCTTGCATTCACGCTCAAATGAATCGCTTGAACTGAGCAGTAGCAAGGCAAAATGAGTTCGACTGAAATTGAAATAGAGGATGCCCCGTCCAATTACAAGTCCGACGTCCGGCAGCATTTTGGTTTTCCACTTACTCGACAGGAGAACGGTAAAAAAACAGGCAAAACACGAAGTGTGTGTAAATACTGTAAACAAACACTGTTAACACGACGTCGAACACAACAAATATTATGTTTCATTGAGTGCTTGAAGTGGGGAAAAAAGGTGCCGGTACTCTCTTGCATTGGCAAATCATGACATTTGAGATTTCTACAGTGGAAAACAAAACTTGGAGATATTGCAGGTATAACAACTATTTATTGTTATTAACAGCATAAATGTATTTAAACAAGTCGTGCGTGTGTGTGTGTGTGTGTGTGTGTGTGTGTGTCAAAACGGAACTCCTCCAAGTCAAGTCCAAAAATACATTTATGGTGAGATTACTACATTTTATTTAATTAAATGCATTTATGGTAAGATTATTATATTTTCATGTCAGTCTGTGTTCATGTTGACCACGAACCATGCGCTGTAACTTTAATTCAGCGCGTGCAGCACAGCAGAAATAGACTCTGTGTGGAAACGATCGCTGCACTGCTGTATAAATTGTCTCTGTGTATACAAACCGCTCCTTGAACGGATCGCTGGAGCGCATCCGTGTGCAGTGTGAAAGCTCTAACCTGTTTACATGGGTGCTGAAAAAATACGCACCACATACCACTGCAAACGGAGTATATGTGAAACGGGCTCACTGACGCTTTTTCTGTCAGTGGTAGAAGGAAGTTGCGGTACGCAAGAAAAATTGCAGGTACGCTTAAGAGTAAAATGTAGAAGTGCCAGTACCGCCCCACTTCGAGCACTGGTGTCATTTAAAACGGCACAACAAAGACAAACTCCTGCAACCAGGTGCGGAAAAAAGAGTGAAAGAAGGACAACTGTATAGAAGACATCTATACAAAGTAGTTTTATTGGTCAGTGACACCTAGTCAATTGTTAATTTTACATACAGAAGGTTAAACTAAATCTTGATTTATATTGAAGTATTGTAAATTCTTTAAGTTGTATGTATAACAAGACATTTATTGAACACTTAATGTGAAATAAATCTGTTGTTTGATTTTCAGTTTAATCTTTTTTTATTTTGATCAAAATATCATGATACATATCGTATCGTGAACCCAGTATCGTGATAGGCATCGAATCGTGAGCTGAGTGTATCGTTACACCCCTACAGACGAGACGCGACATGTTCAGAATTAATAAAATTAATAAACTACAGAACAGCGCAAGCGGGAAGCGGCGCGCCTAACGCGAGCAGAGCTTATATGCTCCGAGAACGGACACTGCACTAGTGATATAACACACACACACACACACACACACACACACACACACACACACACACACACACACACACACACACACACACACACACACACACACACACACACACACACACACACACGTACATCTATCTTTATGAGGACATTCATTGACACAATGCAATCTCTAGCCGCTTACCCTAACCTTACTAATCACAACTAAGTGCTTAACCCAAACCCTTACCCTAAACCTACCCTTAACCTAATTATAACCTTATCCCTAAAACCAAGTCTTGAACCTCAAACAAGCCTTTAAAGGGGTCTCAGAAAGTGAGGACCGGCCAAAATGTCCTCACTTTACTCTCTTTGTCCTCACTCCAATGGTCTAAAACTCAAACTGGTCCTCACAAAGATAGTTGTACAAGTACACACACACACACACACACACACACACACACACACACACACACACACACACACACACACACACACACACACACACACACACACACACACACACACACACACACACACACACACACACACACACACACACACACACAGGTCTGTTAACTTAAGCAATAGTTTTAATAAGGTAGTCTTATAATATTTTTCTCACTGACAGTAGGGTAGATTTAAATAAATAAAAACGAAATTTAAATGAATAAAAACAAAATTTAAATATAGAAAAACTAAATTTCTCCTCTATTTCGCAGGAGATAATTTAGATTGATAATAACGGGTAAAAAGGATAAAACATTTTGTTTCTATTATTCTATTTTCCACAATGTCAAAGCAACGCAGCTTAACCCAAAACACAAGCTCATGCATGCACTTCTGTCCATACAAACTCCGCTGTTCTGCGATCTAGCCAGAGAATACTCCCGTTGCATGAACACTTTTAGTAGTCCAAGAAGAAGCAAATATATGTATTAAGTAGCTGTAATGTTAAGTATTATATTTCACCAGATTTTATAGTGTAAAACATATTGAAGCGCAAATGAGAACCGTTTCAAGGGGGATGCCAGGTGTGAAAAAAACACACACAAAAAAAACGAATATTTCAAATCGGACACCAACCCACCGACCGAATATTCGAATATGCAGGTCCAGCCCTAGTCCTTTGTTGTTTGGTTAACATAAAAAATGCAGACAGTAGCAGGATTATTAGGATGCTGTCACTTTAAGACCGAATGCACGCACGAATAATGTGTTTTGTGTTTGCATTCACTTAAGACATAACAAACTATGTTTACTAGGATACTCGCCGAGACAGGCGTTTTTTGACATAATTGTCAACTGACGACTGACACCATTTCATACATTGCCAATGCTGATTTTTACTTTCATTTGGCGCTTGGCGAGAGTACATTTTAGGTCCTGAGTACAGACATTTACACAAATAAACCAAAAATGAACCAAAAACATTTCAGTGCAAGACACAGAACATCAATTTCTTTGCTTCTCGTGCACCATAAACACTGGTGTTTGTTAACAGACACTCATGCCACACAGATAGTGCTTCTCACATGAAGACGTGATTATTTCTCCTTCTGCTAAACACAAGCAGAAATGCTTAAAGAGACGCACAGACTCCTTGACTCTGACGCCTCATTCACGGCACTCATTCAAGCCGATAGAGAAGCACTTATCAGAGATACTGACATACAGACAGAATAATATTGTCACTATAAATATGTGCGAAGCGCTATTGTTCTGTTGCGGCCAAGCCCAAATACGGCTAGAGTGCTTAATGTAGAAAACATTAACCCAAATACATCACTGCTCCTGAAAAAAGCCCCCACAAAAATGCTCCCTGCAGATATTTATAAGCTACTTTCTGATAACTCAAGCCGCCGGCATGGGAACACTGTGGATTGATATCTAACAATAGTTTTTGAGTAATGTGAAATTTCAAAGTCAATACCGAGCCAAGTGTAACTGTATAAGGAGTAAGAAAGAAGGTAAAGCTTTATATACATTGCACCTTTTAAAAATGTTGTTTAAAAAGTGCTTTACTGAAGAGAAATACATGTGTGCATTGACAGAAATGATAATCATAGAGATAAGAGATAAGATAATAAATTGCAATGCAATAAAATAAATATATTTACACTTAGAAGTATAGAGATACTTTTTTAAAGTGCATATTGAGCCGATTGCATGTCGGATGTCAGGTAGAGAGTTCCAAAGCTTGGGACTGAAATGGCGAAAGGCTGACTCGCCAATTTTTAGCCGTGTTTTTTTTATTATTATTTTTTTTTACAACTAACAAGTTACCATTGGAGGATGTTCGGAGCGATCTTTACTAAAGAAATTGGGCATTACAACATATTTTGATGTGGTATTTCTGAAATATCATCTGCAGGCTCTGTACTATGGTTAGCTAATTCGAGATTTCCTCAGACATTAAATGGTGCAGGCTAGCAAATAAAAAAATCAAAGGAAATACCTGCTATGAACTCCTACATGGGACGTTTCGTGAAACAGTGATTTTGAGAGACGCCCGTTTCCAGCCTCAACGTCTCCTGAATATTTTTGTTATTTTTATTTTCTGAAGTAAAAATTATACTTTTCAAATAAGTTTTGATAGTTTCAGGGGGCTAAAATAAGAGACGGCCGCTTTTACACAAAAAGGGTTTAAAACCGTCCATGTCATTCATAGACACTTGACACAATGCTCAGTTGATGCATTTTATCAAATTAATTCCATATTTACACAGTAAAAGTTGGCATCACCTGTTCACCGTTCACAATTATTTACAAATATGTATTGTAAATGTGACACAAATTGCACTTGTTTTTAGAATGATCCATTTAAATGCAATTTCTTGAGCATCTGTGCATTCGATAATGCCAGTGTGTCTTCTGATCCGTTTTATTGTGTTTTGTTAATTAAATTGTGTTTAAAGCTTCCCATCCTCCACACACACACACACACACACACACACACACACACACACACACACACACACACACACACACACACACACACACACACACACACACACACACACACACACACGCACACACACACGTATATGCATTAAGTGTTATAAAGCACTTGTCAGGAAGGCAATTTGCATGACTGATGGTGCAGCTGCAAGCTCTCATACTCTGAATCTAGGTTGACCGTGGGAGCCTGGCATAAGCCAATAACACACACTGAAGGCTCACACATTCGTCCTAGTTCTTCTCCTACCAGAACCCAAATACTCACAACAAACACTTGTTTTTTTTATTAAGTATACATAGAGGCAGATATGTGTGCTGACTCAGGTCCGTTTGAATATGCAAAAGTGATATTGTTTAAAGAACAGTTTATCGAAACATGAAAATTCTCTCATTATTTACTCATTATCATGTTGTTTCAAAACTATATTTATTATTTTTCCTTTTAACAAGAGCTTGGACAAGGAGTTGTGTAGCATGCTCCTATAGGAAGGATCCTCGTAATGTTAATCTGCAGGACCGGGCAGTCCTAGCTATGTGGTCTGTGAAGTTTAAGTGATCGTCAATCACAACTCCAAGGTTTCTGGCTGTCCTGGATGGAGTTATGGTTGATGAACCTATAGCTGAACGGAGAAGTTGTAATGAAGCGTTGAGTTGGCTGAGAACACAAGCAGTTCTGTCTTTGCAAGGTTGAGTTGAAGGTGATGGTCCTTCATTCTGGCTGGCTAATAACTGCCAGTCTCCTGGTAGTGGGAAACTTCTTTTCTTAATGCCTTTTTTTTTTAAGATCACATATTTTAGCAACCATCATAAATTAGGTATCATCCAAAAGCTTACATGCTCCGAATCCATCCTATGAAGACCATTTTGAAATTGAACATCGTGTTAACATGAAAATTATATTTTAGCGGGCTTAATGTTTGTGATATCTACTTCAGATTTGCAACACAACTTGGTTAAACATACGACTTTGATTTTTTTTATGGCAATCTTAGAACTCGTTTTTTTTTGTAAAATATATATTTTGTATCAAATTAAAAAAAAAATGTTTACTTCAGTACATTTGCTTTACTGAAACAAACTTCTATACACTGTAAAAGGTGTTCAGTTCTACTTAAAAATTTAGTAAACTCGTTGCCTTAAAATTAAAAAGTAAATAAACTTAATGCTTAATTGAAAAAAATAAGTGATGTGAACTTGACAATTCCACATTACGTAATGTTTTCAATTATGCATGAAGTTTATTTACTTAAAAATTTTAAGGCAACGGGTTTCCTCAATTTTTTTAAGTTAAGTCAACTGATCACTTTTTACAGTGTAACCTTTTTTACATTTTCCTTTTTTGAAGTGCAATCACTTCTGCAATATCCTGCTGAGACCAACCTTAGGTCTGTAGTCCAAACCATTCATGAATTACTAACATTGAAGTTCAGATTCGTGTTAAACAGGGGGTGACAGTTAACAGGTTAAGTGTTAAAAAATTGCAGTAAGATCAAAAAAAGAGCTTCATATTTGCCGCTTATATTGCATTATACCATGCCTTTTATATATATATATATATATATATATATATATATATATATATACGTTTTAAGACTAAATTTTTGTGATTTATATGATGTAATTTGGCTGGGGAAACATTGAAGCCTCTAATGCTTTCTGTCTTGTGTGTGTAGGTGATCCCTTGTGCCCAGAGAGATGCTCTCTACTGCCTCCACGAGAACGGTTGCGTCACCCTGCGTGTGTGTCGCTCCACAACACCGCCTCCTAATGAATCAGGCAAGACAGCCTTTGTTCCTTCACAACTATTCTTCAGTCTGGGGCTGAGGCATAGTCATTTTACATCACAATTATGGTATACATAGTTAGTTAGTTACTTTTATTCTCCACAAGGTGGAAATTTGTGTCTGGCTTCTCCATACAGACACCAACACAACAAATTCAAACTATATACACATACCATTTCATCGTACACACACAAATATACATTCCCATATCTACATATATATATGCCTACAAATCCATGTCTACTTCAATTCAACTTCAAGACTCAGCATTTACAGTTGTGACAAAAAACGTCTGATACTGATTTTTCCTTGCCCATGGTTGCCTAAAAACGGCTCTTTGATGGTAACACCTGGAATTGAGAGTGTAGGGGATGAGAATGATCTTCTGTAATGCTATTTTGTTTTATTTGTAATATATGAATATCATTTAGTTGCCTTTGTAATCATGTTTTCTACATTAAGCACTTTAGATAATTTTGCTTTACATTTAGCACTCAGATTTCCATACCATATAAAAGACATGATACTCTCAACAAGATTTTTATAGGCCATTTTTTAGAATAGGTTTACTCATACCAAATGTTTTTTGGTTGTTGTAGTGACTGACCCAGAGCAGAATATCCAAGAGTTGGTATACGATCTCCGCTCCCAGTGTGACGCTATCCGTGTGACTAAGACCGTGCGGCCCTACCGAGTGGTGATCTGTCCTGTCAATGAGAACAGTGCCGCCCTGGTGGTCAGTGATGGAAGGGTGATGCTGTGGGAGCTCAAAGCTCATCTCAGTAAATCTTCATCCAACCTGAGGTACAGTTTTTCAAAACATATTAAAGTACTGAATATGAAAACAATGGGTTCTTAAGTTTCACATATACAATTAATAAAAATAAAATAAAAAACCCTGCAAAACCTGTTGGTAGTCCTGATTTACATGGGCAGTCATGGCCTAATGGTAACAGAGTTGGACTGGTGACCCAAAGGTTGACTGGCAGGAATATGACTGAGGTATCCTTGAGCAAGGCACCTAACCCCCAATCGCTCCCCGGGCGCTGCTCCGGGTGTGTGTATCCACGTTTGCAGTGTGTGTGTGTTCACTACTCACTACTCTGCTCCTAATGTGTGTTCACTTACTTGGATGGGTTAAATGCAGAGGTCAAATTCCAAGTATGGGTTACCATACGTGGCCATCACGTGTCACTTTCACTTTCAATTAAAAAAAATTTTTAGACATGTAGCAAGCTTAAAAAATTTACTATAATGAAGGCTTTGCTGATTTTACTTGATATACCTTCTTGGAGCATCAATTTTACACACCGTTTAAATCTAATTTAATTAATCTGATTTATTCAGCATATTACTTTCTGACTTAACCAATGGCGTTAGTTTTCGATCTTGTTATTAGGAAGAATATAATTTCACTGGTAATGGTATCGACTACTGAATTTTCATATCAGGACAAACCTACATAAAACACACCAATAAATTCTGATTAGATTTTTTACATACAGTTTTTAAAAGTACAATAAAAAGATGCATTTTATGAAATTTAACATGCCCAAGTTCTATTTCATCCCAAAATCCAGATTAAAAAAAAAAAATTTTGTCAAAAGAATGTGAAACCTGTTTGAGGATCATTTTGCATTGTGATATTTCCATGGTAATTTAAAGGGGTCATGACATGTTTTTTTTTTATGTTCTTTGAGGTTTACTTATAATGTTGATACATTTATTTGCACACCAAAAAAAAAAATCAACATTATTGCATAAGAGACAGAATCAACGCACACTCGCTACTGCATGCAAATAAGCGTTTTGAAAACATTACCCATATAAAACCATTTACAGATAAAGCATGAATGTATAGTCAGTTCCTATACAGTCGCTGCTTCATCTGTCAACAAAAAAACTGTCCATTACACCATGCCTCGTGAACAAACATAATCCTCCGTCACGATCCTGGACTCCAGTAAAATAAACCATCCACTTGTTTCCGACGCTTAAGTTTGTACAGAGACACAAACGAGCAGTTTAAACTGGATGCGTCAACTCCAACTTTTTTCGACAGACTATTGTCGACAGACTCAAGTGTGAGTCTAGTATCAGTAGACTCTTAATACTAGTATCAGTAATCTTAACACACATCTGTATATTGTACCAGTGTAGACAGCGTCAGTCATTATAATCTGAACACACATCTATGTACTGTATCAGTGTAGACAGCGTCAGTCTTTAAAATCTGAGCACACATCTGTATACTGTATCAGTGTAGACAGCGTCAGTCATTATAATCTGAGCACACATCTGTATACTGTATCAGTGTAGACAGCGTCAGTCATTATAATCTGAGCACACATCTGTATACTGTATCAGTGTAGACAGCGTCAGTCATTATAATCTGAACACACATCTGTATACTGTATCAGTGTAGACAGCGTCAGTGATTATAATCTGAACACATATCTGTATACTGTATCAGTGTAGACAGCGTCAGTGATTATAATCTGAACACATATCTGTATACTGTATCAGTGTAGACAGCGTCAGTCATTATAATCTGAACACACATCTGTATACTGTATCAGTGTAGACAGCGTCAGCATTATAATCTGAACACACATCTGTATACTGTATCAGTGTAGACAGCGTCAGTCATTATAATCTGAACACACATCTGTATACTGTATCAGTGTAGACAGCGTCAGTGATTATAATCTGAACACACATCTGTATACTGTATCAGTGTATCAGCGTCAGTCATTATAATCTGAACACACATCTGTATACTGTATCAGTGTAGACAGCGTCAGTCATTATAATCTGAGCACACATCTGTATACTGTATCAGTGTAGACAGCGTCAGTGATTATAATCTGAACACACATCTGTATACTGTATCAGTGTATCAGCGTCAGTCATTATAATCTGAACACACATCTGTGTACTGTATCAGTGTAGACAGCGTCAGTGATTATAATCTGAACACATATCTGTATACTGTATCAGTGTAGACAGCGTCAGTCATTATAATCTGAACACACATCTGTATACTGTATCAGTGTATCAGCGTCAGTCATTATAATCTGAACACACATCTGTATACTGTATCAGTGTAGACAGCGTCAGTCATTATAATCTGAACACACATCTGTATACTGTATCAGTGTAGACAGCGTCAGTCATTATAATCTGAACACACATCTGTATACTGTATCAGTGTCAGTCATTATAATCTGAACACATATCTGTATACTGTATCAGTGTATCAGCGTCAGTCTTTATAATCTGAGCACACATCTGTATACTGTATCAGTGTAGACAGCGTCAGTCATTATAATCTGAACACACATCTGTATACTGTATCAGTGTAGACAGCGTCAGTGATTATAATCTGAGCACACATCTGTATACTGTATCAGTGTAGACAGCGTCAGTGATTATAATCTGAACACATATCTGTATACTGTATCAGTGTAGACAGTCAGTCATTATAATCTGAACACACATCTGTATACTGTATCAGTGTAGACAGCGTCAGCATTATAATCTGAACACACATCTGTATACTGTATCAGTGTAGACAGCGTCAGTCATTATAATCTGAACACACATCTGTATACTGTATCAGTGTAGACAGCGTCAGTCATTATAATCTGAACACACATCTGTATACTGTATCAGTGTAGACAGCGTCAGCATTATAATCTGAACACACATCTGTATACTGTATCAGTGTAGACAGCGTCAGTCATTATAATCTGAACACACATCTGTATACTGTATCAGTGTAGACAGCGTCAGTGATTATAATCTGAACACACATCTGTATACTGTATCAGTGTATCAGCGTCAGTCATTATAATCTGAACACACATCTGTATACTGTATCAGTGTAGACAGCGTCAGTCATTATAATCTGAACACACATCTGTATACTGTATCAGTGTAGACAGCGTCAGTCATTATAATCTGAACACACATCTGTATACTGTATCAGTGTCAGTCATTATAATCTGAACACACATCTGTATACTGTATCAGTGTATCAGCGTCAGTCATTATAATCTGAACACACATCTGTATACTGTATCAGTGTAGACAGCGTCAGTCATTATAATCTGAGCACACATCTGTATACTGTATCAGTGTAGACAGCGTCAGTGATTATAATCTGAACACACATCTGTATACTGTATCAGTGTAGACAGTCAGTCATTATAATCTGAACACATATCTGTATACTGTATCAGTGTATCAGCGTCAGTCATTATAATCTGAACACACATCTGTATACTGTATCAGTGTATCAGCGTCAGTCATTATAATCTGAACACACATCTGTGTACTGTATCAGTGTATCAGCGTCAGTCATTATAATCTGAGCACACATCTGTATACTGTATCAGTGTATCAGCGTCAGTCATTATAATCTGAACACACATCTGTATACTGTATCAGTGTAGACAGCGTCAGTCATTATAATCTGAACACATCTGTATACTGTATCAGTGTATCAGCGTCAGTCATTATAATCTGAGCACACATCTGTATACTGTATCAGTGTAGACAGCATCAGTCATTATAATCTGAGCACACATCTGTATACTGTATCAGTGTAGACAGCGTCAGTCATTATAATCTGAACACACATCTGTATACTGTATCAGTGTAGACAGCGTCAGTCATTATAATCTGAGCACACATCTGTATACTGTATCAGTGTAGACAGCGTCAGTCATTATAATCTGAGCACACATCTGTATACTGTATCAGTGTAGACAGCGTCAGTCATTATAATCTGAACACACATCTGTATACTGTATCAGTGTATCAGCGTCAGTCATTATAATCTGAGCACACATCTGTATACTGTATCAGTGTAGACAGCGTCAGTCATTATAATCTGAGCACACATCTGTATACTGTATCAGTGTAGACAGCGTCAGTCATTATAATCTGAACAAACATCTGTATACTGTATCAGTGTAGACAGCGTCAGTCATTATAATCTGAACAAACATCTGTATACTGTATCAGTGTAGACAGCGTCAGTGATTATAATCTGAACACACATCTGTATACTGTATCAGTGTAGACAGCGTCAGTCATTATAATCTGAGCACACATCTGTATACTGTATCAGTGTAGACAGCGTCAGTCATTATAATGGCTTCTATTTGATTTTGACACGACACTCTCATTCAGTGTAGGCAAATATCAGCTGTTAAGCGACTGAACGCCAGTGGGCGGGGCCTATGGTTCGATGATGAAACTTTTCACCGATGTCTTGCTCTGGAGGCAGGCATATGCAAATGTATTTTCCCGTGTGATGTCACAGATCCCTCAATATCAAAACAAGTCATGTTTGGAGCTTGATTTAAATAAATGCTTTGTTTATAATGAGGACGTTTTGAGCTATGAAAAAGTGATTTTTTTAATTGTACAAAGACCTCTATTATGTCAAAAGATCAAGGCAAATTTGATTTGCATGACAACTTTAAAATTCAAGTCATCTTTATTTTAATAGCACTTTATTACACGGTTCTATGGAATATGTGATTCTGATTGATCAATCGCGCCATCCAGCGGTAAGTTATTCCCAGATAACAACCGCTGAAAACAGAAACATCGGCTCATCCGGGTCACTAAAGTCAGCAGCGTTATACGCTTGCTAGGAACGGTTTTTCTTCGTGGAAGTTTTGCAGTTGGTGAGCTAATAAAATATTAAAACTCAGTTGAATCAATATTTTGTGTACAATTATTTAATTATGCCATCCAGTATCGTGGACTCGCTCTCTCTTGTTTCATACAAACGCAGCTGCTGCCATTTTGTGACTATTGGTTTGTACACTGTTGGATTATGAGATACAAACAGGAATGATTTTAAAACTGTTTAACCTGAAATCAATATATCTTATCCCCATAAATATTTATGTGGCGAAATGCTGTATGATAAGTGATATGAATGACTGTATACCATATCTCTTAAATGTCCGTTTAGTTTTATACTTACCGCGCTGCAACTGCTCTCAATATTTCAACACAGATCAATATTTCGCGTCTAATTATTTACTTATGTGGCAAGTAGCCGTGCAATAAGCGGGATAATGTACATCCAGCCGGTGGTTCTCTCAGAATAACCCCCTTCAGGCTGATGGACGACCCCTCCGCTTCGCATCTGTGTCCTCATCATCCTGTCAGGGGTTTATTTTCAGAGAACCACCGGCTGGATGTACATGATCCTTTACTTATACGGTCCTTCTCAAAAAATTAGCATATTGTGATAAAGTTCATTATTTTCCATAATGTAATGATAAAAATTAAACTTTCATATATTTTAGATTCATTGCACACCAACTGAAATATTTCAGGTCTTTTATTGTTTTAATACTGATGATTTTGGCATACAGCTCATGAAAACCCAAAATTCCTATCTCAAAAAATTAGCATATCATGAAAAGGTTCTCTAAACGAGCTATTAACCTAATCATCTGAATCAACTAATTAACTCTAAAAACCTGCAAAAGATTCCTGAGGCTTTTAAAAACTCCCAGCCTGTTACATTACTCAAAACCGCAATCATGGGTAAGACTGCCGACCTGACTGCTGTCCAGAAGGCCATCATTGACACCCTCAAGCAAGAGGGTTAGACACAGAAAGAAATTTCTGAACAAATAGGCTGTTCCCAGAGTACTGTATCAAGGCACCTCAGTGGGAAGTCTGTGGGAAGGAAAAAGTGTGGCAAAAAACTCTGCACAACGAGAAGAGGTGACCGGACCCTGAGGAAAATTGTGGAGAAGGACCGATTCCAGACCTTGGGGGACCTGCGGAAGCAGTGGACTGAGTCTGGAGTAGAAACATCCAGAGCCACCGTGCACAGGCGTGTGCAGGAAATGGGCTACAGGTGCCGCATTCCCCAGGTCAAGCCACTTTTGAACCAGAAACAGCGGCAGAAGCGCCTGACCTGGGCGACAGAGAAGCAGCACTGGACTGTTGCTCAGTGGTCCAAAGTACTTTTTTCGGATGAAAGCAAATTTTGCATGTCATTCGGAAATCAAGGTGCCAGAGTCTGGAGGAAGACTGAGGAGAAGGAAATGCCAAAATGCCTGAAGTCCAGTGTCAAGTACCTACAGTCAGTGATGGTCTGGGGTGCCATGTCAGCTGCTGGTGTTGGTCCACTGTGTTTTATCAAGGGCAGGGTAAATGCAGCTGGCTATCAGGAGATTTTGGAGCACTTCATGCTTCCATCTGCTGAAAAGCTTTATGGAGATGAAGATTTCATTTTTCAGCACGACCTGGCACCTGCTCACAGTGCCAAAACCACTGGTAAATGGTTTACTGACCATGGTATTACTGTGCTCAATTGGCCTGCCAACTCTCCTGACCTGAACCCCATAGAGAATCTGTGGGATATTGTGAAGAGAAAGTTGAGAGACGCAAGACCCAACACTCTGGATGAGCTTAAGGCCGCTATCGAAGCATCCTGGGCCTCCATAACACCTCAGCAGTGCCACAGGCTGATTGCCTCCATGCCACGCCGCATTGAAGCAGGCATTTCTGCAAAAGGATTCCCGACCAAGTATTGAGTGCATAACTGAACATAATTATTTGAAGGTTGACTTTTTTTTTTATTAAAAACACTTCTTTTATTGGTCAGATGAAATATGCTAATTTTTTTAGATAGGAATTTTGGGTTTTCATGAGCTGTATGCCAAAATCATCAGTATTAAAACAATAAAAGACCTGAAATATTTCAGTTGGTGTGCAATGAATCTAAAATATATGAAAGTTTAATTTTATCATTACATTATGGAAAATAATGAACTTTATCACAATATGCTAATTTTTTGAGAAGGACCTGTATAAGCAGGGCCGGATTAAGAGTTCAGAGGCCCCTGGCCACAATGTCTTGTAGGCCCCCCCTTAGGCAGGCCAAATGTATATTTTGTCCAAGGACATTTTAATATGGCATTTACAGTTTAACTGACTTAAAAGGAACCTTGTTGTACTATGCTGGAGTAAAGTTCATAAATGGTTGTTCTTTCCCATAGGAATTTTGTAAAACTATATGTTGGGTGGACCTCTGTGCCTCTAGGGGTGTTCGGGGGCATGCTCCCCCACAAGAAAATTTTGTACATTTTAAGGTTAAATGCATCAATCTCGTGCTCTTTGAGAGATCAAAATTAAGAGCTTCAACCCATGCACTGCTCGTTGAACAAAGAAAAAGCATTGATTTGTACCAGGAAAATAAAGAGGGCTCAAACATCTTTTTAGTTATGAGAGTCTCAGTCTACATTACATTATCAATGGTGTTTTAGAATGCCAAACAATTATAATAATAATGTAATAATGATTTATATAATTATTCCTATGACGTAAAATCCATATAGCCTATAAATGTACTATATAAGTGAAAATGAATATTTCAAAAGTATATTTTAGTCCCCATTACACTATAATACAGGAAAATTAAAATACTTTTGTCCTAATTTCTTCACTTGCAAGAAATAAACCCTTGAGCTTTTATTTAGGAGAAAACACGAGATAACCATGCTGTTCAAAGAGCGCACTTTTCTTTAAATCACGCAGCACAAACAGGATGCCTATTCTTAAAGTCTTGTGCTGTTTTATAAAGGCACAAAGCCATATCATGGTTTCGATTTTTGTTCGTTGGCAAAATATAACGCTAGAGACCTTTATGTTAGGTAAGGTTATACATTTTACATCTCATATGTGTTGGGAAAAGGGAGAAGAGAGAGTTCGGCAAAAGGCGGATTCAAACTCGGGTCGAGCACATCAAAAGCAGCTTTCTAGCACTTCACGCGCCCGCGTGCCCCACTGTAGTTATTCCGTGAAGGGCGTCTTTTTGCTAAAAAGACAGGCACTTAGTGCAAATATACGCTCCGTTATCTAAAATATTTGTTTTCTTCCCCTCGCTTGCGCCACAATTGCGCATGGCGAACTTGCAATGAATACATTTTATCAGACCGGCCCTCGCGGCCTCGAAACACTACCGGCCCACCGGGGAAACTCCCGACTCTCCCGATTGCCACTCCGCCCCTGGTGCCCAGGGCCCCTTAGATGTCGTGGGCCCCTGGGCAAGTGCGCATTTGCCCTAATGGTTAATCCGGCCCTATGTGTGTAAAGCAGGTTGTTTCAAAGCAGCTTTACTGGGATCAACAGACAAATAATGATTAAATTATTGAAACATAGTTCAATGCGGCTGTAAAACAGCTCTAAAAAGAATATAAAGGCTATAAAGCAGCTTTGGAGAATACAGTGATGTCATCTTCCAGCTCAGTTCAGTTCTCGTCAAAAACAGATCAATACAGTCCAGTCAGATCAATAATATTGAATATTAAGTTTAAAAAAAAACATAATCTTATTTAAATTGTGCAATTGTAGTCAGATTTATTATACTGTTTATATGTTTGTTTTAATAAAATATATTGTATTTTTCATGTTTTGTGAGTTAATCCACAATATATTTTCTTTCTCTCAGTTCTGGCTTGCCTCCCTTGTATTCTCCCGTGAATTTCTGTGGGACACCCTTACGTCAGAATCAAAAATGCATCCCGGATCTTTCTTTGAATACAATGATTGGTAAGATAGCCATCCGACACACACCCAGACACACACAATCTTGGACATCTATCTTTATGAGGACATTCATTGAACAATGCAATCTCTAGCCGCTTACCCTAACCTTACTCATCACAACTAAGTGCTTAACCCAAACCCTTACCCTAAACCTACCCTTAACCTAATTATAACCTTATCCCTAAAACCAAGTCTTGAACCTCAAACAAGCCTTTAAAGGGGTCTCAGAAAGTGAGGACCGGCCAAAATGTCCTCACTTTACTCTCTTTGTCCTCACTCCAATGGTCTAAAACTCAAACTGGTCCTCACAAAGATAGTTGTACACACACACACACACAACACACACACACTGACACACACACACTGACACACACACACACACACACACACACACACACACACACACACACACACACACACACACACACACACACACACACACACACACACACACACACACACACACACACACACACACACACACACACACACACACACACACACACACTTTTCTTTTCTTTTCTTCCACATGATTGCCTTATCCTGGCTTCTAAATATAACTCATTTAAACAGTCTCAGGCTTCATTCTCCTTGCCTTTGACTTGAGGAGATATTTCCAGGCTGAAGACCCTGAGGCCTCACACTGCTATCTGTCTTTTACAGTATCTGCACATCTTATTTTCCCTTTTAGAAGCCCAGCACTGATAACACTCATAGCCTGTGGCCTGGTTTATTTCCTGTTGTGTCTTTAATCATAGGCATTGGGTGGGTGTTTGGGTCTTAAAAGAGGAGTTCTAAACCTGAATCATTTTCTCTCTTCTTTGGAACACAAAAATAGGATTTTGAAGAGTTATGCTGGTCACTCTTTTCCAAGCAGTTACAATAAATGGGGACTGATGCTTTCAAGCACCAAAAACAATGCAAAAGCACCATAAAAGCAGTGCACAAATTGAGGAGGACTGAGGGTGTCGGTCAAAGATCAAATACTTTTGTACTTAATTTAAAAGTTAATATTAATAATAATAGTTTATTTGCAATGTGTTTATAAAATCTGTAAGCAGTCAGAAAGACTGAATTTAATGAACTATAATACAATAATGTATTCCAACATTTTAATGTAATTTCAGGCTAAATGTTCTCTTTAAAATCATTAAAAAATAATGCATGTTCATTTTTGTTACTGTTAAATCTATTTACTGTTGCATTAATAAGTTTACATGCCACTTACAGAAACTGTATAAGTGTTAATAATGTTAACAAAATAGGAGGGTCATAAAAATGTGCATGTTATTGTGTTGTACTATCCTGAAAAGGCTATTTTACATAACAGATGTTTACATATAGTCCACAGGACAAAATAATAGCTGAATTAATGATCTGGATTTAATGGCCACCTTCTCTCTTTTCGCTCAACTGCCTCAAAGAGCTGCTCTGTTGGTTCATTTAGATCAATTATGTGATCTGTCGCTGTTCCAGGTCACAGTCTGATTTCTGGAGTGGACTCCCCGCGACCCCTGGCAGATCAACAGGAAGTACATCTGAAGTTCCTGTTGACAGGGCTGTTGTCTGGCCTGCCCTTGCCCCCCTTCTCCCTGCGGATGTGTCCTCCGCTCACCACCAAGAACATCAACCACTACCAGCCCTTACTGGCCGTGGGTGAGTACTGCACATGCAGAGACCAGACACTTCCCCCTCCATTATATAGCTGACATTTAAACATCCACACACATACAATCTCAAGTCTCAACAAATAGAACAGATAAAGACACTTTAAAGACCTGGGGCCTCATTTATAAACGTTGCGTACGCACAAAAACGGGTGAAATGAGAAATGGCGACACCGTCGGCAGATGGAAGAAACACGTGAAACTGTAGACCGTTGTGTAAAAGAAATGACAATACTGCCTCTCATAAATAACATGAAGACTTACAATTTACAACACAAAGCAAGTCTTACAATTAACAGCCTACACGAACACCCGTTTGATCGATCTGCAGTGTAAAACAAACAAAATCAAACGAAGATTACAACAGAAAAGCAAATTAACACATATTTGCAAAAATAAAAGTGAAATATGCTCTGCAATAACATTGGCATGTTATGCAATTCATCCTCATAACACATCTGTAGCTTGTCAGATGCATCACAATGGATGGTAATAAAATGCCATGATGCATCACAATGCGTAATGACGCACATGACGTAATGCCTACACTGTGCCCTCCAAACAACATTTTACTCCTCTTTTCCACCTCGCCAGCGTTAATTGCTACTTCACATTGAGTGAAGTTACGTTTCTTGGTTTTCCTCTCTGTGTTTGCCATGATTTCGCAATCGATGAATATTAACTTGTGGGCGTTTCACAGACTATTTATGGGCAACTATGGGTGTGACATGAAGCCGCAAAAGCTGCGCTACATTTAGAATAGATTGTGATTTATTAAGGGAAAACTGCATAGGATGTGCGTGCGAACGGTTTTATAAATCCGAATATTTCTGTGCGTACGCACATCCCATGTTTCATCCGCACGCCACTTCTGCCGCAAATCCCACGCAAAGTTTTATAAATGAGGCCCCTGGACAGCGGCTTCGTGGCTTTGTCTTGGTGCTGTTTGTGTCATTTTAGTTTGGCCCAAATGCCCTTTGTGTGTAACTGTCAGGAGTTATTCGGTAAAAGTTGGTTAATAGATTTTAATCAAGACAATCTATTTTGTCATTTAAAAGTTGAATTTTAAAATATGATAAAATATGATAGCTCTATCTGTTAATTGAGATGTTTTACATACTACATTTGTGGTGGTCTGAGGAATCATCTTCTAGATGTGCAAGCAGGAAGTAAACTGATTTGGTCATGTGACCTTTCACACTAGTCACATGACATTAATAGATTTTAATCAAGACAATCTATTTTGTCATTTAAAAGTTGAATTTCTTGCCCTAAGTCAATAACAACATTTTTAGAGCTTCCAGAAATAAGAAAAAAGATGCGGTCACAATTGTGACCGGTGGGATTAAACGGGTTAACTTCCTTTTAATTTCCTTAAAATGTCTCTCTTCCCCCTTTCCCTCCCCACACACAACTTCAGTCTGTCCTAGAATATATTTTTCTGGTAGCAGTTCAACTAAAATACGATTGGTCTCTTCATTGCCCTAGCTTTAGAAAATGATTGGCTACAGGAAGTCTATTCAGAGATTATGTAATCAAAAATGACAACAACCCCAGCATCTGTATTATTACCTTTTTAATATGTGCCGTATTTAAAAAAAAAAAGTATTGCAATAAAATTAATTAAAGAGAGTAAATCACGGAAACTTCTAAGACTTGCCATTTCAATATCAGCATAATGTTTCGATTTCTCGGTTCATTTTCGTGGATTTATTATTGGTTGCCACTTCTATAAACCCATGTGACATTCTTTTAAACAAGGTTTAATAGTACATAAAAATAAATCATGAAAAAACATGTGATGCTTGCAACCACAGCACGGCCATCAGTAACACCCACTTCTACAAAACACACACTCCTACTTCTGAAATTAAAGTCAGGTGTTAAGAATTGTAAGTCAAACTTCAGAAAACTAGTCCGAGTAGGGCTTTAGTCATTGATTTAATAAAATCGCTGATTTTTCAGGAATAAAGTGACTGCCTAAAGAAATGGGCCATTGAATCATTGACTCATCCAAATCTTTTTTAAAGGCAGATTGATTTAGTTACAAAACACCGCTGTGTGTTGCTCTAAAACTCACAACAGTTCTGCTTTGGCTTTGTTTGGAACTATTTTCATTGGCAGATGTTGTCAATGTTGAAATGAAACTCACAATATTAACTTCTTTTTTATTGAACTGTTGTATAAAATCATTATCACATTCCCATTCGTGCTGATATTCAAGAAAAAACTGCACTCATGCTCATGTGATATTGAGGAGCAATACTATATTATATGAATATTAGACAACTTTTTTGCCCCCATATCTTGAATTTCAGAGGCATTCTAATTCTACATTTTGATAAGCTACAACACAGTGAAAGTTTTTTTGTTGTTGCATACTCTAGGTGGGTGACATACTCTATAACAGTGGGGGCATATAAAGCGGCATCGAACTGCAATTACACTGAATCGTTCTTCTTCAGACCGCTGGAACAAGCCCAACATAGAAGTTGCTCGCCGTAGAAAAGCACTTCTTCAGCGGACCGAAACTCCAGCTGCTATTGTGAACTCGCCGCTCCGCTGCTGTGCGTGTTGCGGTGAAAAGACGAACAAGAAGCTGAGCTCGTGACGTGAGGCGCTGTCAAAAGCAGTCATATATTTGCGCTTTTATAAATTGCTCATCCAAAGCATCACTGAAATATTTTAATGTTTTTATTTATTTCAATTAAAAGTTAAGTTCTGTATTATTATTCTCTCTTACTTTTATATGAAAAATTGACATTACAAAGTGAAACTATTACAGGTGCTTTTCATTGCACGTTTTATTTATTTAAAAAATAATCTTTCTGTTTTTATTTATTTATTTATTTATTTATTTGGGGGGGGGGGGGCAGATCTCTTTAAAGGTTTAAGGGGGGCACGACGAAAAAGGTTTGAGAACCACTGCTCTATAACATCGGTTTGCAGTTTGTAATACAAGTTACAATATTATCGTAAACTATACAAATCACACACCCCAATATGCTTGTCAGTTGAATGATGTAGTTCAACTATTAATATTCCGTTCTCAAAATCACTGTAGCATATCGTGTATCAAGAGTGCTCATATTGATGGAGGTTTTTTTTTACACAAGTAACATTTCCAGTCTTTCTGTGAGCATGACCTGATTTTTTGACAGCAAAGTGAGTGAGCCAAGAAAAGGAAATCATATGAGCTGAAATGAAAAAAATGTGATAAAATCTAATGCAAACGTCATTCATCACAACATTTCAAACCAGCAAAGCCATAGATGATCTGTTTACTCAATCATCTCTTAATTAAATAGTCTGCAAAGATTGAAAGCTTCGCACAGATATTAAAAACAGAAGTCACAAAACATATGAAACTTTGACAATTTGCAGACTAATGTATGATTTCAGCTAGCTGTGGCTAAAAATAGAGCTCCAATTGAGTTACATCTGTTGCTGAGTACTAGAGAAACGGGAAATATTGTACAGCTTAAAGACCTCCTAAATATGTGAAAATCTGTTTTATTGCATCATAGAAATATCAATATGTTTTAAATGAGGTTTCACCCAGTTTGGTCCAAGGATCTTGCAAATGTGGTCGAATTTTCTCTACTTGTCATCTCATTATTGGAGTCAACACACCGGTGCAGTCTTGATGAGTTTTTGTAGCTCCTCGAGTGCAATATATATATCCAATTGAACAAGTACGCTGCAGTTGTCAATACCCTGTAACGGGAATCCTTCTTGACAGACGCTGAAAGTAACTCCATAGCACAGATTTTGCCTCAGGAGAAGAGAAGCAAATAGATCGCTGCAATTCACAGAAACAACTGAATCCAGGCAGCGAAAGGTGGATTTGCAGTTATCATTTTGTGTCAATATGCTGAATTTAGGTGTTAAATCATACCCTATAAATTTTATTGTTATATATTGTATTGACAACTCATCAATTAAATATTTACCATCGTATATTCTGCATAATTGCACGTTTTTAAATAAACACTGACAAAAAACTATTCAAGTTTTAAGGCTGAACGATATGATGATATATATATAACATTTATATGAGTGATCACCAGGATTTAGATCTATATTGTATTTATGTAAAGCGTTCACAGGCACATGTGCATTATGTATTTCCCCGGTGTCTAAATCGTGCTCATTTAAATGTCAGGAAACACGATTCCTGGCTGCATGTCAATATCCACGGATCACTGGTAAGTTGTAAGGAACACTATATGGAGTCCAACCTTTAGTTTAAACTGATAATCGTTTGTTTTACTCGCATTTCCGCAGTTTCCCCTATTAAATCCAGTCACGCAGCAGCTCTTCTGCCACTCAGTCCGGCTGAGGGAGTGTCTTCCCGCGGGAAAGTGATGTCAATGCAAACCCTCTGTTGTAGTCTTGAGTTTACGTCTGAGAAAAGCATATGCAGAATAAAGGGGCAGAGCCTGGTTGAGTTAGTTAGTAGTGTGTTGAAAGTTGCGGTTATGGTAATGTACGGGACATTTCCCAAACACGCTCAAGGCGCTTGACCAATTACAACACACTGCTCCAGCCGACCAATCAGAGCACAGTGTACTTTTCAGAAGGAGGGGCTTCATAGAGACATGAAGTTAACAGAGCGTTACTGACAGACTGGGAAGTGAGAAGCTGCAACAATAGAGAATATGGGAAAAATAATGTGTTTTTTGAACATTCAAGTGTGAAAACATTCTAGTAGACCCCTAAAACAAAATCAAGACTTTGAAAAAGACCATAATAGGTCCCCTTTAATAATTTTATCTGCACATTTCTACTCACTCAAACAAATTAGAGAAAATTTTACCCTCAAACTCAACTGGCATGCCACCGCAGCTCTGTCCCATCACTGAATCTCTCTGAAACACTTCACTACCTCTCAGACTCCTCAGTCACTCTTCTCTCATTTTCCTCTCAGTGCTACATCTATCAACCTCCACTGACAGGATGAATGATGTTCTGTTCAGTCTGAGCAGTGTTGGAGCAGCCATAACTGTGTTATGAACAGTGTCATCAGAAATGACTTATGAAAATGTAGTTTGACAAGTTTTACAATGATTATTATTATGTATTTGTAATCAAAGGCAATAATTGTTAATGCCTTAACAAGGATAATTCAATCATGTTAACTAGCCAATTACAGCATTAATGTGTGTGTGTTTTGCATGTTTACCCATTAGGTACAAGCAATGGCTCTGTGCTGGTGTACAACTTGACCAGTGGCCTCCTGCACAAAGAGCTAAGTGTCCATTCCTGTGAGGTCAGGTAAGAAACCTTTACTCTGTAATAATATTCCTATACACCCATTTATGATGTGACATGAGAATCATCTGCCAAATGCATAAACAACCCCTATATGTTAAGATTGTGTCTTAATAACTACTTTGATTAAATTTTCTAAAATAGACCACTTTTTATGTCTTGAAAAAATTAAATGACTAACTTTAATGGACTGCTCTAAGAAATTTATTCAACAGGATCATGGGCTGTGTCCCACTACACTATGTGCGTTTGGAGCATTCGTATCAAAACCTGATGCATTTTCTCCTTTAGTTTTGTTTAGGCATATGAGCATACAAATCACGCTCGGATCCACACCAAAATAATTGGTTTCAGAGTGGATGAACGAGGTGGTCTTGGCCAAATTGAAAAAAAACTCTGGAGTGGTTTTACTTGTGGTGAGAAAGCAATCAAGAATCACGATGAGTTTTATTCCCCAAGTGTACACAAACACAAGGAATTTGTTGTGGTTTTTCAGGAGCTCTGGATGCATGCATGTAAACAGACATATAGACATATATTACACAACTAGAAAGAAGAAAGATAATAATAATAATAAAAGGAATAATTGACGATTATAATAATTGAAAATATATATTAAATATATACTAAAAGTAATAATAATTGACTCCGCTTTGTGTCGTGACCGCATTACCACCTTAAATGTGCATTATTTTTCAAATAATTCAACGGTTATTCTACAGATCCCACACCTCGAAACATTGTTCAGATGATGCAGATGAGACGTTTGTCAAGTTTTTTGTCATTAAAACGCTCTTGTATGTAGGACTAATTTCTTACACATCTAATCCCATGCCTCCGTTGCTAATTCAAAAACGTCATTTTAGAGTGGGTAATGTCCAAAACGTCGTTTTAGAGTTGGTAATGTCCACGGGGATGCCTATTTCACTGTCTGGAGAAGGCTATGTAGTGAAGGAGGGATTGCTTTACCATGAGCCAGGAGAGGGCAGGGCAGAGCAGCTGGTGGTTCCTAGGCAGTTGAGAGAAAGAGTGTTAGCCATGGGGCATACCATCCCTTGGGCAGGTCACTTGAGCAACACCAAAAGCTATGAGCGTATTGCAGCCAGGTTCTATTGGCCAGGGCTTTATAGTGAGGTGCAGCAATACTGTATATCCTGTCCCGAGTGCCAGTTCACCAGCAAGAGGAAAACTAGCCCTTACCCCCTTCAGCCACTGCCGATCATAGAAGTTCCCTTCTCTCGCATAGCCATGGACATTGTAGGGCCCCTGGAAAGAACCCAAACAGGGTTCAAATGCATTTGAGTCATTTGTGACTATGCCACCCGCTACCCTGGGGCGTTTCTTTTGCGGAAAGTTACGTCTGGTCCAATTGCACAAGCCCTGTTGCAGCTATTTTCTAGGGTAGGCATTCCCCAGGAAGTTCTAACCGATCAGGGCACCACCTTCCTGTAAAGACATTAAAACAGGTGTATAGCTTGCTAGGCATCAAATGCATCCGGACCACCCCATACCACCCTCAGATAGACGGGCTGGTTGAACGCTATAACCAGAATTTAAATGGCATGTTGAGGAAGTTTGTAGCGGTCAATGCTAAAGACTGGGACCGCTGGTTGCCTTACTTGGTCTTTGCCTACCGGGAGGTCCCCCAGGCCTCCACCGGCTTCTCGCCGTTTGAACTTCTGTATGGGAGACAGGTGAAGGGGCCTTAGGATGTCCTGAGAGAGGCCTGGGAGGGACCTCAGACCCCCAAGTCCCACAGCGTCCTCATGCATATCCTCAAAATGAGGGACAAGATGGAGGAAATGACCGAGCTGGTGCGGGCTAACCTGGAGCAGGCCCAAACACACCAGAAGACCTGGTATGACAAGGCTGCCAGGCAGAGGCACCTCAACCCAGGGCAGAAAGTTTTGCTTCTTCTGCCCACCTCGGAAAACAAACTGCTGGCTAGGTGGCAGGGTCCGTACGAGGTGGTGCGGAAAATGGGTCCAGCCACATATGTAATTGACCTGCCTGGGAGAAGAAAACCCAGACAGACCTTTCATGTCAACCTCCTGAAAGAATGGCATGAGAGGGCCGGACAGGCAGGATTACAACTCCGGGTGCAGGCGGTGATGGAGGAGGAGGAGAGTCCCGAGCAATTCTTTCCCACCAGTCAGCCAGCATCTACCCTGGATGTATCCCACTTGACCTCCCCCTGACCTATTTCAGGAAAAAACGGGATTTACTTCTGTGGTGGAACACTCCATTCCACTCAAAGACACTACTCCAATACGCCAAAGAATGTACCGAGTTCCTGAGCGTCTTCTGCCGCCTCTCAAAGCCGAGGTGGAGGAGATGCTGGCCTTGGGGGTGATTGAGCTCTCTTCCAATGAGTTGAGTAATCCTGTGGTGCTAGTGCCCAAAAAGGACGGCACTATGCGCTTTTTTATTGACTTTCGGCGGGTGAATGCTCAGTCCCACTTTGACGCTTATCCCATGCCTAGGCTCGAGGACTTGATTGAGCGGCTCGGCAAAGCATCCTTCATCACTACCTTGGATTTATGCAAGGGATACTGGCAGGTGCCTTTGGCCAGGACAGACAGGCCGTACACGGCATTCCGCACCCCGCAGGGTCTGTTCCAGTTTGTGGTAATGCCATTTGGCCTGCAGGGGGCGCCAGCCACTTTTCAAAGACTTATGGATATTGTGTTGGCAGGTACAGACTCTTTTGCTGCTGCATACCTGGATGACATAGTGGTGTACAGCGCCACTTGGGGGGAGCATCAGCGTCATCTAGGTGAGATATTGCAGCGCATTCAGCGAGCGGGCCTGACCATCCATCCAAGAAAGTGTGCCATAGCCCAAGAGGAGGTCAAATACCTTGGCCATGTTCTGGGTCGTGGTGTGATCCGGCCACAAAAGGACAAAGTCGAGGCAGTACAGGACTGTCCAAGGCCCCAGACAAAGAAGGAGGTTTAGGTCATTTCTGGGGTTGGTGGGCTGGTATCGCCGATTTGTGCCGGACTTTGCCCGACGAGCAGCTCCCTTGTCGGACCTGACTCGGAAGTCAAGCTCCACCCAGCTTCAATGGGGGGAGGAGCAAGACAAAGCCTTTTTGGATTTAAAAGAGACCAAAAAAAGTATGTTTAGAGAGAAGGCTGGCGCGAGGCTAGGCGCCATTAACTCATTCGCGTTGATTTGTTTGTAGCGCGGTTAGTCCGCGATTTCATTCACAACACTCAAAACTAATTTGTCGCTGCTTATAACTTCCTACTTTACCACCTCCATGACATGTAGTGCGGAACCCACTAGTTCAGGTCCCATTTACTCCCTGTTTCTGGCTAAAATCCTAGTGAATTCATATATATTTCGACTCACGCATTTCCTGCATCCCGGTCCGGTTCGACTGCTCCTATGCGGATGCGCGCGCCGCTGTAGGGGCGGTATTTATCCTTGTCATAGGGCAGAGGGTGCAGAGAATAACACAGGGGTGTTTGTTTGTAATAATGTTTTGTATGTATATGGGTGGTGTGAATAGGTGGTGTAAATGTTGTATAAAATGATAGTGATATGATGATACTATTTTATTTTCATGTAATGTTTATTTTCTACTTAGCTTATAGATTATTTATGGCCTTAGGCTAAAAGTAATACCCTGATTTTTGGAATGGTCCAATTGGTCCTGAATAGGCCAATTTGGCTTAATGCTTTGGCCTATTTAAGAGGGCCTCATTCTGCATTAAGAAGAGGGAGGGTGAGTACTAGCTTGCTGTGAGGCTATGTACAAAGTGTTTGCTGTACTATCGTTGAAAGCTAGAAGCATTGTGCTATTTTGATTTTTTTTTTTGATTGTTTGGTTTTCTTGACTTCTGAGTTAAAATATAAATAAACTTTATTCTATTTTTGGAACAATTGAGCTCTGGATACCGTCTTTTCCACCTCCACCATCTAAAGCCAGTGAGCCTACACATCCCAGTATTTGGAGTGCCACTCGGTACCTCACATGGACCAACAAACCAAGTTGCATAATAATTCATATTGGGAAACGCATTACCTAAAAAACAGCACTGTCTAGTTCTGAGGATGAGCATGATAGTTAAAATGTCATTACCCTGAAAACATTACATTGTAAGGAAGCTGCCCCGACGAAGCCATGATTCCCATTCTAATTGATACATATATATATATGTATAATTATATGGCCACATTACCGCCTCGTGGAACACCCTGAATTCAGTTCTATTTTGTCTTCTTGCACTTGAACGGATAAATACACACATAATTGTCAAAATGCCCATCTTAGCGAGCATCAAAGTAAACACAGTCAGTAATGTGGTAAGTGAACGTAAACAGTTGGAGGTGTGTCAGTAAATTAGATCTGTGCATTATTTCGTAAAAGCCTTGTTCAGACTGTTAGTCCAAATCCGTTTTTTGTGCATATCCTATTGGAATCTGATTATATTTAGCAAGTGTGAACAGCAAAAAATCACATGAAATGAGGTTTAAAATCCTATTCAAATCCAATGATGAAAATCAAATTTTTTGTCTGATTTTGCTTGGTTTGTCACTTTCTCACACCATAGAAAAAACGTAAAAATGTCACGTTGTTTGAGGAAAGTCGCTGCAGAAAAAAGGTTGTGTTGTTACAAAATACTGGTCGAGCAGTAAATTGCAACAATGATGGAGACATGTTTTGAGACCAGCGGAGACGTCAGCACAGAGTAAAGCCACACACACACCAGCCTCCTACATTTCTGCCCTGCCTCAGAGGATGCAGTAGACCAGCGTGGCGGATACATTGTCATGCTGTAAAGAAGACAACATCTGTATTGCAAACCTCTCTATGTTGCTTTTGGTTGTTGTTTTTTGCGAATGCCTACCAACGGCACAGAAAAATCAGAAAAAACCTGTAGCCTTGAGCCCTGCTCACCGACACCAGGCTTCAGGAGGGCATGTAGACTCGTACGCAGGAGAGGAGCAGAGACTGGGGCTGTTTTACACAAGCATCAACGTCTTGAACTTGATGTGAGCAGCAACCGGTAGCCAGTGCAGAGAGATAAAGAAAGGTGTAACATGAATCAGTGGAGAGGAGCCAGGGTAATGTATCTTATCTGTGTGTACATGGATGAATTATGGACCATGATGGATAGACCCCATGTGCATTGTTTTTATTCATTGTTCCTATCTCTATCTGGAGCATTGCAGAACGCAGGGTTAGAGCCTCCTGCTGGCATCACTAACACATTTTCAATATCTACTAGATAGACAGCTATCTAGCACTAACATGTTTCACATTAGATAGTAGAAAAGTTTTGAATAACAAATGATAATACTGATTTTGGGACAGCTTGAACATTACATTATTTTATGATTTTGCTGTAAATAATTGGCACGCATGAAATGTTCTCGCTGAGTCTTTGCCATCTTGTAGCGTAAATGACTGCAATTCACTGAGGTCGGAAGTGGAGCATTTCTGCCTGGATATTCCCTCCTCACAGCACTCGAATGCGGCATTAGGATCACTATAATATATATATATAGCTAAACTCTGCAGGAAGGTGGTCCTCCAGGAGCTGGATTAGACACCCTGCCATATTCATTTTGATTTACAATGGTTTTTCGTAGTTTTGATGGCTTTACTATGTGTAAGGAAAACTGTTTCCAGGTCCAAGCCTCTGCTCTTTTCATTTGAGAATATCTTAACATCTGTTTATGAGCACTATTTATTCATATCACACATTAAAGCTCAACTTTAATGAGCTCATCATGCTGTACATTACAGTCTCCAGGCTCACTGCCTCCCAGACATCAATGTTTTAATTATTCAAGGGTTGAGGATTATGACTTTTTGGTATTATTACATCACATTGTAGGTGCATATTAGCACTTTATATTATCTGACCCGAAAACGGTGACGCGTCACGTCAGACTTAACAAGTGGATAGTTTTAAAATCCAGGAAATTTATGTATTTATATAGCTACAGTAAGTGTCTACATTGTATACATTTTTGTTTAGTGTAAACGTGTTCCCTAAAAATGACGCCGCAGTGTTTCCAACTTGCATTATGATTCACTGAGGTTTGTCAAAAACAAAACTTGGAGCAGCCCTCCATCTAAACTCATGAACTGAAGTTAATCATTCTGTTCGTGTGTTCACTGCAGAGTTCAGACCCCATGACACACCGGCTGCCCTCATCTTTTATTAATTATCTCTCGCCTTATTTAAGCAGGCGCCATTTCCCCCTAATATATTAAGCGAGAGATTTAATCAATTAAGTCGTTAAGCAATTGATTGAAAACAAACACCATCCATTGTCTCTGCTGAGGCACTTTCTTGTGAAATGGAAGCTTTTAAGAATGTTTGGTTAATTTTTATTAGGGAAGGTTTTAACTTTAAATATTTAACATATTTCTGTTTCAAAAGCGTTGTTTAATGCCTTTCTGTATTCTGTATGCTGCGTAATCAAAGGCCTCAGTATACTTTCAAGCATAGGTTTTTTGTTCTTTGCTAGAGGGCAAAAAAAAAAAAGTTACAAAAGGCCAAGTGACAGTATACTGTTTTCAAACATACAGTTTGTGCTTTGATTATGTAAAAATGTCCTGTGCGTTATGCTCTTACAACTAACACACAACAAACATTGGCAGCAGTGGAGCGGCACAACACACACACCTATTCACATAATCATCACGGACGAATGGTAGTTCGAATATGCTAACCAAAGCTTTGGTGTGCTGTTTCAAACTACCGAAACAAACTCCAAATGAGCTTTGTTTTGGCCAGATTTTGTTCAAAATGACGTCAGTTTATTTTTCTATTCCGCTTGAAATATATCGGGTCTTTCCCCATATTTTAGAACACCGTGACCATGCTTTAACATTGTGTTTGATGGGTTAGTTCATCTAAGAATGAAAATTCATTGTCGTCATTTACTCACCCTCACGTCGTTCTAAACCCATAAGACTTTCACTTATCTTTAGAACACAAATGAAGATATTTATAAGGAACTATGAGAGATTTTCGTCTCTCCACTTAAAGTCTATTCACTAAGTTCAAAACTAGTGATCGACCGATATTGATTTTTTATAACCGATACCGATACAGATTATTTGCATGTTTATGTGCCCGATAACCGATATGCAGAACCGATATTTATTTACAGTTATACTTCTGTTTTTGGGACAATTATTACAACACAAATGAACTGAACAAACCATTTTATTTATAACAATCACTCCTTCCTTGCATACAAAAAAAAAACCTTTATATTTATACACAAATAAATAGAGGGGTCTGAGTCCAAAAAATAAAGTGCACTGTTACTAAGTGTCTTTGTTTAAAAATAAAAGCTTTGATGAGGTAAAAAAATAAAGCACAAAAAACTATTCTAACATATTTGGATATGTTTATTTGTTTTCATAAATGGTAAACTAATCAAATTACAATAAAAACATTTATATTAATACATTATATAATTTATATCTAAATTATACATATCATTTATAAGCATCAGCAGCAACAATGTTAACAATAGGCAAAATAAATGTTAAAAGTCTAATGTTTTCATATGGAAAAAATAATTGACAGGGGAGTCATATCACCTTTGCAGAAATGTAATTCATTTTAAACAGTTTTAGAAGGTTTATGTGTCGTTTAATAGGTTTAAACTAAGAGTGAGGAATAATTCACTGGGTAATATTAATTCACTGCGTAATATTAGCTGGAATAGCCTATAACATCAGGAAAGTAACAAACAAAACAGCATATACATCATTGCATTTTCCAACTAGTATGTTATTAATTATTATTAATATTTTTGTCGGTCTAGATCATGAAATGCTTTATGACAAAGTGCTGTTTATCTATGCATTTACACATAACTATAACATTAGGCTATACGTTACTCAACCGCGATCGCGCGTGCAGATAATAAATAATTAATTTCCACAAAGCGGTATATTTAGATGTGTATTAGCGAAATAATTGCTATGTAGTAAATGATAATATAATCTAGGGTGTTTAAACAAGATAATCTTGTCAAAAGTTTCATTCAGTGGCCGTGCTTGAGCATTCCTGATCATCAACCCAGTGAGTGCTCAGCAATATGAACGAACTTTTTTTTCGAGACTAATGGTGAGCAAATACAACAGATAGAGAATTAAATTCTCTAAGACGGATTACGCTACGTGGCTCAATGAGTTCGTCTCAATTTTTTAGAACCAAGCTGCATAAATAAACTATATCAGGCATTTATGTCTCAAATCTCATTTCTGCATGTCTGTTATGTTAAATAAAGTTGAATAATTAAAGCAAAGCAAGTAGAACATATACTTTACGTGTGCACAGAGTTGTTGTTGACTGATCTCCTCAGAAGCGGGCTGCAATGGCGGAATTCTCAAAACGGCCACAAGATGGCGCCGTTTATCGGAAAATCCGATATTATAAAACCGATTCCCGATTATGGGAAAATGCTTAAATATCGGGAAAAATATCGGTAAACCGATACATCGGTCGATCACTATTCAAAACTGTCATAAAGATACTTGAAAGCTCAAACGTGCTGCGTAACACGAGAATGAACCTCATTGGTTCTTGCATGTCAGGTACCAAATCTGAGTGCCCTATTTACATTTGCTGATGTTAAACATACAGCGCGATTCACAGGGGCTGATATATGTAGGGCTGAGCTTAAATATAAACCCTAGAGTGGAGGAGACAGAATGCCCTAATGTCTTCACCTTAAAGGACAAGTTCGATATTTTACACTTAAAGCCCAGTTTTAAGATCGTTTCTGATGAAATAGAACGGTTAAGATTGAAATTTGGACAAATGCTGCTGTCCCGAGAATTTTCGCTTTCAAAACAGAGTCAGACAAAGATGGAGAGACTCAAAAAGTGACAACATGTAGAATGCAACAGGACGTCTCTGAATGGTTAGTTGATGAATTTATGTTGCTGATGTGGAGTTAACTATCTTCAATTAGCATATTCTGTCATGATAATCTATAAATCGCTTGTATAGGAACTGTTGTGAGATGCACACAGAGTGACTTTTTATTGCATGTGAAAAGAAGGATGCTAAAGTTTGAGCTGACTCACAAATGTACTCCTATACAACAACTTTTCCTCTTCTCAATATGGACTGCGTGTCCCGGGGGCGGGGTTTATGTACATTTTAGGGTTGCTGATGTCACTAACCCGGGAGGAATGTCGTGTAGTCCCAACCAGCCGTTTGTTGTAGTCCTTTTCTTTAAAAGCAAATATCTCCCTTTGCTTTGAACTTTCAGCATTGTAACTTTGCAGATGTTGTTTGTTCTCAAACAGCAACATTTCACACTAGCTAAAGTTAGAAAAGTGAAATCGTGTTTTACCACCCCTTTAACCGCTTCTTTTTCATCAGAAACGAACTTAAAACAGGGCTTTAAGTGTAAAATACCGAACTTGTCCATTAAGTGATTCCAAACACACATAACAGAATACTAAAATCTGTATTAAACACTCATATTCTCCACCAAAATATTTATCCAAAACATAAATTGAATCAATAATAAATTGTAAATGTGTTCAGCATTCCGTTACATATTTTCAAATTTTCTATGAAATTAAAATAAAGGAGGCATTTATATAGCACTTTGTACTACTGTACTCCCAAAGTGCTGTACAATCATATCAGGGGATCTCTCCTCACCCACCACCAGTGTGCAGCATCCACTTGGATGATGCGATGGCAGCCACAGTACAACGGCGCCAGTGTGCTCACCACTTACCAGCTACAGGTGGAGAGGAGAGAAAGTGATAGAGCCAATTGAAAGCATGAGGATTATTATAAGGCCATGATTGATAAAAGCCAATGAATGAAATTTGACCAGGACAATGTGGTTACACCCCTACTCTTTACAAGAAGTGCCATGGGATTTTTGATAACCACAGAGAGTCACCAGGCTCAACCAAAGGGGTAATGGATCAGCCGGAAACTGAAGCCTCCCGTAGCCGCCATTGTAGCAGAACTTCACCTGCTGTTAGCATTCCATTGACTCCCATTCATTTTGGCGTCACTTTGACAGCGAATAACTTTACATCTGAGGTGCCCAAAGACTTAATTTGTCCATTATTTATTTCTAAAGAAACACGACAATGTATAAAAGGCTCCATTACTTTGTATCTTACGTTATGGCCCCGTGGAAGCCGTTTTTGTAAAAATAGGCAAACGATTGCGTCATAACCACACGACTCTCTGTCGCACAGTAGAGAAATTACCGTATAGACAGGAGGAGAAGCTCGCAGGCAATCTTTTACTGTCTATGAGGCAATTGGGGGACATGGAGAAATAAAGTCAAGGGAGAAGCCCATAGATAGAGAGTACATAAAAGCAACAGGACAAAATATTTCAACAACGTTTTTAAGGAATTGGAAATAATTCGGTATATGGCACAGCTACTAGAAGATTTACAACTGTCAGACTGTCGTCCAGCTCAGTTTGAGCCTGCGCAGTTGCTCAGCCATCAGGAAGTGAGTGCTCTAATCAGGCTTCAGTTTTCTCTGTTAAAAACAAGGGGGTCGCTGTGTCCATTTCTTTTATTGTCTATGGGCTCAACCCTGCTTAGCTTCAGTGGGCAACCAGTCTTAGGCTACTGGGTGATATGGCTGCACTATTTAAACTCAACATCCCACTTTTGCTTTTCTTTTTTAATACCTATATTATCTAAAACTGCTAGAGGGAACCAAAAATGATTAAAGGATTGACATCAGTCAGAAAGAAGGTGAAAGCAAAGGTCAGTCAAGGGGGCAGTGTCGGGGAAGGCTTATCTCGTTCTTTTCACTTATTTGTTGGAGGATGTGTGTGGGATTTCTTCTTGTTCATGGTGAAATATAGATGTTAAATGTAGTTTCATAATTTGCCCGCTCTAGTCACATGGTAATCAATGATCTTCTGCTTTTTTCAATGATGAGTTTGTTGAACCTCAGCTTGATGCATTAATTTATTCATCTGTGGCTAAACAAATTTGTCGTACAGTGAGCAGGATATATTAAAATTTAGCGTATGGCTTCTGCAGGCATGTGTTATGATGCCTGAATCCTCCTTAGATCTTTTCAATTTTACATTGTAAATCTGTGGTGAAAAATGGAACTGCAGTGCTCTCTAATTAAAGGGATAGTTCACCCAAAAATGAAAATTCTGTCAGTATTTACTCTCCCTCATGTTGTTCCAGCCCCGTAAGACCTTCGTTCATCTTCGGAACACAATTAAGATATTTTTGATTAAATCTGAGAGCTGGATCACTCCTCCATAGGCTTCTAAGGGATTGAAACTTGTTTCCCGAAAAGTTATTAAAGACATCGTTAAAATAGTCAAAGTGACTACAGTTGCTCAATCTTAAGTTTATCAAACGACGAGAATACTTTTTGTGCGCAAAAACAAACAAAAATAACGACTTTTATTTCAACTATTCATTTCCTTCTCTGTGGGCCTCGAGTCACTGTAGTCACTTGGACTATTTTAACAATGCCTTTAATAACTTTAAGGTGGCCGGCAAGTTTCAATCCCTTAGAAGCCTTTGGAGGAGTGATCCAGCTCTTAGATTTAATCAAAAATATCTTAATTTGTGTTCCGAAGATGAACGAAGGTCTTACGGGGTTGGAACAACATAAGGGAGAGTAAATACTGACAGAATTTTCATTTTTTGGTGAACTATCCTTTTAAGAGCCATTGGGGCAGATCTCAGACTGTCCTGCTTATTTTCACGTTACCTTACAAAAACCTCGCTCCAGACCAAGACAATATCAGTCCGTTTCAGCTACGTCTATATTAATCTACATCAGATCAGTAACTAGTTAGCATGTCGGTTCTTTGTATCAAATTAATGGAAATTTAAATGTGAATAGCCTTCATAAGGTTCTGTTGTGTTAGTTTTATGTTTGTTCTGAGAATAGAAATGACTGACTTTTCCTCACCGGAATTCTTTAACAACTTGTAACATTCTAAAACATCATAAGGCAATAAATACTACATTAAGGCAATTCTAAGATAGTATTCTATGTGTGCCTATCAATCAACATCAGAGTGCCACCTTCAGGCTGAATGAAAAGGCTGCACCTCTGCCAAAAGTGTGTCTGCATGTGTTCAGCGATTAAAATATGAAGCTTACAAAATGTTATTCATAAACTAGTGCTAAGACCCAGAATCTACCTGTGGCGAGGAAGACGAGGCCGTGGTCCGTGATTGCTGATGAGCGACTCCTGCGCGACGCACTGATCTCGTATCTCTCACGGAGGAGCAGAAGCATAAAAGGAGGAGCAACGACAGTGGAGAGGGAGAGAGGACCAGGCCTGGACTATTTTATTTAATGTTTTTTTTTTTTTTTTATTATGTGTGGCGGCAGAGTCTTTACTTTCGTTTTGTTATTTGTTTATTTATTTTATTAAAATCTTTTGAATGTTCGCCGGTTCCCGCCTCCTTCTTCCCATAGCAACGAACCTTGTTACACCACACTACCTAAATTTACGGTCAGGAGCCGCTACCACTCGCTTGTCATCATGCCACACATGCACAAAGTCTAAAACTTTCCCCGGCCCTATGCCCTCAATCCATAGAGGCTCCTCATTACCATATCATTTGCATTTTTTTTTCAGGAGAATTGGCCTAATTAATCATGTGGCCATTTTATGTCTCATTAGTGCTCTCTGCTTGGATTCCCCATCCAGGACACACGACCCCACAGACAGTCCATTATACTTTCTGCCTTTCCTGAACACAGACTTTCTCTAGACTCATTGTTTTTTAGGTTTTTTTTTACATTTTGAGCAGTCTGTTTCGATTTATAATGAAGGCCTTTCATGTTTTGATTTTTCAAGAGCATAAGTAGGAATTCTGAGAATGCTGTTGTGAACACATGTTGTAAAAAAGGGCAGTAAGTGGAAAAAGAGGAAATTCAGAATACACAGTCAGGGTGTTCACACTTGGCTTGTTTGGTTGGATTAAACTGAACACTTTTGCGATTGCTCTGTTTGTGCGGTTTATTTGAATAAGTGTGAACGCTACCTTCTGAACCCTGGTGCCACCAAACAAGAGGACCGAGACCACTGAAAAGATGGGTCTCGGTCTACTTCCCAACAAACTGGTGTGATTCGAATGAAATATAAACACAGACACAGACCGAAGACATGTAAATGAACCAAAAACCCGAACAGTCGCAATGTTGCTCATCACACTTCGGTACCTGCATCAGAACCGCGTCTCCTTGCAGCAGATCTGTGTGTGTGTGTGTGTGTGTGTGACGGAGGGATTCCTGACGCTGTTCTGACCCCTTTACACGTTTTATAAACTCTTCACAAGTTCTCAGCTGGTCAAAATACTATCCTATGTAGCTACACACATACAACAAGCACATTTAGCCCAGAACAGCACTGTTTTGGCCGTTCGGTAAGTTCTGTAACGAAGAATACATCATAAAAGCCGATCAAACAGGTTGTGAACATATCCCTATGGCTACACCCTCATAGTTTATGTTGCACCTGTAGAAGCGTTTTCACACCCATAGATCGTTTGTTTTGTTCCGAAACAGGGACTTCATTTGTCACAATGTTGCATTTTCTTCTTGGTTTGTTTCGCTTTGACAAAATTTGTTTATGCAAGTCACATGCAAGTACAACTGTCCTCTTTTTGGTCTGAGTTTTTTCTGTGTCATCCATCAAGATGATTGACAAGTTCGCTCCATGAGCTTATTGGGGCTTCATTTGTAACTGTCGAGACACAAACATTATACAAATGTAGCCGTCATTCCCGCTGTTAAATTATATACTACAACCAGATATTAATACTACAGCACATTCAAACATGCTCTCTCTAACTGTGTCAAGACACACAAACACGAATGTTATAATGCAGCTAGAGCAGGAATCAAGGCTTCATCGAGACAGCATCTTAGATGAAGTGTTGCTCAACTGTGACAACTAATGTGCTCACTCACAAAATCAGACACTACTGCTATTTATATAGCACATTTCCCATTATGAATTATAATACCATTTGATTAGTTGGTGCATTGGGTCGGATTGCTTTCACACCTCAAGCGACCCGCCCCAGAGTTCGTTTGCAATCGGAGCGATTGTTTTGGTGCGGATCTAAGCGATTACCCTGTTACATATTCCTAAACGAACTGAACCCAGGGGGAAAATGCACCAGGTTCTGAAACAAACAATCAGGTGTGAAAGCACCCTCAGTCTCTTAAGGAGCTATAACATCTGATATATATATATTAAAATAAAAGTGAACAAAGTACTTTATAGCCATACTCTAATTTTTAAGCTCCCTCCCCAGCACACCAAGAGTATTTTTCAAAACTAACCTGCAAACATTTTCTGTTAAGAATTTGTTATTGTATTGATGTCAAGGCCATGGGCACATTAAACTATTAATTCACACACAGCAAAACATTGTCAGGTCCGAGTTGTCACTTATTTCTAATGTGAACAGAATAGCCAATCGTAATGTCTTGAATGTACAGTAGCAAAAATAGCAACAAAAAAATATATATATAGAGGTCAGAAAGAGGGGATGGAGATTAATACATTTTCTTCTAATGTTTTTCCTTTGATATCCTTCTCTTGCAGAGGAATTGAATGGGTTAGTTTGACTAGTTTTCTGTCCTTCGCCACCTCTGTTCCCAATAACCTTGGACTTGTGAGGAATGAACTGCAGCATGTGGACTTACGCACAGGTAAAGCACACACACTGACACACATTACACACTGGTATTTTATCCTGATTGTACGTTGCTCGATCTCCTTAAAGGTGAGTGCATTTTGACTGTCAATGTTCATTGGTATCAGCTGCAATGAATTGTTCGGAAAGTGAATCCAATGACATTATTCCAATGTGTCATCATTATAGCTGTGATGTAGATGTCACCGTTTTTTATTGAATTAGTTATTGTCCTTTGTGTGAACGGGTCTTAACTCATCCCACATCACATGTGTGGCCTGTTATTATGCCTCTAAAGAGTGAGCAATGATTTGGCGATACAGATGTGAATGACATCTGATCAAAAATCATACATTTTTATATAATACCTTCAGATTAAAAACAACAGATTACGTCTAACCTTATAGGCCGAGTACATTTCACACTGTTATTGGTTACATTTTTCCTGTATTTGCTACATATGCATGGATGTTTTTGGAAGTCTTGTTGGGTCATGTGCATGAACGGTGTGTAATGTCAAGTTAAAGGAGCCGTATGTAAGAATGTGACCAAAACTGGTACTGCAATCACTTTCAAATTACTGTAGAGCGGTGTATCCCCTCTCCCTCCTCCCTGACTCGAGGTTGCCAGATAGGCTGCAGGATCCAGCAGGAACGTAGGCTGCTACAAGAAGCTTTTTCTGTTAATTATGTTTATGCTTCAAATGAGAGATGTTTTGCAAGTAATTATATATCGCAAAAATTTACTAATGGCGATTAGCCAAATATAATCGTAAAGATGTACGCTCGTATGTGACAGTACATTGTTAGAACAGTAGCTGTTAGTCTAACTTGTAACGGTAGGTATCTGTCATTAACGTAAGTACAAGCACAAGCCTATGTTACTGTGTGTAACCGATATCAAAGATACAGCTATTCATTTAGCTGACGCCATAACTGAAAGTGACCAGCTGTATTTTTGAACTTACCCTGCAGTACACGTCCATAACGCTAAAATATGTGATGTGAAAGATTACGTGTCATTCTATTATTTTTGGCTGTAGAACTTGCATGATAAACAATAATGGGCGTGCTAATGTTGTTTTCCTCAGCGTCTCAGCATAATGACAGAGAAACGGGCTCTGATAACGCATTGCTAATGTTAGCAATGACGACTCGCCGTTTTTATTACCGAAACAATTCCTTACCTTTTCAATTCGATGACCCAGCTCCTCCATATGAGCTAACGTAACGTTACTTTGCACGAACATGCACAACTTTGTTCGGCTGTCTTGTATATTTGAAATGTCCATTTACATCAAGTACAAGTTAGCCAAACATAGATGAATCTTACCGGTCCAGGAGAAAATTAGCAACGTTGGCGTCTGTCTTCAAATTCTTCCCCGTTTTCAGCCGTCTCCATCTTTGAAAGGCATCTCCTATACAGATCCTTGTTTAATTTCGGACTTTGTCACGAAGTATTTCGGATTCATAACGAGTTTTTTTTTTGGTTTCGCAACGTTAGACATTTTTTAAATCCGATTCCGACACGTTTGTAGCTGCAGCTGTGGTAACTAGAGCAGAGCTGGCAACCCAGATGCCGCAACACTACTGACTTCGTGATTGGTAGATAGGTGGAGGGTGGCGCCCTCCACCTATCAGACCAAAACACAACATGACCACATCAACATCAGTTTAGGGCTGCAACTTCACTTTTTAAATGACAATATCCTGGCCGGACTACTGTTGTCAGTGATATAAGTATTTGAAATGAACATGATTTCTTAATGTCTAGTGACATATCAGGGCAATTTTATGATTAATTGAAATACATTTCTTACATACAGCTCCTTCAATTGCAATTCCATTTGAAAAAAAAACAACATGTTTCAAGACTCTCACATTGTGTTAAATCCCATTGCTCTCTGTTTTTGTTAATTAAGCTAGTGTATCAATATTAGTTAGGTCATGCAGACATTGCTTGGAAACTCCAGTGAAAGAACTTCATGAATATTCATGCACTATGATCAGCTGATTCTCTGGCTGATTAGCAGTCTCACACTTCAGTGTATCTGTTTTTCAGGCTATAAACTAGGCCTACTATGCAAATGTCACATTCAAATTTTATAAATTCATTAAAGCTGCAAGGAGCATTGATGGGGACTTCACACGTTGCTTCACATTTGGGATGCGGGTGTGTTTTTGAGCATTCCTATACATCTAAACAAGTACTTCCTGTTTCAAAATGCCTGTGAAGAAAGATGTTTTTGAAGTGTGTGAGTGGCGGTAGAAGTGTAGGAGAGATAGCTTGAAGAAGGTGTTAGGGAATCAGGTCTAGAAGGAAGGTTGAACAAGGTCTTCTGCCTCTGTAAAGGGAGAGGAGGAGATTACTAGCTGTGGATGTGATTAGTCTGAGTTTCCAGACGTGTGAAGCTAAGAACTGACTGCTGATGCTTGTGGATTTGTCTGTGAAAAAATTTGCTAAAACTACAGCTGTTAAAGAGGTGGTGGGAGGTAGTGCAGGGGCTGATAATTCTAGAGATCCATAGAAAAAGAGAGAGGACCCAGACATGCACTTTAAACTTTGGATATAAAAAGACGGTGCAATCACTTTACTATGAATAGGAGAACGTTCAATGTGAAATATGGCAGAATAAGTCCCAACTTCTAAATAAAAGAGCCAGTTGCTAGTTGGTAAAGTCATTGCATCACTGCAGCTGCCATTAGAAGCTTCGATTGCCATTGAAACAGTGTTTTGAGATACGCATTGACTTGTCCAGCCTGAAATATAAGCTTTTTTTGAATGCTATGAGCATTAGAAACAACATTTATGCACAGCTCATGTCAGATCTTGTTGCTGATTTGATTTTTTTTTAAATTTAAATATGAGTGTGGCGAGTAGTTGAGATTTTAGGATTCCTACATTCAAATAATTAGGACTTGGATTGGAAATAAATTGGTCTTGAATGCCTGAAATAGCTGCGCGGAGGCATTGCAAATATGGCCACCGAGAGACTTTCATTGAAAGGGATTTTGACACATGTTAGCAGGATTGTGTCCTCTTCTGTGTGGGATGTTAGAGTGTTTGTGAGACGAATGTGCTGAAAACATGTTGAACATGGACAAATAGATTATTGAAAAAAAAGTAGGAAGCAGAAAAAGAAAATAGATACTTAGTGCCTTGTCTGTATTTGCTATGTGGATTCACGCAGGTTTTACGCGAGTAGGTCTTGACACAAGAAAAGCTGACACTGACACTGATCCAATTAAATATATGGCTCATCAAAGCTTGCGTGAATACAGCTGTTCACGCCTTTATAATTAGCAAACCAAAAGGCAATAGCACCAGTGTCGGGAACGTTACTTTAAAAAGGTAATTAGTTATAGTTACTCACTACTTGTTCCAAATAGTAACTGAATTAGTAACTGAATTACTCTATAATAAAAGTAACTTGTTACCAGGGAAAGTAACTATTTGCGTTACTGTTAAAAAAAAGTTGCTATATGTCAAAGAATTTGGATTTTTTTTAGCAGTTTTCACAAGTCATTTGAAATGAGTAGAACAGACAGGTGTTTGTACATAACTTTCGATATGTATTGCACGTCGATAGACAGCAAGAGGTTTATCCTGCACTTCAGGTATTACCTTGGTAAGATAAGTAAACAGTTACACCATATAAGGTGCATTTAATTCTAGCAAATTAAATCAAACTCTTTCAACCTGAGACACCTGGTCAAGTTAATAACCTGTAGGCTACTTCCAAGTGTTTTGTTCACAACAAAAGTAAACAAATTTAAAAAACAAAGTAAAAATCCACTAAAAAAGTGTGTTTAGCTCTGTAGTCTTATTCTTGCTTAAATAAATCAAACTCCCAATGTCAGACAACTGGTCTGGAATACATTCTGTAGCCTACTTCAAGTATTTTCTTAAAAAGTAAAGAGTTGAATAATATAAAGTGTGTTTGCAGTAACTGTAGCAAATTACATAAATCAACTCTAACAATGCCATGCGTTGCCATTTAATTCACTATTAAATAAGATATCTAGCGCTAAAATGTGTTGTTTTTGAACTCAAGCTGAGTGCTCGTTGCCGCGGCGATCGGTTGCATAGACACAGTGTTCTCTTGTGGCTCGCGGTCTTCACTCGGACGCGCGATTCAATGTATCGCCGTTGTGGAGACTCTCTATGCATTCAGATGAAATCACAAAATAAAATGCACACAAATGTGTCCCTGTTTGATATATAAACTGTAACCACTGATGAACATATTGAGTTTTGATGAGAGAAAAAAACTATACGTGGGCGGATTCAAACCTGTAACCTCTGACACGCTTGGTAAAAGATTTACCACTAGACCATTTAAGAACTCAAACAGAAGTTGCGGATCGATGCATTTATTTACGGGTTGAGCAGAGAGGCTGCACAGTTTGACATGTTTGTACCCAGCACTTCTCAAAATGCACTTCCAAATGCGTCTCTGTCCCCAACACATTTCAAACCAAGCTGACGCCTGTGGTAACGCACCGCATTTAACGTCCAGTAACGTTAACGGCGTTGTAACGACGGGAAAAGTAATTAGTTCGATTAGCCCGTTACTGAAAAAATAATGTCGTTACCTAACGCCGTTCTTTTAAACGGCGTTATTCCAAACACTGAATAGCACACAAATTACTTAAATTGAAACTATTGCCTGCGGGACAGATCGGCACTTAAGTGCAATAGATATAACAAGCAATAAAAATAACAGTAACACTTTACTTAAAGCCTTTATGTGTGATGCATTATAAAAGTATTAATGCTTTGTATTGTACCTTGTAATGCATTGTATGATATCACGAATAATTGTAACCATAATTATAATACATTATAATACACCTTTAGAAAGTATAATGCACTACAAAATGACAAACAACCAATTTCAGATGTAATAAGGAATATGTGAATATTATAATGCGATTTAACTTTGGTTACAATTATTTATGAAAAGATAGAATGCATTATGGCTTACATTATGAATACCTTTATAATGCATTATACATAAAGGCTTTAAGTAAAGTGTTACCAAAATAACAAATAGCTGCTTCTTGCTGACAGACATTATTCTAATATCAAACAAATACAAATTAAAATTAAAAATAGGAAAAAGCAATAAAACAGTAAAACAAATAAATCCTCTCTAGCAGCATTCATCTTTACTAGAGAAACAGGCTATGTGCTACTGCCGTCTCCTCTTAATCGCTTTTCCTTGAATTGTTTAACCATAAACAAATGTTTGAAAATAAATATAAATTTTTTAAGTATTTGGTATGGTTTGATAAACTCTATATCAAATATAAAAATCTGAAGGGCTGTTTAAATACTCTTTGACTTTCAGATTCTGCAGCTTATGTTTGCTGGAGCCACATTGACCGCATTATTTCTGTCTTTCTCTAAGCGCCACCTACTGTCAAAGCGTGAATTTGCATTTTCATTAATCCGGTCTCCTTCATTCATTCAGCCATGCTTTTTGTTTATGTTGGGGATGTTAACATCAGAATGCACATCTTTTTACCTAATTTACACGGCATACACACAGTGTTGTTAAAGGGGCTATGTGTTGCTTTTTACTTAAAAAAATCTTTAAGATAGAGTATTCATTTGTACATTTATGAGCCAACCATGATGTAATAGAAAGAATGACACCTTAATGTCCACCACGGTTGCCTCTTTCAGCCTGTAGGCTCAATTGTGTGGGGAGGATTCGGGTTCGAATTGGCGCGAAAATTCACAAAATGTGATGTCATGCAAGTTCTTGTCTACTTGGGCTTACATCCGGCAATCGCTAGCAGTAACCTTAGAGTTTCAAATGGACTCTGCGGACGGAAAGAAGCGACCAGCCTCCAGCACAATCCAGACACCCACGGAAACTCCTCGTAAGTAAAAAAAAAAAAAAAAAAAAAAAAAAAAAAAGCCTTATCTAGTGCGGGCAAAGACAAGAGTCAACATCGGAGTGGCATTTGATTCTTGGAGGGAGCACCGGTCAGCGCTGGGTATAAAAACAGACCCCGAGCTGGCTTTCTTTTAACTGCAAAGGCAAGACATAGTTACAACTCTCTGGTTGCTGTGGTCGTGCTCGTACGAGCGTGTGCACCGAGAACGAGCATGAGACTGGCTGCAGTTTCTTTAACGGCCACTGGTGTCAGTAACGGTTAGAAATTTCAGAACTTACGCAATGCTCCTTTAAATTTAACAGGCTGATGTAAAAAGTATTGTAAAAATCAAAACAATTCGTAATAAGGTATCTAGAATCATTTACGATATTTTAAAGTGCCTATGATAACAATACCATGCATGTTCATTACTGCGATATATCATATTACAGGAGACCAGCACATGTCTACTGAGTTGAAGTGGTTTAGATTAATTCTGTTTTATGTTTAAAGAACTTCACTTGTTTGCTTGTGACAAACTTATAGAGTGTTTTCTGGGTCATCTGTGTGTGTGTGTGTGTGTGTGTGTGTGTGTGTGTGTGTGTGTGTGTGTGTGTGTGTGTGTGTGTGTGTGTGTGTGTGTGTGTGTGTGTGTGTGTGTGTGGATGGTGTACGGCATGCAAATCCTGGCATGGCTTTTTCATCAGTGTTTTGTTGTTGTTGATGTTGTTAACTCTCCTCCACAGTCTGCACTCTTTAAGTTGATTAGCTCCCTGTCTTCATTAGAACAGGACCCAAATTAGGCCACTCTTTCCATACAAACTTTGTCTCAGTGAATATCACACACACACGATCCTTCACACACTAGCTAAACACTTGACAATCTGGAGAGCAAATCGGGGCTCTTCAAACTCTCGGATCATTAATGAGTTGAGAGAGTTGGAGACTGCTGAAGATAAAGGTCAATCGACTATTAATTTTAACACAATTTTCTGCATTTTATACATACAAATCACAGCAACCCTCAAAAACGTTTTTAAAGGTACATGTTAACTAAAAATAGAATAAACTATTACTTTGTTGTAGATAATCTACAAGAATCTAGAAATATAGTGAAATTAAATTACTTTTATATCGTACTGTTTTATTTATAGAGCATAAAAAGCATGTTGTACATTTATATTTATTAAGGATTGAAATGTTGCTTACCTGCCTATATTTCATGATGTTTCAGTCGATTTTATACATTTTAGTCTGTCAATAGTTCAACTAGTAAAATGTGTACAAGCTTATATAACAATAACATGTTAACTAATGTAAGTAAGAATAATGACTTACGATGTTATCCTCCAAACTCGTTGAAAAACAGATTAGCGTGTGATTCGCTTATGCTGCGCGTGGGTGTGGTCACATTCAAAATAATGAGCTCAGACGCTAACGATTGTACCTCTCGTTGGTTTCATATGTATTACATAAACAGAGAAAATGTGTTTTTCATATGAATTACTTCATTTAAAAGAAGACACTTCAGACTTTTTGCTTTGTGTGGCAAGCATTCACTGAATTTCGGTAATATTTTCGGACACATTTCAGAAAAAAAGTTCACAGAGCTGCAGAAAGCACACCCTGTTTAATTAAAAGCACACAAAGTGTTGTTGTTATAGTGAGTGTACTCATATAAAAGTAAACCCTTTACAGTTTCGAATGATGCATTAAAAATTGAGTATTTTGAGTCGATTTAGAAATTGACGACCTGGGGGGGTTACTTAAATCAAATAACTTTCATTGTAACTCAACCACATACACAAGCTAAACACTGAGTGAAAGTCTCGGATGCAAGTCCAAGCAACATAGCATTTTGTGACTTTGATAGACCGTATAAACAGTATACTGTACTGTACATATGTCAATTATAGCTCCCACACACACATCCACAATAATACAAATGGTACTCAAACAGAATAAGCTTTTTACCTCCCGTTATTTCTGCGGTAAATGAATTTGCTCTGGTGCTATTACCATTGTAGTGGACAGCAGGCGGAGAGGATGGCACATTTTCAATTTCCATGTCCACACAACGGTGTGGAAAGGCACAATTGAATGTGATTGGGGTTTTGTGGACAACACAAACAAATGCCTTCAGATAAAGCCACATCTCTTAAGGAGTACAGGGGGCTTATCATCAACACAGATCGACCCCCTCAATCACAGGAACTGCTTTCCCCCCAATTCTTATCCACTAGTGTGAATGATCATCAATTCCTTAGGAAAAACTCCCAGGAAAAACTAGTTGTACCATAAGGCTTAAGCCACAAAGAAAGGACAGATTTTCACACGTCTTCAAAGTTCAACCATCATGTTTTGAGACTGTTTTCAGCACAATGCCTAGGTTAATTACAGTTGGTTTGAAAGTGAGCTATGCATAGGTAAAACTTTGATGCTGTGAACTGTGATCATATGTACAGCGGTCTAATCAGAGGTCTGTAAGCCTGTGTTTATTGAGTTTGAACTTGTTTTGAGGATCTTGCTGCGCTGCTCTCAGACGAGAACGAGAGATGCTCTTTAGAGAGCATCATGTTTGCTGAGACTGACAAAAGAAAAACGGTGTGTGTAATGCCCTTATATGGACATGGTTTGTGTGTGTTTTATGTAAATGACTTACCTCAGGCATCTGGTCCCTACTTTCATTTTTAAGTGAACTATTACTTTAAATTTGTATCCTCACATTAACTTTCTTTTGTAAATGGTCAGTGGGAGGTTCATTGTCCTACAGGGGATTATTCCTACAATATGTGCATATTGTGTATTTTAAGGTGTTGAGGCTATAGGATACTAAAGGTATTATGGATAAGAAAGAGATTATCTGACATGTATAGAATTATATTCACTTTATTTAAGAATACGAATTCATCAGAATTAGAACGAAGTTAAGAACAAATTCATGTGCTTACGCACGTGTTGTGAATTAGGCGGAAAAGTTTTGTGAGAATTTCAAATGTGCGTATAAATACGAATAATGTGCGCAATTAATGAATGAGACCCATTGCTCTTAGGTACATCAGCCGTACAACTCAATTTACAGTTCTGCTGTTAGAAGAGTTGTGAATGTCTTGCAGGAGTGATTGTATACTCAAATAACATAATCTATTCTCCCACAGTTGTCCTTCAACGTGTTCTAGGTTGCCAGTTTTTTCCCCCCCAATCACCTTGCAGTGCAATTTTGTGCTTAAAAAGGACATGCATGATTTATTAACCATCTTGCTATAAATGTTGCTTCATAACACTCCTCCGAATAATCAGGCCCATGTGAAGTATTTGGAGAAAAAATAGCAGTTAGAAAGACAATGAAGCAATAAGTAATTCAAGGCAGTGTGATACAGTGATTTATTTTTGGGTACGGGATGTTTATATACTGTAGGTAATAATTGTAATAAACAAAAATATAAGCGAGCAAATTTGGACACAGACATATATCCACTTGGCAACTTCATCCAATGGACAAGGTTTACACACATACAATTCAGTGGTTCTCAGTCCTGGTGTGTCTCTTATTTACCAAACATAATTTATATCATTGGTAGAAGTGCCAAATCCTGAAGTGTAATAAATAAGTTGTCTGCTTCTGCAGTTGCTGATAGTGTGTTGATTATTGAGGGAATAGTGTGAATGATGAACAAGTGAGCGATTTCAGACACCAGTTGAAACCAAAATGGCTCAGATTGTTGTTTTACGTTAGTTTTAAGAAAAGCTCTTTGTTTGCTGCATTTGTTTGCAGATACTGTACCACTTGGTTTGATATTTTGTTTTATAATTTGACAACATTCAGTCATTTTTAAGTGTGTCTTAAGTGTCCAAAAAGTTTTTCAGAGCCACTGTCAGTATAATTAGGCTGTTAGTCCACCAAAGCATTTTCCCCCCAGAGGCCAGAAACATTTTTCTTTCTTTTTTTTCAATAGGAGCGCTGTGTATTTTCCAAAAGCCAGCAGCGTGACGAGGTGTTGCATGCTAGTTTTTTTTGTTTTTTTTTACTGGTCAATGAGAGATGAAAAATGTTCTACTACGGGTAAAAATGCAGGACCTGTTTTTACCCAGCTGTCCAATCACAGTGGATGAGGGCAGGAACAAATATTACATTGTCTCACCCTGCTTGTACAACAATGAAGAAGTTACAGAGTATTTAGATAAAAAATAATGCTTGTAAGAAAGTTTCGTTAGCCATGGGTTTACCAGGTAAGTAGTTAAACACTGCATTTCCCAGTCGGCCATTTTCAGAAGAAAAACTTTGGTGGACACACAGCCTAAATCTACCATACAAAGCAGTCCCATATTCTGTGTGTTTTGTTTTATATTTAAGAGAACATTAATTTATTTATCTATTGTTTGTTTGTTTGAATAATGAATATATTGTGCTGTCTATCTCAGGGCGGTGCTTTGCATTTCGAGGTGAGCGTGGGAATGATGAACCAGCCATTGAAATGATTAAAGTGTCACATCTAAAGTAAGTATCATCAATTCTCTTCACTCTGGCGTAAACACCTCAGTGAGCACTTAAACACGTTTTCCTAATCAGTGGTGTCAAATACGCACATGCACAAACTACTCTCTGTAATTATTTGGTATTATCTGTGCGGTGTCTGAGGTGCACATTCACCATCTCTGTCTACTTCACTCTCACATTGCAGTACTTTAACATGGGGACATCCTGACTGATGTGTCTCATTCCTTAACCTTGCAGTAGAGGGGATTTTATTTATTGTTTGCCATCGTTTCAAAACGATCACCTTTATCACTTTCCAAACTGCAGTTTGAAACCGTTCAGTCAAGCATGAGCAAGTCAGTGTCTGCTGGTTATCAGCAACCCTAAAGACATCTTTTCACTGTTTACAACACATGACAGACAGTATTGATTTCCATTGGAGAGTCTCACTGTGGCTGTGTAGCTCTGTGAATGTGAATTTTTAGATCCATTTTGAGCTTCAAGTTGAAATATGTACACTGTGTGCAACTCTTACAAATGGGTGTGATGAGTTCCATTCCAATCAAGACTATGCGCACAAGGTGAAAATAATAATATATTTTCTTAAACCCTAAAATCCTGTTAGAGAGTGGATGTTTATGAACAAAGAAGTCCAAAACAATTATTTACATTGTTTAGCATTGTGTAGTAGTGGTTCCTAATATTGATAATAAATTGGCTGGGAACCACTGGTCTAATCTAGAGTAACGCATTACATAAAATGTATAATTAAAATAATAATAATTTATTATAATGCACAGCTAGCCGTGGATTATCCCGCTTATACTTTGACTGGAAAAGACCATCAGGTGTTTTAGCTATGAATCATTATATCTGAGCAAGCAATGTTACTCACTTGTTGCTGAGAAATGTAATGTAGCAAATCAGTAGCAAAGCTATTTTGTTAATAAAAGTTGCAGCGTTGACAACATGTTTCTGTGCTCCTTAATAGGTGTCTCTGTGTGCGTAGTGTGATCTCCTGATCTGTGTGTGTGTGGTTGTGTGTGTGTGTGTGTGCCTGTGTGTGTTGTCTGGGTAAAAACCCTAGTTTGTGGGGACAAGATGTCCTTGTAAGGATGGTAATACCAGAAATCTTTGACCTTATGAGCATTTGGTCCCCATGAGGAAAACGGCTTGTTTTTTGAAAATGTAAAAATGCAGGAAGTTTTCTGTGATGGGTAGTGTAAGGGGATGGAATATACCATTTGTTCAGTAAAAAATAATTATTTATAGTCCCCTTAAAACAAGGCAAGGCAAGTTTATTTATATAGCACATTTCATACACAATGGTAATTCAAAGTGCTTTACATAGAAGAAATTAAAATAATCAAGTAATTCTTATTCTGATAAAACATGGTAACCCAACAAAGATCAGTGAATAAATTGACTACTCAGGGCTCCAGACAAACTTTTCCACTGGTTGCACTGGTGCTACCAACTTTCTCAGTTGGTCTCAGTTGGTAACTTTAGACAACACTGAGCCTCTGTCCCGACCGGTCAATCAGTTAATCCATGCTCACTTTTAATTTAGGATACTCTTTTTTTCAGAAATGTCTGGTATAGTCCAGAGGACGAAGTAAAAGTGTGTGTACATGGTCTTGTTTAGGCAGTATCTGGTGGTGGTGTTCAGAGATAAACCTCTGGAGCTCTGGGATGTCCGCACAGGAACATTGCTTCGCGAGATGGCCAAGAACTTCCCTACTGTCACTGCCCTGGTACTGTATCGAACTCTCAATGTGCTGTTCTGCTTATTGCTTAAAAGGTTGATTATTGTCTTGAACTTTTATGCATCAGTCCGTCTACATTACTGTTTAGCTTTTTAAGTATGCAGTTTTATCACCACACAAACCCAATGAAGGGCGAAGTCGCTGTGGGGTTTTAACTGCAAAGGCCAGTAAACATTGTAATGGTGCCGCTAGCAGTGACTCACAAATAACCCCAACAATAACCTTAGTAATAAATGCAGTCTCTCTCCCAGTAACCTGTCTGCCAGCTCATTTGCATCTTGATTACTTCCTAGGGGTAAAATATGTGCCGGCGACTTCTAGCGATCAGAAATTTGAAGGGCTTTTAAAGCACAGGAAAATCTAGGTAGCATTTGGCAGACATGGGGAAATTGGGGAATGTTTATTCGATACGCCCCATTGAATCCAAAAAGACCAGTTTCATGTTTCTAAGCAAAAGGTTTTTGAAATTATAAGAAAATAGACATTTACTCTAATCTTGATCAGTTGGTGGCACTTTTCCAAAACTGCGGATGATTAGTTTCATGACGTAGATGTATTTCACAGTTATATGTGTTGTTGTATTATTCCTTTAACATTCAACCAAAAAAAAATACACACCAGGTGAATTGGGGAAAGCACTTTTAACTAATAGATATCACCATACTTGATCAGAGAAGGTCTTTTTTTATCAGTCCATAAATCAGAAATTACTGTCAGCCAAAAAAAAAAAAAAACATATATAAAATTAGACAAATTATATATGAGCAGAAAGACACCTCTGTAAAAACCTTCAGAATATAAAATAAAACTGTAAAGGCAATACTGCATGAATATAATATGAGTTTGCTTGAGGAAAAATCCTCATAAACCACTATGCTTCTTCAGAATCATGTTGCATATCCTAATTTGAACCTCTAATAATAATAATATTAATAATCCTATCAAAAACAATAGGGTTTATGACCAAATGCGGATGATCAAATGCATTTTATGACCCCCTTTAAAGAAAACATGTAATCCTCGATCAAAAATGTCCACCAATATTCCTTGAGCATTTGCTTGTATTAAAACTGTCTGTGCAGTGACTCATGATAACATGTATTTGTGTGTAAACAGGAGTGGTCTCCTTCGCATAACCTTAAAAGCCTGAAGAAAAAGCAGCTTGCTGCGCGCGAGGCCATGGCCAGACAGACCACGCTCGCTGACGCGGAGCAGAGCAGCGTCGAGTCCTCCGTCATCAGGTCTGATTCAGTCCAAAGCACAACTCTCATCCTCTTTTTGTTTTTCCTGGAGAACACACACAAAAAAAGATTTATTGAAGAATGAAAACATGCAATGTCAAGCTCAGAAATCTACATGAAAGCAGCATGAAATTACTATATAACTCCTGAACTGCATTACAAAACTTCTAATGTACACAGATTTATAATTAATTTGAAAAATTGATTTGGACCATTTCAGATCTCTACACTGAAATGTAAGTTCCCTCTGATGTTATTCGCGCTTACGCACGTTCAAACTTGAAGATGCATTGCACCATGTTTGATGACATTGATAACACGGGTTCTCCTGTGACCAGCTGTGCCATGGCAAGTTTGAATATGCTGAAGTATGAATGAGATTACAGTGGAGGGGAATGCTTTCACTGCACTTAAAAACAGACTGAAAAACTTGAAGGCTGACTTCAGTGACATACAATGCTTTTATTCAACTTTTTGAGCTTTTTGTCATTTTAAAGCTCTAGAGCCCAACTCTCCACAGTTGTTGTATAGAAAAATGTGGACAGTATGTTCTTCAGCATTTCTTATTTTGTTCTCCATGAAAGAAATTAAGTAACGAGGTTTGGAATTACATGATGGGTAAATTATAGATTTTAAAAACAAATTGTCTATTTACATTTTTTTTTTTTTTTGCCTAGACTTTAGCTAGAGTCTATCTTTGATTCACTTATAATTGGTACTTTGGTACAATCTCCAGTCTAAGTGGTTTGCTGTTTCGATCAGAACTCTTAAAGGGGTAGTTCAGGATTTTGAACATCGGACCTCATTTCCAAGTTACAGTTTTCAAAAATTTCCATCCAGTCCTTCCAGTTGCATAGTTCGCCGGTGCTAGGCTAGCGCGAGTCAACGGTATCTGCTAGCCTGCCATTAAAAACAGTTTTACCTACTCCACAGTACACCAAAAGGAAATAAATGATAGCGCCAGACTATCGATGTAAATGTCTGTTGGGAGAATAATGTTAGAAATCAATCTACCCTTTCATCGCATTGCAATAGTTATACTTTGTTCCCTGTATTTATTAGCACAGTTTACGGCAGCGGCGGAGCGATATTAAGTTATCTAGGGAACGAGAGAGCCGGTACACATGACAAGTGTATTTCCCTGCCGCTGACATCATCACTACAGAAGCAGAGTATATACTACTAGCTAGCTAGATGTCCCGGCTGTAGTGCACTTCTGTTCTGCGTTTTCTTCTCGGCGCAGTACTACTAACCGGAGCAAAGTAAACTTCCGCCGCTGCTGAGAAACTAGTTCCTGTAAATGTAATGCGATCATTGAGATGCAAGGGTAGTTTGATTTCTAACATTATTCTCTCAACAGACATTTACATCGACAGTCTGGCGATATAATTTATTTGCTTTTGGTGTACTGTGGAGTGGGTAAAACTGTTTTTAATAGCAGGCTAGCAGATACTGTTGACTCACGCTAGCCTAGCACCGGCAAACTATGCAACTGGAAGGACTGGATGAACATTTTTGAAAACTGTCTCCACTGATAAATAACACCCAGGATAACTTGGAAATGAGGTCCGATGTCCAAAATCCTGAACCAGCCCTTTAACACCTCTCTGTTGCTGTCTGTCAGTATGTTGCAGGACGCGGAGAGTAAGTCTGAAATGGGTCAGGGCATATCGGCTCGAGAACACTTTGTGTTTACTGACACAGACGGCCAGGTCTATCACATCACCGTGGAAGGCAACAGCGTGAAGGATGGGGCACGTATTCCACCGGATGTGAGTGTCCTTATGTGTTCTGCTTCCTAGTTCTGATCTACTGTCTTAAAATAACTTATTCTTAATCATAATATGGTATGTTTCTATTGATATCGAAGGCTATATGCTTAATATGTTGCTCTGATTGACACATTTTGTATCGGGGTCCCTGCTCAGGGTCTCGATCACCTAAGAGATCCTTGCCATGAAAGTATTATAATTATTTTGATAACTTTTTGTCGTATAGTCTATAGTTGCTTTGTACAAGGATTGATGAAGATCTGGCAAATTATTATTAGTACACACCCTAATAATAACAATAAACAGAGCAGTTCCAAGATGGTCTCGCACGATCCATCCATTGGCCCTTAATATACAGATATCAAATCTATGTCAACTACCAATGTCACATATCAACATCATCTCGACATTTGTGAAGAGATTGCTTGGGATTTTTAGACAATTTCCTTTGTTTTGAAAAGAACCTTGTATGAAGCAAGATAACATAATACTTATGCATGTGATATTATAAATGTGGGTTCATTTTAGTTTAGGGTCCAATTCTCACTATTAACTAGTTGCTTATTAGCATCTTTATTACTAGTATATTGGCTATTTATTAGTACTTATAAAACATATTAATGCGTTATTCTGCTTGACCTTATTCTACATCTCTGAATCCTAGCCAATACCTAAACTCAACAAGTATCTGTTAATAAAGTAGTAATTAGGAGTTTATTGAGGCAAAAGTCGGAGTAAATAGTGAGTAAATGGTGAGAATTGGACCCTAATTGTGACCAAATAGTGGTCATATGTTCAGCAAGTCAGTCATGATCTGTATGTTGTTGGTGACAATTCGATATATAAAGCTAAAAACATCCTGTACACTCATTTTATTCATCATTTTAAATGCTAGATTTCCTCACACATTTTGTGAGAGAGTGAATGACGCACCCAGTTAATCCAAAATAATTGCTTAATACATAAACGTTTATTTTTGTATTCCTTTAGCCTGTTTTTCCCATCACTCAGATTATAATCAGTCATACATGAAAGCAGATTCTGTTTCGGATGAACGTTTTGTAAAGTCCTGAATGTCATGAATACAGCTGTACACACTCTTCTGAATGGATCAAAGGAGTTTTCAAACATTTCCTTCTAATGTTTTATATAAAATCTGCCGTTTTAAACTTTTGAGATGAAAGAGTAGATGGAGAGAAAATTGCTCCCTTCTTCATCCTCATTATCCTTTTATCTCCTGCAGGGCTTTTTTTTCACAAGCCACAATGCCTATTTCTGATCGGTTGTTCAGATCCATTTGCTTTTCATTTCACTGTTCGTATTTTGAGTTTGCAAGCGACCCATATACAGTACTGTATGCTTTCAGCATAACCAGTGACACAAGAACTCATATTCTTGGTTACCAGTGTTACGCTCCCTGTTCATATGTTGCATTAATTCTGTTTATTCAACTGTAATTTCTATTAAAAAATAAGAGGGAGGAAATACTAAACAAAGAAGTTGATATGAAGATGTGAAATGAATAAACTGAGAACTTATCTTATTAGATAAAAACATGAGGACAAAGTTCTCCTTTGGGGATATTTGCAGTTAAAAAATGTAATCACAATATTTAGCAATTTATTTTATTGTAGTTCTCAGCATATTGCTAAATGTTTAAAATCACTATGTAGAAATAGTAATAAATATGTTTTCTGACTTTTTTGTTTAATCTGTCGGTACTCTATATGTTTTAGGTTGGAGTTGAACTTAAAACCTTTTCTTTTAATGCAACATCTTGAGAACTCTATAAGTGCTTTGGCATATTGTCCTATGTCTTTTATGCAAGAAAGTAAATGTCTTTTCTCTTTCAGGGCAGTATGGGGAGTATCGCCTGTATTGCATGGAAAGGAGACACTCTAGTTCTGGGAGATGTCGATGGAAACCTCAATTTTTGGGACCTAAAGGCCCGTCTTTCAAGGTACAAATGTATACATCACTAATAACTCAGCTAGTCAAACATGTCTCCAGACATGTACGTCTCTAAACTGATTTAATTATTTATTATATAATAACTGTTTACACTTACTATTGATTTAATTCGAAAACTTGTTGAACTATTTACTGAACTGAAATGACACATCATAAGGGACTGAGTTGAGGAAAGTACAACTGTGTTCATCACACACTCTTTTACCGTGTTGATAAAATGTCACACTCATTTATATTTTTCAGGGGTGTCCCTACACATCGCGGGTGGGTGAAGAAGATTCGCTTCGCTCCAGGGAAAGGCAACCAAAAACTTTTAGTGATGTACACAGACGGAGCTGAGGTCTGGGATACCAAAGAGGTGTGTGTGTGTGTTGTTTATTATGTATTTATTTATTTTAAAAAAAACATCAGTACTTCATTTGGACATGCAGATACAGAAGCACAACTGAATCATTTTGCTTCAAGTCCTTATGAAGCCGCCATCTTAGCAGTTCCTCATAGCAGACATTTTCTATCTTGCTGAAAAAGCTCAAACAAGCTGATTTAACTCTTTCAAGGGTTCTTGACAGAATACAATATTTTTTATCCTTGGAAACTCTGAAGTGTGTTGCTAAATAATGTATACACAACAGTTACAGTAGTTCCGGTCCTCAAATTTAATTGGATGAGAGGCCTTTGAGAGTGCACCAGTATCAGCGCTTGGACTTTTCACTGCCTGTATTTTTCTTGAAAGATAATGCTGTCACACACTCCTCCAGGTGCAGATGGTGAGCAGCATCAGAGTGGGGCGTAACGTGAGTTATAGGATTCTGGATATCGACTGGTGCACGTCAGATAAAGTGGTGCTGGCGTCAGATGATGGCTGTGTGAGAGTGCTGGAGATGGCCATGAAGTCTGCCAGTTACAGAATGGATGAGCAGGACCTGACAGGTGAGTGTTTTTGGCTGAAGAAAAATGTCACAGGAAATGGATTTCAGTCATGACAACTCTCGCGGTAGTTTATAAAATATGTTATTTATGTAAATGGAATGTACATATGTTTGGCAGACTAGATTTGCTACACTGCTAGGGCTGCACGATTATGACAAAAATCATAATTGTCGATTATTCCCTTGAAATTGTAATTGTGATTATTAATAACGATTATCACAATTTACATTAAATGATGTTTTGAATAGCTTTATACCAGTGATTCTCAACTCACTTTGGCCAGGGGACCCACATATCCCCATGGTCATCAAGCCACGACACACTTTTTTTGGAATTATATATATATATATACACACATACATACATACACACACACACACACACATATATATATATGTATGTATGTATATATATATATATATATATATATATATATATATATATATACATATATTATAATAGGCATACAGGTAAGATTTCTCAAACAATTTGAATATTGTGCAAAAGTTATAATTTTGATGATTATGGCTTACAGCTTATGAAAACCCCAAATTCAAAACTTTTCTTCAGAAAGGACGCATTAAATTGATCAAAAGTGACAGTAAAGACATTTATAATAATGCAAAATAATTCTTTTTTAATTAAATGCTTTTCTCTTGAACTTTCAAAGAACCCTGAAAAAAAATGAATCGCGGTTTGCACAAAAATATGAAGCACCAAAACTGTTTTCAACTGTGATGATAATCATAAATCTTTCTTGATTATCAAATCATCATATTAGAATGATTTCTGAAGGATCATGTGACACTGAAGACTGGAGTAATGATGCTGAAAATTCAGCTTTGATCACAGGAATAAATTACACTTTACTATATATTCACATAGAAAACAGCTGTTTTACATTGAAATAATATTTCACAATATTACAGGGTTTGTTTTGTATTTTTAATCAAATAAATGCAGCCTTGGTGAGTAGAAGAGACTTCTTTCAAAAACATTAAAAATCTTACTGACCCCAAACTTTTGAACGGCAGTGTATATATATATATATATATATATATATATATATATGCCTATTACAATACATTTGTTTACACAAAAATTGTTGACAAACACACGCACTGTCCCCCTTTACTTAACATACACATCAATTGTAAGAAAATGACTGCTGCTAGAGAGCGAATGTTTTTGTGTGAACTATCCCTTTAAGAGCACAAGTGTGTCATGCCATCAGACAGACTTGTTGGTGTAGAATAGACGTGATGTATACGTGCCTCTGTTTCAGATCCAGTATGGTGTCCGTATCTTCTGCTGCCACGGGCTGCTCTCACGCTGAAGGCCTTTCTGCTACTGCAGCCGTGGTGCGACACATTCACCATGGACATCTCTCAAATGTGCGTGACGGCTGCATTATTCTGTCCGTTTCCATTCAAGTCATTCACAGCACATTTTCATCCAGTCTGTCGTGATAACTATGTCTTCACTGAAACCGCTGACTAAATCTGACCAGAACAAAAGTTATCTTATCATCTGCATCCATAAAAGAAAACCTTTGGTAACATTTTAGTTTACGGTCCAGTTCTCACTAATAACTAGTTGCTTATTAGTATACATATTAGTTCTAACTGTTAATTAAACTATTAATAAACAGTAATGAGGAGTTTATTGAGGCAAAGGTCGTATTTAATAGTGAGAATTGGACCCTAAACTAAAGTGTGACACAACCTTTTTTTTTTTTTTTGTAGAAATGCACCAAACAATTTTTTGAGTGCAATAATCAGTACTTTCTTTTTGGTACTTGCTGATTTCATCAATTTTCCAGCACAGTACAGTGGGGCTGATGGATTGAAGATAGTCTATTTATTTTCATTAAATGTCAACCCCATTAATAACATCAAATACAAGACACAATAACTGAACACCAAGGCATCATAAAATCTAAATATAGTATTTACCCTTACTCTTACAACCAGGAATCATATCATTGACCCAATAAGTTTAGTAAACAGTAACAATGGCATTGTAATCGAGTATGCACAGCAGTGACAGGAATGAAACAACACTCTTTCCTAGTTTTATACACATAAACATGACTTTGTATGTATTACTCGTCCCATTCATAACTTAACATGCTTCCAAGTTGAAGGCTTTTACATTTACTATTTATAATCCTTACTATGGTACATGTTCCCTGCAGTTGCAAAAATGAATTATTGTTTCAATTTGATCCACTTGGGTTTTTTCCTGGTTTAAATATTTACTTTTAATTCATTCATATCCATTAAATGGAATTTCCTACAGGGTCTTGTGATTGTGGAAAACCTGGACATATCAGGAATTAAAAATATTGCTTTGAGTGCTTGTGGAGTGTAAATCCCCCCAACAAACTAGCTGATAATTTCAGCAAGTAGTTCCGGGTCGTGCTTCATCACATTCTGTTTGGAAAGTTGGAAATGTGTAACTCTATCAAAACACGCCATGACATAAGCAATTTTATTATTGTTTTGAAGAACAAGAAACTTTCTTTTTCTTTTGTGATTTCATATTTCATGCTTCAGAGGATTTAATATAAAGCCTATTCTCAAAGTTCACAGACATGCATGTCAATATTACAAAGGGAAATGTGCATCTCTATGAATCCCTTCACACAGATATATTGTATGATGCATTTTATGTATTATTGTGGCATTTAGATACAATTCTGTGAATAGATTTGCAGATTCCAAGAGAAAATTCTTGAATTGTGATTTCCAGATCTGGAAGTCATGGAAATGACCTAATCTTTTAAGGGGGTGGTATAATGCCCTTTTCACAAGATGTAAAATAAGTCTCTGATGTCCCCAGAGTGTGTATGTGAAGGTTTAGCTCAAAATATCCCACAGATATTTTTCTATAGCATGTTAAAATTGTCAGCCTTCTGAGGGTGAGCAAAAACGCACCGTTTTTGTGTGTGTCCCTTTAAATGAAAATGAGCTGCTGCTCCCGGCACAGAGGGCGGAGCTACAACAGCTTGTGTCCTTTTACCTCACACACACATTACTGAAAATTTCATAACTTTTAGCCTTTTATGTTTAAACCGGAGTCAGACAATGATGGAGAGATTTAAGAAGAAGTGACAACATGTAAGAAGCAACAGACGTTTCTGAATGGTTAGTTGAAGAATTTATGCAGCTGATGTGGAGTTAACTATCTTCTAGTCATTGATTAGCATATCCCGTCATGATAATCTATAAATCGCGTTCCCGGGGGCGGGGTTTATGTAAATTTTAGGGTTTGTGATGTCACTAACCCTGGAGAAAGCTTGTGTAGTCCCTACCAGCCTTTTGTTTTAGTTTTTAAAAACGATTTCTTTAAAAGCAAATATCTCCCTGTGCTTTGAACTTTGAGTGTTGTAACTTTGCAGGTGTTGTTTATGGTCAAACAGCAACATTACACACTAACTAAAGTTAGAAAAGTGAAATCATAATCAACCACCCCTTTAATAATAAATTTTCACCTATACATTTTAATACTTTTCGAGAGATTATATAAAGTCAAAGTCTTGTAGTAGCATATATGTTACAAATTCTGTTGAGGGTCTTATTGGAGAAATTTACACACTAATACTGTTAGTATAATTGTTTAAATAAATCGAATCAGTTGGTGCATGACATACGAATACAAATGTTCCCCATGGGTCTTCATTTAAACAATTAGATCATGAACGCCTGAAAGCGTCTTAGAAAGGTCATGTAAATCCATTGATCAATCAGTATGTCTGGTAACCCTTGTTTTGACTGTTTATTTTTGTTTAGTTGGTCTATCCGAATCTTTTCTTGACATACTTTTTTAAAGTTGAACAGCAACTTGATTCCAGACAAAAGATGAGCTCTGTTGCTGACTTGTGTTGTGTGCTTCCATCCTTAGAGACTACATAGAAAAAGATGAAATCAAGGGACTGATCCAGGAACAGCTCAACTCTCTTTCTAAGTATGTAATTCTAAGTATGTAAACTATAATAATTCAAGTATGGTATTCAAAGCCATTTCTTTGCCTTCAAAGAAGTACCTATTAATAAAAGCAGGAACAAAATGATCCTCAAATAGCTCACACTGTTTTATGTGAAGAGCTTTTAAAAGCGCATGCTGCCTACTCTCACATGATCTTTTCATTCTGGATCATGTCTAACTAGTTTTTTTCTTCACACTCAAGTGACATCAAAAGCGTTCTCCAGGATCCAAACCTGAACTTGCTGCAACGCTGCCTCCTAGTGTCTCGGTAAGTGTCGGCTCAGCTGGGTTGTGCACCAATTTAATTGAGAATGCATTCCAGATCAGTTTAAAGGATTAATTCACTTCAGAATGAAAATTTCCTTGTAATTTACTCACCCCCACGTCATCTAAGACAGTGGTTCCCAACCTTTTTTTGTCTGAGACCCCCTTTTTCCCGAGAAAATATTTTAGGGCCCCTTTCACATTTAATGATATTGTCGCTCTTGTAAGCTTGCAGCAAGGATAACAAAATGTTTTGTTTTTAAACAAACAGTATGTTTATTACAATAACCAGATATGTTTCTGCACAAATAATAGCGTATAATATTCAAAATACTATAACAAAAACATCAGTAGGCCGTCTGTAATTTAAAAACGTAAGCCTAGGAGTAGCCTATTAATTGGCCCTATTCGTAGATGCCACCTACGTCACTAGAAATAGAACGCCGCCATATTGACGACCGATCTCGCCCGGCGCCGCCCAAACTGCCCATTGGAATGAGAGAGAAAGACGGAGATAGATGGATAAAATTTTAATTTTAGGCTCCGATCCTTATTGGTTACCCCCAGTTTTCTTTTGTCCTTTATCATCTGCCCCAGACTTAGGCTACCCCAATTTGCCTTCCATGATATGTTTACCTTGTGCATAACCCCTCCCCATACAGTGGGGATCCCTTGAAGGCTTTCAAAGAGTACAGACGCGTATCAATATGCTGTGGCTGGATGGGTTACAAACGTAAAAGTGCAGCACCCGACCACCAAGGATTTATATTTAATCATGGGAAATGTTGGTATTATGAAAAAAAATCAAATGTATGACTTTGGTGGTAGTTTGCTCTGACTAGGTAGCGAGTTGTTAGCTAGCAAAGTGGCTCTGCTGGTAGCTTGCCAGCTGTTAGCCACGGCTCACGGCTATCTGTCATTAATCTGGATTAGGCCTGTCGTGATAGTCAATAAATCAATTAATCGCACGATAAAAAAAAATGAGCTCGATAATTTTTCCGGCCGCGATCATTTCCATTTGGATGCTTTCATTCTCTCTCTCTCTCTCTCTCTCTCTCTCTCTCTCTCTCTCTCTCTCTCTCTCTCTCTCTCTCTCTCTCTCAACCCTGTTTAAGACAAAACCAACTTATTTTACGTGAATACTCTCCAAAACGGACATTTAAAAACAATGTTGTGTGTATTTGTCCATTCAGACACGAAACATAGCTCAATTCATTACTCGCGCGCTGTATAGGGCTCTATGGCTGCACGCTTCGGCTCGGGTGTGTGCGCACAGAATGATGAGACATGATACAATATTAGACATTCATACAATATGAGACGAAAAACTCAAAATTGTCCGACATCGTTGTTTGACCCTTTTTGTAAATGGCGTTTGACTTAGTCTTTGCACGTTCATTTTGTTAACACTAGGTCGGTACTTCCGCCTACATCACACGTGACCTTTCAACGTGATTACGTAATGCGTGGCGCATCGCTGAGCTAGTGCAAGATGGAGAAAAATCCTGGAATGTTTTCCTCAAAAACCTCAATTTCTTTTCGACTGAAGAAAGAAAGACATGAATATCTTGAATGACGTGGGTGAGAGTAAAATATCAGGAAAGTATCATTCTGAAGTGCACTAATCCTTTAAATTAAATAGAACCCTAATATATTTGTAAAGATTTTCTAATTATACATATTTAGTGGCCCAAGCACCTTCACTTTGTTGTTGTTGTTAGAGTTCTCAACGGGCCGGGTCGGCCCGACAAACCCGACGGGTCGAAAATATAAGCAAATGACTCGGGTCGGGTCGGACCTCGGGCTTAATCTTTTCCGCTCAGTGAAAAAAAAAAAAAAAAAAATGAATCATCGCTGCTGTTGGTGAAAAGTAAACTTGCCACAGATGAATTCACCGTCGCTACTACAGGAGTGGGAAAATCAGAGGTCTGGAAATTGTTTGGAGTGCTCCTGGATTCTGATGGAAATTCTACAGGTTATGTGCAATGCTCAAAATGCAAGGTGCTGATGAAATATGACAGCAAAAAAAACAGGGTCGTCCAGAAGATTTTTATTTGAGGCATATTTAGTAGCCTATAAAGCCTATTTATATATTTAAACGTTTGTTTCAGTTGTTTGTATTGTTTGTAGGCTATTGTTAAAAGACGTGAACATTAAAGGTTGATTTGAATTCCCGTCTGCTGGTCATGATGATACGTGTATGAGAAAAAAAAGAAAAGAAAAAAAAAATTAATAATCGGTGTCGGGCCGCGGGCCTGGTTCGGGCAGATAATTCATGTTGATGTGTCGGGTTACATCGGGTCCGGGCTTTAAAAGCCACGGGTCGGGTTGTAATGTTCAGGCCCGTTTAGAACTCTAGTTGTTGTTGTTGTTCTTGCCTTGGAGTTCCTCTCATTATTATTAATATTTTTGCAGGCTGTTTGGTGATGAATCAGACCTTCAGTTCTGGACGGTGGCTGCTCATTACATCCAGTCCTTTTCCCAGAGCTGCCAGCCCAGCGGATCTGTCCCAGAAGGCCAAGCGGCAACTGAGGGCCCCCAGAGCAACCCTGGGAGCCACCTGGACATCTGCCATGACACCCTCTGTGAGAGCTCCTTCTTCCAGGTATGAGCTGCTGACATGTACTGAACAGCACATGCATATGAGGATTACGGAAGAGGATATTACTGCCTCAGAACCAAGAATGCTTTTGAGTCCTTGTAGCAATAATTTACAAATTCATAAATTCATAGCACCGATTTGCCTAAGATTTTGGGCTTTTGTTCAGGGATTTCCATTAACTGTTGCATTGTGGAAAATCTGTGGTGGAATAGTGCAATGTGTGTGCGGCATTAGAGACATAATTTTTTCCCTGTTGTTATCGTTTTTCTTTTGAGTGTTTGATAAGATATACATATATGTATTGGCGCTTTTCCACTGCATGGTACGGCTCAGTACGGTACGGCGCGGCGCGGCACGGCTCGGTTGGCTTTAGCTCGGTTGCTTTTCCACTGCAGTTAGTACCGCTTCAAAGTGGGTGGGATTATGACTGATCGTTATAGTTTATCTGCTCCTCTGCAACTAACAAGAGGAACGTCTGCGCTTCTCGTCCACTGACCACGATTCAGCCATTTCTTTTTTGGAAGTTTTTTTTCTTCAAGCAAGTCAAGCAAGTAGTTTTAAAACATTGGAGGCTGTTACTGGCTATTTAAATCTAGCAGGTTTGATGTCTCGCAAATACAATGACGCTGGTCGTGACGATTCTGTCTGTCTGACCAATCAGTGATCTACAGTGCTTCCACGTCACATTTTAGTATCGGTACGGTACGCTTGGAACCTTGGAAGCGAGCCGTACCGTACCGTACCATGCAGTGGAAAAGCGCCACAAGTGAGCCGTGCCGAGCCAAGCCGTACCGTACCATGCAGTGGAAAAGCGCCAAAGCGTGCCGTACCGAACCGAACCGTACCGTACCATGCAGTGGAAAAGCGCCATATGGTTATTGTTGTTGTTATTGCTCATATTATTAATGCTAGGGATTTGAACAGTAATTTGAAGTAATCGATTTGTTTCTAGTTTTCAATACAGATTCCTGGTTGAATATTGCTCTTTTACGTCTACATCCTTCATGTTCACTAATTAAAAAGAAAAACATTGCTTGGTTTTTCTCCATATCAATCATATAAAACTCAATAAAACCAACCGTTGTAGCTTATCCACGTTGTATGCGCTAAATAGACACTGAACTCGGAGAAGCATTAATTAAACACCTGTTGCGGTCACTGATTCCGGCCCTCCAAAATCATCTCATCCTAAAACTAAAACTAGCTGTTTCTGTCAAACATTTTCAGGAGACAAAATGTCAGTGCATGCCTTATAGGGACACTTTAGACATGTACCGAGCAACCACTCAAAACACCCTAGCATTGTGTTTTGAATGTCCACTGACCATCCACTGAATGTGCTGTTGTAGTTCTGTTTAGTTCTATGGCATTAATGGAGCATCAGTAATTAGACTGGGATTAGAAGTATACTAGTGAATTTATGACACAATGATTCTTGGGAGGTCTTCAGAGAGAGCGACTCTGAATATTATCTCCGCAATATTCAGCAGGACTTTAGGGGTTTAATTTTAATAGGCAGTTATTCTTCCTAAATTGAGACAGACTGTCATGTTGAGTTATTTGTAAATAGTGCAGTTTACACCTAAAATTAAAAACACTCCATTATACAGAACTAATTTGCTTTATTTGTGAGAGAAAAAAAGCACATTATTGCTGCACCATTATCAGCAGTAAACCATATATGTGTTTTTCATTTGTGAGTGCAAAACTTAATGCCACAGTATGCATTGCTCCAGCAACAAAGTTGTTGTGTGATCGCCAGAGTGTTGTTATGCGGTTAATAAGGAGTTTCTTGTGGTTATTTGGTGCATTGAGTCTTCTATGTAGTTCTTACGGTGTTGCTACAGTATGTAGGTGGTTACTTACTGTCTTATATTCTATATGAAGTCCATAGTGCCATACTGTAGATTACCAACTCTCATTAATAATCATTGACTTTGTGGCTGCAAAAATGGGCCTGTTTTTGAAGCTTTGTTTTAATGAAATGGTCTGGTTACAATGAGGAGTTTTGATTTGTAAGATAAACATTAACTTGAACATTTGTGTATGTAGTACTCCATACGTCATTTAACATTTTTTATATTTCCTCTGTTTTTATTTCAAAAGAACATGGAAAATCCAGTTGTTGTTTTGATTATACCAAAAATTGCTGCACCTCTTGATGGAAATGACATCACAACATTTATTTCCATCAAAAGGTGCATCAATGTTTGGTCAGGATCTTGTAGTGTCAATGCAAGAGTCCAGCACTCTGTAAAGTCTCCTCCAGCACATCCCAAACATGTTCAATGATGAGTTTAAGCTCTGGACTCAGAGGTGAAAATGATTCTTCATGCTCCTATTTAATTGATTTAATTGATTTTAATTGATTTAATTCAATTTAATTGATATTAATACTAGTGTAGAACATTGCATAGAAACTGTGTCTATTCCTCGTTTACTAAGATCAAATAATAAATCTACTGCAGGATCTAGAAAAAATCTAATTGTTATTAAAACAAAAAATCTCGCTATTAGTGAACAAAAACAATTTCTAAAGCTAGGTCTTCTAAACATTAGATCGCTCACACCTAAGGCGGTTATTGTAAATGAAATGGTCACAGATAATAATTTCGATGTTCTGTGCCTTACTGAAACCTGGCTTAAACCAAATGATTATTTCGGTCTAAATGAGTCTACTCCGCCAGGATACTGTTATAAGCATGAGCCCCGTCTGATCGGTCGTGGCGGCGGTGTTGCAACAATCTACAGAGATATCCTTAATGTTACTCAGAAAACTCGTCATAGGTTTAATTCGTTTGAAGTGCTTGTGCTAAATGTTACGCTCTTAGATGTAAGAAAAAAATCCCTATTATCTCTAGCATTGGCTACCGTATATAGACCTCCAGGGCCTTACGCCAATTTCCTAAAAGAGTTTGCTGACTTTCTATCAGATCTTTTGGTCAACGTCGATAAAGCATTAATTGTTGGAGATTTTAACATACACGTAGATAATTTAAATGATGCGTTAGGGGCTGCGTTTACAGATTTATTAAACTCCTTCGGGGTCAAGCAAAACGTCACCGGACCAACTCATCGTCTTAATCATACACTCGATTTAATTATATCATATGGAACCGATCCAACCGATATAGATATCATTCCACAAAGTGATGATGTCACTGACCACTACTTGGTAACTTGCATATTACGCACTGCTGTAATATGTCATGCTGCGCCACGTTATCGACCAGGTAGAACAATTCGTCCATCCACCATAGATCATTTCTCAAATAGCTTATCTGATCTGTCTCAGCTGCTGCCTGAACCCAAACAAACAGATGAATTAGACGAACTAACTAGCACTATGAGCAACATTCTCTCTAGAACATTGGATATTGTTGCACCCATTAGATTAAAAAAGGTCAGAGAAAAAAGTATAGCACCATGGTACAATAATACTACGTATGTTTTAAAGAGAGAAACCCGTAATTTAGAGCGTAAATGGAAAAAAACTAATTTAGAGGTCTTTAGAATCGCGTGGAAAGACAGTATGTCACTTTATAAAAAGGCACTTAAAACGGCCAGGGCTGAGCACCTCAGCAAATTAATAGAAAACAACCGAAATAATCCAAGGTTTTTATTTAATACCGTGGCTAGACTAACAAATAAACAGACGTCGTCTGAACAAAATACCTCGTTACAGTTTAGTAGTAATGATTTCATGAACTTCTTCACCGAGAAAATTGAAAGCATCAGAATCAAAATCGTAAACGTTCGATCTTTGCTCGCGCCTTATAATTCGGGCGCAATTATCACCCCGCAAGAACAATTACAATGCTTTACAACCATAGAACAAAAAGAGTTAAATAAACTTATCACTTCATCTAAAACAACAACATGTTTATTAGATCCTATACCAACTGAACTACTGAAAGAAGTGTTACCTGTAGTGGAAGAGCCTCTTCTCAATATTATTAACTCATCTTTATCTTTAGGTCATGTTCCAAGAACGTTCAAGCTGGCAGTTATAAAACCTCTTATTAAGAAACCACAATTAGATCCAAATAACCTAGCAAATTACAGACCCATTTCGAATCTTCCATTTATGTCAAAAATATTAGAAAAAGTTGTGTCCGCTCAACTCGGCTCTTTCTTGCAAGAAAACGACATCTATGAAAAGTTTCAGTCTGGATTCAGGCCTCATCATAGCACTGAAACTGCGCTTGTTAGAATCACAAATGATTTACTTTTAGCTTCGGACCAAGGCTGTATCTCAGTACTAGTTTTACTTGATCTTAGTGCTGCGTTCGATACTATAGATCACACAATACTCTTAGATCGACTACAAAATTACACTGGTGTTCAAGGACAAGCATTAAGCTGGTTCAGGTCATACTTATCTGACCGCTACCATTTCGTCTACTTAAATGGAGAAAAATCGATTATAACTTCGGCAAACTATGGAGTGCCGCAGGGATCTGTGTTAGGCCCTTTATTATTCTCAATATATATGCTGCCACTTGGTAATATTCTAAGGAAACATGGAATTAGTTTCCATTGTTATGCTGATGACACTCAAATATATATTTCCTCACGGCCAGATGAATACGCTAAATTATCCAAATTGACAGATTGTGTTAAAGATATAAAAGATTGGATGACGCATAATTTTCTTTTATTAAATCCAGACAAGACAGAGGTAATACTTATCGGTTCTAAAAACCGTCCACAAAACCTTTCACAGCACGACTTTAACATAGTAGGATGCCCTGTTACTCTATCCGCTACAGTAAAAGACCTGGGCGTTACATTAGACTGCAACCTGTCTTTTGAAAAGCATATTTCATATGTTACAAAAACAGCCTTTTTCCACCTTAGAAACATTGCTAAGCTACGTAATATGCTATCAGTCTCTGATGCAGAAAAGTTAGTTCATGCATTCATGACCTCGAGACTAGATTACTGTAATGCTTTATTAGCTGGTTGTCCTGCATCTTCAATAAACAAGCTACAGTTAGTCCAAAATGCAGCCGCTAGAGTTCTTACTAGATTAAGAAAATATGATCATATAACACCGATTTTATCATCACTTCATTGGTTACCTATAAAGTTCCGTATTAATTACAAGGTATTGCTTTTGACTTATAAAGCTCTAAATGGTTTAGCTCCAGTCTATTTAACGGATCTTCTATCGCCTTACAATCCATCGCGCTCTTTAAGATCACTAGATTCGAGGTTTCTGGTCATTCCTAGGATATCCAGATCCACCAAAGGAGGCAGAGCATTTTCACATTTAGCTCCGAAGCTCTGGAATAGCCTTCCTGATATTGTTCGTTGCTCAGACTCGCTCTCCCAGTTTAAAACTAGACTGAAGACGCATCTATTTAGCCAGGCATTCATATAAATTTTTTATCTTACAGTTACTGTAAATTCGGCCTCTAGTTCATAAACGCCAGAGGAGAACTGGCCCCCGACTGAGCCTGGGTTCTCCCAAGGTTTTTTTTTCTCCATTGGGTCACCTGATGGGGTGTTAGGACACCATTAGGTCACTGGATGGAGTTTTTCGGTTCCTTGCCACTGTTGCCTTTGGCTTGCTCAGTTGGGGATATTCAAATTAATTAACCAATCATACCATTGATCAGCTCTACCAAACTTGGATGTCTTTTTTCCAGTAATAAACAAACATTAAGTTGTTTTGATTGATACTGTGAAGCAGCTTTGATACAATCTGTATTGTGAAAAGCGCTATATAAATATATTTGACTTGACTTGACTTGACTCCTCACAACCGTTTAAACCTGATGAATCTTGACATTGTCATCCTGGAATATGGCCGTGACGTGTCTCCCTGTATGGTTGTTTAAGACATGAAAAGCTACACACTCCATCAATTAGGGTTAGAAGAACTTTTACCAAACGTATTTTACACACGCTAGAAACATAATAATCATTGCAATAAGGATCCAGCTGGAAATGTTGACTACAAACACAGGTTTTTCCAGATTGTCCATCACTGCATTCTCTCGGTGTTTACGACTCTTTGCAGCATTTAGCCGCTGCCATCAACGAGCTGGATCCTTCACTGAAACTGAAAGTAACTCAGTCCTGCTAATGATTTACTCTTTGAATTCTTGTATTATGACTAAAAGTTTGCTAAGAAGTATTTCCTACTAAAGCAAGGTGGTATTTGACTCTGGTTAAGCGTATCCATAGCAGACTGGTGGGTGTGGGCTTGGACGGCAACATTCCCTGTGCATTATGGGTGTTGAAGGTTTCCTACTATTTTGTCAAAAGGGAAGATAACAGATGTTTTTCTCTGATTTTGCTCTTCAGGTTGCACTGATTTCAAGTTTTTTTCTGCCTTTTTACTGTAGAGGCAGCTATTTTTTTTTTAAATCTAATTTTGCCAGCAGTAAAATAGCCCTTTAAGGGAAAATGCATTTTAATAGCAGCATGACAAGTTTTGTCTTGAGGTGTAAAGCTCTCAAATACAAAATTGAGAAATGGCCTTCCATATTATAACAGATTTGAATTTCGCAAAATGCAATGAGACTCGTCTGCAGGGCCCAATTATTAAAGATTGTTTTTCCAATGTGTGGTTGAGAAAGCTGTCCGTCTGATAATGTTATGCTTCTAATAAGCATGTATTTAAAGACACAATCTATATTTCATTATTTACTGATTTCCATGATATTGTGAGATAAAGGTGGCTACACGACTCAAGGTGTCTTTGTAAAATCACACTGCATATTTTAGCTATTTGTCAGACTGAAAACTGAAAAACAGGATAATGAAGCTGTAAGAGTCGGGTGTCATTTGAAGTGTTAATTGATTATTCAAATTAATCTCTGCATGTTCTCTAGTATTAAACATATGATTTACCCCTGAGGGATCAATAATGCACGTCTAGAAACATTCTCTTCACAAGGGAGCAAGAGTTACAAATTATTTCAGTCCTGATCAGGCTGCTTAAAATCTAAATATGGATTTGATCTAAATATAGATCAGATTAAAACAGGATTTTTTTTCATTCTTTTGAAATATAAGTTCTTCTCAAAAGAGTCAGTTTGCAAGCAGCAGAAATCCGCCGTCATGCAACGCACATTCAGTAGACGTAAGTGTTGTTCACTCTGCTGCGTATAGTAGCACCAAATTAATGAAAAATCTCAATATATTGACCTGCGTTCTGTTTTCGATCATGCACCGTACATGTTTTTGTGACTTCAGATGAATGCAAATGCACTGGCTAGTAATGTGATACAGTAATAATATTACTTTCCCAAGTAATGATTTCTGTAATGAACTACTAAAATAATTTGTATTTTGTAATTTGTCAGAACATTCATTTACGGAACACAAAATGACTTGCAAATCGCGTTTTCTTTCTCTCTCATTCAGAGGTTTCAGCTGGAGCGAGTTCGTCTACAAGAAGTGAAAAGGTCCAGCTATGAACACACCAAAAAGTGTGCTGACCAACTGCTTCTGCTGGGACAGGTCAGTACCCGCACACTTCTGATGGAGATTACTTTACGTCTTTATCAAAAAAAGAAAAATATTTGGTCAAGTAAAATTATATATATATAATAAACAAACTGGATGCTGCTTATAGTGCAATAGTACATAAATGCAAATATAGAGTAAAACCAAACCTCTTTTTTTATTCTTCAACGTGAAATCAGAATATATAGCCTATTAAGAAAATATATTAATTTCCATTTAATATATGTGTGTGTGTGTGTGTGGGGGGGGGGTTATTACATTACCACAAAGTACATTCAGAGAACTACAATAATATAAACAAAAGAAAACATACAGCCTAGTAGTTGGCTAACAGTTGGCTACAGAAATAATGACTTTGAAGCTTTCCTGTTATCCAAATGGTTTTCTTAATAGGTTATATATTCTGATTTCACGTTGAAGAATAAAAAAGAGGTTTGGTTTGACTCTATATTTGCATATTACACATTTTACTCTATATTACATTTTGTTCAAGTGGTAGAGTGTTAGGCCTAAATGAGAAGTAAGGTTAGATGTCAGAATTATGATAAGTTTGATATACAGTTTACTATATTATTTATTAACAAATCCATCAAAACAGAATCAAATTTATATATATATATAATTATATAACACAAGGTTTATTTAAACATCTCAAAACTAGACAGCCAACATGCGAGACAGCATGTGAAACACGAACAATACCGGACAACTGAAGAGTGCACAAGGAGGAACTCACATACATTTTGATGATGACAAAATAAACAGCTGGGATGATAAGCAGTCACCATAGAAACTAATGAGTGGCCGAAACAAGTACAAAAAAACACAAGTGATTAATGAAAACAAACTAAAAGTCCATGAACTGAATTAAATTTAACATAACGGTGACCGAATGAATGTGTGTAGTATGATTAAAATTCTGACGTACTGTATCCGACATGTTGTTACTGTCACGCAGACATTAACAGAGTACATTTACTTGAGTACTGTTCTTAAGTACACTTTTTGAGTATCTGTACTTTACTTGAGTATTATTTTTTTTTGGAAACATTTACTTTAACTTCACTACATTTGAAAGACAAATATCATACTTTTTTCTCCAGATTGGAGATTAACGTCAATCTGATGTTGCAGTCTGACATCAACTTGATTTTCATTTTCAACGTTGGGTTTGGTCTTCTAAATGCAAATTTTGTCATTGTTTTGGAGCACACTAGCTTATAGATAAAAGTAAGGCTAACATATTGATAATAAAAGCCAATTGAGTGCACTTATTCAATCTCACATTCAATCCCACTACTGGAACTGTGTTCTAGAAATACATTTGATATTGGTATGAGGGCAGGCATAGATTCAGAGGCATACGGTTCTGTAAGTATTACATACAACAATGCAACAATAATAAAACAATGCATTGACATTTACTTTTTACTTTTGATACTTGAATACTTTTAAAAACGAGTACTTCTGTACTTTTACTTAAGTAAAAATAGGTCCTTACAACTTTTACCTGTAACAGAGTAATATTTGACCAGTAGTATCTGTACTTTCACTCTAGTAAGGAAGTTGTGTACTTGGTCCACATCTGTCACGTGACCTACCAGTGTCAGTTGCATCGACTCCCGTGGCCTTATTGGATAGTAAAGTGTCCATCGAATGCACACCTCAGAATCTCAGTCTGAAAGTCATCCGGGTACTTTTCGAATACTACTGTATAGGGATGGGAATCGAAAACCGGTTCCACTCGAGAACCGGTTCTAAATTTTACGATCCATCGATATTGTATGCCCTCGACGTTAACGAGTCCTCTTATCGATGCTCCTGCTCTGAGTCAGCCATAGTATGTACAGACCGTGAACTCACAACTGTCCCTTTTGTCCTTTATCAAGCACCATAGCACCGCGTCCAAAGATAATCTTTGTCCTGCAAAGTCTTATTTGATCAGTGAGTAAAATTGTCTCTCTCTGGTAATGTAGATGAACCGCTGCGCTTGTGACAGGGCGCATGTTAAACTGATCGAGCAGAGAGAGAGAGAGAGAGAGAGAGAGAGAGAGAGCCCCGGTCGCGCGCACGCACTCTCTCTCTTCGGAGCAAGGCGAAAGTAGGCTTCACCGTCTCAAAACTAAGCGCTGTCTTCCTCTCTCCCTCGCACATATTAATCAAAATAAACGACACGATGGTAAGGTAGGGAGACTAAAGTTTTATGTGGAGCATTCGGAGATTTGTTTTTCCTGAATTGCCGCTGGGTGTGAATTGTGCTAAAATACGTTGCCTTATCTTCTCTGAAAAGTCTTCCGCACATTCAGCTGACATAATCACACTTCAAATAAACGAAAAAAAACGATCCAGTGATGAAATGTTTTCTGTGATGACACATCTTGTGGGATGTCCTAACCTCCGGGATAATCACACAACGCGCACACGTCCGATAATGACACGTCCAATTCGCGAACTAATGACTCATTTGAACCGATTCGTTTTAATGAATGGTTAAAACAACTGATCTTTCCAACACTGAACTCACGGGACGTTTAATCGGTGTATAACTAATCGGTAACACTTTACAATAAGGTTCCATTTATTACAGAAATTACATAAAAAGTACAGTTTGCTTAGTCAAGTGTAAGCATTAAAACGACTTGTTTTCCCCCCGAAAAAGACTACTTTTTCCCACACAGTGCTATCAGGAATCGATAAGAGAATCGTTAAAGAATCGGATCGATAAGCAGAATCGTTAGTGGCATTGATATTGATAAAATCTTATCAATTCCCATCCCTACTACTGTATGTATTCGGACATATTACTCTTTTAGCGTACTGTTCTTCACATACTATATAGTAGGGAACCATTCGATTTCGGATGCAGTGTATGTTTCTCTTTGTGTTTGTCAATATACCCTTCTCGTGATTGCAGAAAGAACATGTACAGGAAGAGATTGTTCACTAATTAATTGATTTCAGGTGATGTTGTTCACTCAGATGGATAAAAATGTATTGGCCGTTAATATGCCTGGGCGGCTTTAATGGTTTATAGTTGTTTTTCCCATGAACAGCACACAAACAACACACCTCACACATGACCCTGTTCTGCAGTATCCTGCCGTCTGCAGGACCTGTAAGGTGCAAATCCATCATTCATAGCTGACCTTTCAGATATGCTTTAGAGAGTCGTAAACTAGGGGAACTGGAGAACTGTAGTATAAGAAAAACTAATAAGAAAGTGTATTTAGTTGAAAGAAATGAGAGATTACTAGTGATCTCAAAACTGATGGTGAACACAACATGATTGATGAAAGCCGTGCATTAGAGTCTTATTACTTTTATCTAATTTGGCCAACCGGGATATAACATCAATGTTCTATTAATTTAAAGTCCCCCTGTGGTGAAAATCCAGCTTTTAATGTTGTTTATATGTCTATGTGGTGTTTTTAATATGCTTTAAGACAAACCATGTGCAAATTTATAAGTCGACATCATTGCGGAGTAACCAAAGACAGTCTCAAAAACACGGTTTGAAATCGCTGGTGTTTCTGACATCACAAACTACCTTGTAACCAATCAGATCAATGTGTGATTGTCAACTAGTGGATCTCTAAGCTGAGTGAGTGAGTGGAGGCGGAGCTCATTTGCATATTCATAGAACAGCGTATACTAGATGAGGCAAGAGTGTCGAGTTACATTCAAGCTATTGGAAAGGGAAAAAACCGCTTAAATATGTAATTTTGGTGATCAAAGATGAGTTTTAAGGGATAAAATGATTGACTACATGGGGACTTTGAATTTAAAACATATCAGTTGACTAATAATATTCAGAATAAACAATTATTTTCTCTTTGTTCATCAGACGGACCGTGCGGTGCAGTTGCTTTTGGAGACCAGTGCAGATAACTCCAGTTACTACTGTGACTCTCTCAAAGCCTGTCTGGTGACCACCATCACCTCATCCGGCCCGTCTCAGAGCACAATTAAACTGGTGGCCACAAACATGATCGCCAATGGCAAGCTGGCAGGTAGGGTGTTACTTGTGTGAACTGTATGATTATCTTTCTTCCATAGATCACTGAAGGAGTTTGTCCATGCTCTTTTCCATTCAATGAATACAGGCATTTATTAATTGCTGTAAACTCCAAAAAGAACAAAAAAGTATGATAAAAGCAGTTTGTAGAACTTTTTCCCTATATAGGATATAAGCCATACGACAGCTTTATGCGAGGAGCAGACCAATATAATTATTGTGTTGTATTCTGGGATTGCCTTATCGATAAAAGACACAGCACATAGTCAAAACATGCTATCCAGCTCTTATTTCAAACCAAAAAAAAAAAAGAAAGATAAATAGATATTTTTTTTCATAAAGAAAATGAATAAATGATATATTGCAAATTTTGCATGAAGAAATGTAACCTTGTAGAATTACTAAAAATTATTTGCATTGTGATACATTATATATATATATATATATATATATATATATATATATGTTTGTTTATTATTTTGTAACATTATTCAATTTAACATTTCCATTGATGACTCACATTGTATTTTCATTACTTTAATACCTTAATTTTATTAACTTTTGTAATGAATAAAATGTATCAATTATTAACAGGTTTTGTAAGATTTACCCACTAAATGCTTCATGTTGGGATTGTGTCTACATGATTTAAAAATAATCACGTAAAACAGACTTCTTGTTGCTGTGCAGCGATTCAGGGGGTTTGTGTTAATGGGCATAAGTATTGTTGTATGTATATAAGTATTGACTGTTGTATTTTCTCACTTTATTGACTCTTAGAGGGTGTGCAGTTGCTCTGCCTGATTGACAAAGCGGCGGATGCTTGTCGTTATCTGCAGACATATGGAGAGTGGAACCGCGCCGCATGGCTGGCCAAGGTACCTCAACCAGACTCAATCTAGAGCTGATATATCAACTGTTCACGATATATTCACAGTGTCTTTACTAGAATTGATTAGTTCATTTCCACAAATAAAATATTTTGAATCTACAGTACTTATACATATAGAGCTATACATTATATCAGTTCCCAAACTGGGTGGCACATCCGAGTTATTAAAAGGGTGCGGGGCAAGGCTAAGGGATATTGTACAGTCAGAACATTATGCAAAAGAAACCTCTTGTGGGTGATACCAGACCCCACTGCCAAATTATCCTGCTTATTATGCGCTACTTGCCACATAAGTAAATAATTGTACACAAAATATTATTTTGACATTTTATTTCCTCAAGATGACTCACAGTCTTTTATCAGATGTAGCGGTTGTTGTCGTGGAATAATGGTGCGTTCAAGTCGAAAAGATCGTATTCACAAGATGAACGCCACCACAAAGTTGTAAATGAGTAAAATTTACTCAT
>NW_027508705.1:3572500-3765000 GCF_051911475.1 Siphateles boraxobius | reverse complement strand
ACACATTTTAAGAACCTTTAAAATGGATTATTATGTGTTGGACACTAAATATGCTTATAATTTTAGATTAGGAAACCATTTAAAGACAGAATATAGAAAATAGCTAGTTGAATCTCATGAAAAATTTTCAGTTTTACGACAAAATCCAAAGAAAAGTACCGAGCTATTATATTTTTCAAAAGATTATTTATTGTTATATTAAATAATAGACATTACTACAGCAGCTTTTCACTGGAGAAAAGCCTCTTTGAGGGACTTGATCTCTGAAGCTTACTTACCCCCTGAAAATGTGCATTTTATATATAACTACTCTGAGGTATTAAAATGCACCTTTCAGGGGGTAAATAAGCTTCAGAGATCAAGTCCCCTGGAGAGGGTCTGGTCCAGGGACAAGCTGCAGTTCACCTAAAGATACAATTTTACACTTTTTTTCTGACAGTGTAATTATTAAACATAATATATAAAAATCAGTGTTGCAATCCAGGATTTAAATCTGCATAAATCACTGTCAAATTGTGTGTGTAAATCTGCATAAATCACTGTAAAATTGTGTGTGCGTGCGTGCGTGTGTGTGTGCGTGTGTGTGTGTTCTTTAAAGCAGTGGTTCTCAACTCCAGTTCTCGGGACCCGCTGCTCTGCACATTTTGTATGTCTCCCTTATCTGACACCCAGAGTCTCTCCTAACGAGCTGGTGATCTGAATCAGGTGTGTTAATTAAGGAGACATAAAAAATGTGCAGAGCAGTGGGTCCCGAGGACTGGAGTTGAGAACCACTGCTTTAAAGGCTTCATGAGCATCACTCTGAATAACGTATAGGGTTATTTGGTTCAGATTTAAATCAAAAATGAAAAACGAATTCATAATTCATCCACTCCTTCAAATGATATAATTCAGATGAGTGCTGTTCCTTCAGTAATGTTGCATATGTTGTATATTGGTTGATTTTGTAAAATAGTGAATTTGCCCCATTTTTGCCTCCGCCATTAACTTAATTTTGTAGTTGGTTTGCACTTGTTCATGCTGTTGTTTGTGTGATTTACTGTAGACAGTTTAAGTGTGATGTAATGTGTGTGTGATGTTTCCACATGGCTTCAGATCTTCAGAGAGTTGCTGTATTTAGATATTATTGTCCTGTTGAAATGAGATGTGACTAGAAACCCTTCATTTTTGTGATGCCACCCTCTTGTCTTTGATTTAAAAATGAAAGTCTTTTTTTAATGACTAATTCATTTGTTGAATTATGATTGCATTATGAATGCCCTGCCTTGTTGTGGTAGGCTATGATTGTGAGTAATGATTCATGACTTTATCCTTTAAATGTTCCTATTTAAACATTTGTAAGTAATGTTCCAGGTGTTTGAGCTTACTATATGGAGGCCTACTGCATGTATATTTGCAAAGTAATAAATACAGCCTGTACCGTCCATGTTCTCTATTTTTAAAACACTTTTATTAAAATAACGTACATTTAGGTTTTAATTAATTGGCCATATTTCATATGGAAGAAGACAAAGACTCATGAAACGAATTATCATATGGCTGACTGCGAATTTATACTTTTGCTTTGGTGTTATGTCAGCCATGAAACACTGCTTAGTTTTTGAGGATAAACTTCTCCAACAAATATCTCCAAATACTCCAGCTCTGTGCTTCCTGCTGCTACTTATCTGTAGTGATGGGAGAGAAACAGTGCTTCAACAACCAAATGATTCGGTTTGAAAGCGTACTGCCGACACCTGCTGGTCAAGAAAAACCATCGTCAATAAAACAATAACGCGGGCTAAACTTGTAGAATGGCGTCTTTTATAAAACAGTTTCTCGTGTTTTTGCAAATGTGACGTAGCCTAACAATTTTTTTTTTTTTTTTTGTAAATTAAAATCAAACGATATGGCATGTTTGAAAACTAAGTGGGAGTTTTTTTAGACAGTAACAGTCACACACATCCGAACATTCACGAGTATAAACCAGTAAATTATGCCCATACAATTGTTGAATATTAGCCTATTTTAAACTAACTGTGGTATATATATATATTATTTTGTAAGAATGTCGCTTCAATGGAACAGAGACGGAAAAAACTAACGTGACGCTTGTCAATATTAAAAACTACAATCCCCCAGAGGGCTCGTAACTTCCGCCATCTTGATTAAGGCGATCCACGTGTGTTTGTTTTAATGAACTAGGAGTGAAGCGTGCTGGTGTTTTACACCCCAGCCGCTGGACGTGCTTAAAGCCATGGCCGAACCTTTGTGCCATGAGCTTATAAAGGCTGTGAATGTGACGATGGAGGCAGAATCCAGTCTGACATACCGCCTGGAGGCCCTTAAGGTGATTTATCCTCTATAAAATAACGTACAATTAAACGGTTATTGGGAATTCCGTCTTGGAGTTGCTCGGTTTATAATTATCATTCTCCAAAATGAATCGCATTTTTGATGGCATAAACATGCTCGAAAACTCATGAAACTGTGCACATGCATCAGAATTGGCGAAATGTATTAAATGTGTGGGTTTCAGAATTAGGTGTGTCAAAATGGCCGCCACCTACAACATTTAAACGAAGCGCCCCTCCCAAGTTACGAAATTCATAATGTTCCAATACCTACTATAAAAAGTCTATTGGAGCAAAGCCCTGAACGCAACGGGAAGTCAGCCGAATAATCAAAACAGAAATAATCACGACCTAAATGCAAAACATTTTGGATTTCAATGACAAGTTCGAATGGAGAGACATATGGGATTGGAATTTTTGGGATTTACATTTAGTACATAGCCTAATATTTAAACACACAAAATTGAAGATCCGGCTATATGTGCTTAAGATTCTTATTGTGTAACGTTAAGAGTAATGCCGAGTTCACAATGCACGGTTTTCAAAGTAGTTGGGTCACTATTCTTTTATCACTCCGTGACTTTCTGGGGTAACACTCAGTTGCTGGTGGATCGGCGATAGGGGGTTTAATGGTATGTTCAAGTCAACTTGTAAATCGTGATGAGTTGTTCATGAACGATCCGTTCATTGCGTCTGTCACGTGATTAATGAACGAACGACTCGGAAGGTAAATTCATTATTTATGATCCCTGTAAATAATTTTTGACTGAATTATAAGGATTTCTTAATTCAGAATATGATCAAGATTAAGTAGGTGGATGTGTTCGGGGAATGTGCCTGTTAAAAGTATAACATTTAAAGCCAAAGGAAATGACTCGAAAAAAGATTCGTTCATTTCAATGAACTAGATCGAACAAGAGAGTCAGTAAAATGACCCGAACTTCCCGTTTATGAGTTGAACGCCACCACAATGTCGTAATCACGATCTTTACGAGTTGGGGGCGTCAGTGACATTGCGCAATACTTCAAGGTATTTAGCTGTGGTATTGTCAGGCTTTTCTATTTGCAGCACAGTAAGTTAATTGCCTGCACAGAATATGATGGCATTATAAAATAACAATGTAATATGTAACAATACAGTTTGCGGTGGCTTCATAAATTAACTAAAAACATAAAAAGCCAAGCACACCTTATGCAAATCTTTGTTCTTCATTTTCTAGAACTAGAGTTTAAGAACCTTGCTGTATTTTTGTGTAATTAATTAATATTAAGTACATCAGCATCTTACTCAGGCCCCATCCACAGTACTACGTTTTAGTTTAGAATCGGAGACCTTTTGCTACGTTTGCACCTCCCGTCCAGACTAAGATGGCAAAAACGAAGACCTAAAACCTAAAGCGTAGTTTAGAAACGCTGCCGACCCCGTTTTGCATTTTGAATCTCCGGAGGGTGTTTTAGTGAAGACGGGTCAAAACAGAGGACTTTAGAAACGATGACGCAGAGGCTCACGCTCGGCTCTCTGTTTGGGTGTCATACAACGGAAGAAAACAACAACAGCCTGGACTACCAGTTATGTTACTGCAAGTAAATTCTGCATTTTACAATGTTATAACAGCCTACATGCGCCGGAGGCAAGCTATTATTCGAGCGATCTGTGACAGTTCCCATGTGCAGCGGCGGTATCGACCGTACATGGAGCGCCGGTTTTGGGTTAACCCGGTAAGAACCAGCGCATGGTGGCATAATTTTATCAATGAAGTTGTGGTTCCTGAGGAATGGTGCGAAAACTTTCGAATGTCCAGAACGGCACTTATCAACCTCAGTGAAATCTGAGGAATAGTCAATCTGTTTCCTGTTTACACTGGCATGCGCATGCCCAGTGTAGGTGAATGGTTACGTGATCCGCATTTTCAGTCATTTTAATGTGGACTGAGATCAATTCCAATACGCAGCTGAAACGCTGGTGTGGACGGAGATCGTATTAGTTTTAATTCTCCGTTTCTAAACTAAAACGCAGTAGTGTGGATGGGGCCTCAAACGAAAGTGACTTCCCACCTCGTAAGTATGAACTTCCCTAAGTACGGGATTTGAACACACCATTACACTGTATGAATTAACCAAATAAAGAATTTCCGACAACTTCCGTCTGTCGCTAAACTACAACCAAACACATATGCGAGAAGTGATAAGGAAATATCTGAAGATCACGCGTGCGTGAGACTGGAGTTCTCACGCGAGACTGAAATTGGTTGGGGAGACGAGCAAGGATTGTGTTCTGCGAAGAGAGTTGGGGGTAAATCAATAATTTTGCATGTGCTGCTGGTCAAGCAAATGTTTGTGTTTAGTTTCTGTGTGGTATAATTGTATATATATCTGAAAATACTGATATTCTGGTGTATAACTCCTCCACGAACATCCCGCTGTCCTATATGCTCTCTCATTGGCTGTTGGTCATCGCCCATGTAGTTTTCAGTCAGAACACATTCACACAGCAGGATTTTGAATCGCCAGCGATTCTCTCAGATCGTGTCATTGATGATTCACATTGTGTGATTGTCACTCGCGTGAACGAGCACCGATTTGCCTATATTTTCGGGCATTTGTCGGGCATCTCCCAAAACCTGTTGGCGAACGAAAATCGGGCCTAAAATCGTTCAGTGTGAACTCAGCATAAGAGTTTGGAGCAAAATTTGATGATTAATTGAATAATCATCATCAGAATTATTTTGTTGTATGAATATATCTGAACATGCAATATGTCAAAGAAAGAACAGACCCTCTGCTTTTAAACAAACAAACAAAAAACAGTTTTTTCATTCAAGGTTAGCTTGTGTTGGCTATATTTTGCATGCGTTTTGTGGCACTGTACCATTTAAGCCCATCTTTAAAAAAAGTTAATTTATGAAAATAATCTTCTCTACAAAGCAATTTATGATGTATTTATTTGTAAATGAGTGTAAAATGAATCCCAAAACATTTATTGTTTGCAGTTCACATGCTTAATTCTTTGGCAGTCTAGCCTTTCTGTAAGGCTAATGGTTTGACCTAGAGATTTGCTTTGAACGCAAGCTAATAAACCTCATCTTTCCATTTAAAGGAAAATTATATAAATTGATAAAGGACTATTTGTTCATACACAAAAAAACAACACATTCATCTCTTATTTGACATTACCAATGTAGTTACCAAAGAAATGGCTGAAAATTGCAGAAATGTGTTGATTTCTACAGGGTCCCGAAACACCAAAGTTTTGGGGTGACTTTGTGTGAGGTTCCCTCAGACAACATGCACATGGGTGGGGCTAACTCAACATTGCCAAATGTGATTGGTATGCAATAAAAAATGCCAGGGAAATAACAAATCACTGGATTGGTTAAAATATCGAGCAGCATAAAATATTATTTTCTCTTCTTTTAATTTGACTTCAGAGTTGAAAGTGGGCTTAAAGGGTACATGGGCGTAATGGGTACACTTACCCTACCCACATTCAAGTGTTGATTAAAACAAATGCATGAAGCTATAATAAAACTTAACATTTCTCAATGTGGGCATAATGAAAATTACTAGTTAGTCCACAGTATATTTAAGCTCCATGCATGTATTTGTAAACATATCTTGCATTTTTAAAGGAAAACATTGTCTTTTTTCACCATTACTCACTGTGGAACCATTTAAGCCTACCTTATGTGTTTCAATGAGGAATCCCTCTAGTTGCACACTTTGATACATTTTCTGAAAGTGTTTAATGATAACATTTATTTGTGTGCTTTTACCTTACTAAACTTTTAACCTTACCTTAATTTACAACTATATGGCCAGCAGGCCATATATGCCCTGTAGCCCAAGACTGGTTGCCCACTGAAGCTAAGCAGGGTTGAGCCTGATCAGTACCTGGATGGGAGAACCTGGGAAAAACAGGTTTCTGCTGGAAGAGGTGTTTGTGAGGCCAGCAGGGGGCGCTCACCCTGTGGTCTGTGTGGGTCCTAAAGCCCCAGTATAGTGACGGGGACACTATACTGTCAAAGAGCACCGTCTTTCGGATGAGACGTTAAACCGAAGTCCTGACTCTCTGTGGTCACAAAAAAACCCCATGTCTTTTGAAAGAGTAGGGGTGTAACCATTCCTAGCTAAATTTGCCCAGTGGCCTCTGTCCATCATGGCCTCCTAATCATCCCCATATATATACTAATTGGCTTCATCACAGTAAGTTTGTGTGTGTGTGTGTGTGTGTGTGTGTGTGTGTGTGTGTGTGTGTGTGCAATGCTGCACATTGGTGGTGATTGAGGAGATTCCCCCTTCTATGTAAAGTGCTTTGAGTGGTGAGAAAAGCGCTATATAAATGTCATTCATTTTTATATTCAGATAGGCCTACAAATTACACACATTCATTCAAATGAGACAGAGCCCGTTTTGTCCTAAAGCCCCTTATGTATAACCGGGCATTATTCGGGAGCCAAGCCGAGTTAAGGCTTGAGATTCCTGGCATGGAGAGGTCCCAGAGGGACCCTACATTCCTCTCAGTCCTGAGCCCCTGGCAACGCTCGGCTCTGAGATACCGCCACTTCCTGTCCAGTTTTGACCGGGCAAAACTCGTGGCCCACTAGGATCCCCCCCGAAACCCCATAGTATGGAGCCTTGCCCTTAACTCGGCTTGGCTCCCGAGATACACCCGGTCAAACTTCCAGCTCGACTCAAGCTACAACTCCAGTCAAGCCGACTTAAGGCTCGAGACCACCGGCCACTAACACCAGCCCATCCCACCCAGGGCTCTAATCAAACATTAGCATAAGGATTTTTTTTTAATACTTCCCTGTCACTGAATAAAATATTGATGTTTTACTTCTTTAAAATCAATACATTTTTACATTTTGATTTTATATTATGATGATGTGGGCTTATTTTGACACATGCAGGCTTAAATGGTGCCATATATTAAGCCCATGCCAGACTTCCTGAGTTTATTCCTAAAATATCTTAATTTTATATTCTAAAATGTACATCAACTAATTAATACATTTTCAAATGAGAGCTAATTCTTGAATTTTAACAAATTATTTTTCTTATATACCATGTCAATATCTATGAAAAAACCTAGACTTAGATTTTGGTGGGCTTTATTGGTACACTTACCCTAAGTTTCATACAAAAACTAAAAAAAGCTGAATTTTTTTAATGTCACTACTAAAATCACGTTTTTGTCAAAGACTGCATCCAGATTGGATTCAGAACAATAATCAAAACACAGATGTTTTTCAAAACAACACAGTTTTGCTTTTTCCTCACCTGTGTTTTGATCATGATCAATGTGATCATGTACTCTTTCATTTATTACTACTTATTTAAAACTGAACTTCTGTATTATATTGAGGCCCTGAAAGATGCAAGAAATGGAATAGCAAAACAGATATGTATATATACATTTTTTTTTTTTAATACCTGTCTCTTGGTAATTCCCTGTACATTATCCCCTTTATATCTTTTTAGTTTTAGTTTTTCTAATCTTTTTGTTGTTTCCTTGATGCTATTATGAATCAAATTTTATGGAATTCAATCTCAATTGAATACATTGTGATCATCTGTAAGTGTATGTAATATTCTTTTTAATGCAATAAAAAAACTTTAACAAAATCCTCTTAGAATTTTAATCGGATTATCTTCATATTTAGTGAGTTTGATCATGAGGCTTTTGCGATGCTAAATTGCAAAGATCTTGAGTTTTCGTCAAAGGGACGAAATTTGTATGTTTCGCCATGAAACAGGAAGTTGCTGTAACTCAGGCAAACAATGTCTATTCTGCCCCAAACTTACAGTAACATGTTTGATAAGAGTCCTGCCCTGAACACTGAATGCCCATATTCAGTTATAGTCATAGCGCCACCTGCTGGCAACAGGAACTGGGAAGTGACATTTTTAACACTGTGATGCACTCCTAGCAACATTAAAAAGTGCCAACAAGTGTTAATTAGGCTAGAAACATGTTAAAACATGCTAGCAACATTTAGCTGAGTGTTAAAGCATGCTATTAATGCCATGAAACAGGAAGTTGTTGTAACTCAAGCATACAGTGTTCAATTCCCAAACTTAACATGGAACATGGTAAAGCATGCTAGTAACACTTAGCTAAGTGCTAAAGCATGCTCTTAATGCCATGAAAAAGGAAGTTGCTGTAACTCAGGAATGCAATACTCAGTCTGTCCCAAACTTAACATGTAACATGTTAGAAACCTGTTAAGACATGCTAGGAACACATAGCTAAGTGCTAAAGCATGCTATTAATGCCATAAACAGGAAGTTGCTGTTACTCAGGAATGCAATGCCCATCTTCTCCAAACTTAACATGTTTGATAAGAGTCCTGCCCTGAACACTGAATCTAAATGTCCATATTCAGTTAGTCATAGCGGAAGTGACACGTTTAACACGTGTGATTCACTCTTAGCAACATATTAAAAATTGACAGCGAGTGCTAAACATGCTAAAAACAAGTGTTAATGCAGGTTATTAAATGCCATGAAACAGGAAATTGTTGTTCGCCTACATAAACATGCAATATCCAATCTGCCCCAAACTTAAAATGTTTGATGAGAGTCCTGGCCTGAACACATCTACATGCTAAAAGTTAGCAAAAGTCATAGCGCCACCAGCTGGCTGCAGGAAGTGTGGCAAATACAAATGACTTTGACATAGTCCTCCTATATTTACCTACTTAAACGTATATTGCCCAACATGCTCTGTTTTCCTAAAACCACGAGTGGCGCTACGCTGGTGCGAGGGCCCTTTCATCGCTTCTTGCAGCTTTAAATATGTGTTGATGCGTACATCCATATTATGGAGGTCACATTAGAAAAACACCGTTTTGGAAACCCCCATTTTCATTTAATTCATGTTTATTCAAATGATCAAATCATAATCTTATTTTGTTTGTTTATGTTCTTATGTGTTGCTTTATAATACTAACCTTAGCGATATCAGTCCGGAAGCATAAAGAAGGTTGCACTGGGCAACATTGTGTCAATGAGAATCTCACATACATAAAATATTGTATGCACATTATAAAATATTTACTCAACGGATGCTGCCGAACGGATACACATACATGAATATTATTTATATGAATTTATTATAAGACCAAATTACAATTACAAGACCAAAATGTAAAAAAAAATATACAAAAATAAAATAAACATATCGAACTAGACCAGTGGTTCTCAACCAGGGGATTGGGGCCCAATGGGGGGCCTCAGCAAACTTACAAGGGGGTCGCAGGATGACTTAAACTTATTTAAATTAAAATTGTATTATTAAATAAAGTTATAGCCTATTCATATTATCCATATATTGAAATATTATAGTTAAAGGGATAGTTCACCCAAAAAATTGTCGTTTACTCACCCTCATGTCGTTCCAAACCCATAAAACTTTCGTTCATCTTCAGAACACAAATGAAGATCTTTTTGGTGATATCTGAGAGATTTCTGTCCCTCCATTGACAGTTATGCAACTACAACTTTGACGCTTCAAAAGGTTCGTAAAGAGATCGAAGAACTAATCCATATGAATTGAGCGGTTTAGTCCAAATCTTCTGAAGAGACTCGATCACTTTATATGATTAACCGATTTAATTTAGGCTTTAATTATTAAGTGGTAGTTGCTAGCTGCCAGTAAAGGGACAGAAATCTTTATTTCTGTTTTTAAGATAAACGAAAGTCTTGCGGGTTTGGAACGACATGAGGGTGAATAAATAATGACTTGATGAATTTTCCTTTTTGGGTGAACTAACCCTTTGATTGCATATGACTGTGCTAAGAATTTTGTTTATAAAACAAATCATTTAAGGGAGATTTTCTGTTCTCTGCTGTATCAAACAGTCATATACTGATCCATGCATTTTGTGTTGCAGCCCTACTAGATGTTAAGTTGTTAAATGTTTTATGGGTTACTTTGTTGTTATAGTTTATTGAAGATTTCAAAGCGAAAAGTCCCTTCTGCATTCTATGTGGTCTTCAGTTAGCGGATAAATCACAGACGGCAGTGGTCAGACACTTTGGGCTGCAGATACTGGAGCATGTAGTCAAGTAAGTGTCTAAAACACCTTCGTGTGTGTGTGTGTGTGTGTGTGTGTGTGTGTGTGTGTGTGTGTGTGTGTGTGTCTACACATCAGTAGCTGTACTGTATGTTTCCATCCAAAGTTGATAATTTAACTTGTGTGCAAAATGTAAATGGCGCGTAAAGCATTTGCGAATAAAGCACTGTTTCCACCCCATGGGTTCAAGAGACTAAAAACGTCACTTCCTGGGAATTTGCGCAGAATATCTGTAATAAAATTTGACGTTTTTGCAACCGGTGAAGCCACTGTGGCTCTTTTTTTGTACATCATAAATAACTTGAGCCTCAGAGCACGCAGATGAAATGCAATAAACACTGTCATGTTCTCTTGGGTTCGGATGCTGGTATTTGGGAATGCAATCGTGTGAGGTACTTCTGGGAGGGAATTAGACCAAATCATTCTGATGACAGACTTTTGCTCAGGCATTTCAGAAGAAACAAACCCACATTTGAGATGCTGTGCACTGAAGGCCCTGTTTACAACTGGGGTCTGTTTCAATATGGAGGTTCAACCAACTCGGAGTTAAAACTTGAACTCTGGGTTGATTTGTCCTGAGATGGGAAACTCTGAGTTTTCTGTTTCAGAACAACTGAATTTAGTAGTTTTAGTTTCCAGAGTAGGTTGACACTGAGTTAGGCGCTTGCATGAAAAGCCATGATCAATGGAGCTCTGATAATTACGATTCACCATGGCAACAGCACCCGACAAAAAGACGTCTGCATACTTCAAGTGTCTGCATACTTAAGTTTAATTCTTAATCGCTGTTATAATATCAGAGGTGTAAACTGGCAGAATGGTAAGTTATTGAACTAGTATTAATTTTCATGGCATCCCAATGGCAAAAAAAAAAACAAAGTACAAAAAAAACATACAGTAATTCAATTAGGTAAAGCTTTAAGCATTAAAGGTTCATGGGTGTAGGATACATGACTTTACAAACATTTGACATATTAAATAAATATCATTCAGTGTCTATTTAAATGTGCAGCAGTCTAATACTCTTTTCACATAATTAAATGTTCCCTTAATTAAATTCAACTGGTTACATTTCTTAATTAGGGTAATGAAATTAACATTTGACGACTTCTCAGCCTACAGTAAGAAGGCAGAGGCTTGTAAAATGTGGGGATGAAGAGGCGATTGCCACTATACCAAGTATTTAGAGTCCCCCTGTAGTCAATCATCACCAAAATTACGTATTTAAAAATTTTTCCTTGAAAGAAAATTCTTCATGCCATAAAAAAGCTTGAATGTAACTATACTAGGGCTGTCACGATGTTAGATTTTTCACACCACGGTTATTGTGGCCAAAAGAATTCACAATATCGATATATTGCGATATCTATAGAGACCTTGGGGGTAAAGTTATGTCAGTTAATTTTTACTTTATTTAGTTTTTCTTTTTTACCCAACAAACATAAGGAATACTGATAAACACAAGGCACATGCATTTTTACTTCTTGCCTTCTCAATCTATGGCAAAAAAAATTCCTTTCCACAGACTCGTCAGCTGACCTGAGACTCTGTCTCTGGCTTTGTCTGGCTTCTTTGAAGCTCCCTATGAAATAAAAAGAGAGAAAATACTGTCAAATACAACAGTATGATGAATTAATATTAACGTCATCTACACTGATACTTTAACCCGTTAACTTGCGTAACATTACCCATATTTTAAGCTCTTAAACCTATCGTTGCACCGACACCAATAAATCATGCAGATTTGAAAAAACAAAATCACGTGCAAATACTACATACAAAAATAAGACGAGTAAAGAAAACGAGGTACTTAATAATCACCCTTCAGTGTTTCCCCTAGAAATGTTTCCAGCAGCGGTGCTGTTACGTGCCCAAGGTTGTTACGAAGCCGCGCGTGGTGGGGTCCGGGGGCATGCACTCTGGAAGATTTTTTTTTTTTTAATAACCCCCTTAAACCATGACTTCTGGCAAGTTTTGTGGATAGAAATGGACATTTTGAGAAAAACAAATATGACATAACATCAACTGATTCAAGGCATGATTATTGCAGCACGTACCTTGAACTGCAGACACAAACAGAAACCTTCATTTTATAATTTTAGACAGGATTATTCATGTTTTTCTTTTATGTTCATTTTCAGCTTGGTAGAAATTGTTTAGGGGAAAAATGAAACGGCACAACCCAGAAAAAGATTATTTACAATTTATTGAAATTTTTATCTTAATGGGAAAGGGCACACCCAATCTGTGAGCACTTAATTTTTCTGGGCTTTTTATAGAAGATCTCTAAGGCTCTTTGGTAATTGAATGATATTGTGGGGGTATTTTTTGTTTTTGCAAGAAGTCTTATGCTCATCTAGCCTGCATTTATTTTATCAAAAATACAGAAAAAACAGTAGCCTAATATTGTGAAATATTATTACATGATGTTCTTTTTAACTTTTTATTAATCAAAGAATCTTAAAAAAAAAAAAAGAGCATCACATATCATCATATTAGAATGATTTTTGAAGGACACCAACAAGTTTAGTAGACTCTAAACTTATTAGTTTTGCTAATACTTAACAGTATTAGTGCAATACTGCCACCTGAGAGGTCAACCAGGTACTGGCGCTGGAGTATTTACGTGTCTTGACGATCATATGTTGATCTGATTGGTTACAAGGTAATTTGTGACGTCAGAAACACCAGCGATTGCAAACCGTGTTTTTGACTGTGTGGTAGATTTTTTTTCCCTAAACCTGATTTAGGTTGAACTTAGTGTCCTTGACACCTGAACCTATCGAACACTATCACTTGGTTGTAAGGTCTCTAGTGTTTCTTAACTCGCTCTACACTATCACTTGGTGTGAAGGTCTCTAGTGTTTCTTAACTCGCTCTACACTATCACTTGGTGGGAAGGTCTCTAGTGTTTCTTAACTCGCTCTACACTATCACTTGGTGGGAAGGTCTCTAGTGTTTCTTAACTCGCTCTACACTATCACTTGGTGGGAAGGTCTCTAGTGTTTCTTAACTCGCTCTACACTATCACTTGGTGGGAAGGTCTCTAGTTTTTCTTAACTCGCTCTACACTATCACTTGGTGGTAAGGTCTCTAGTGTTTCTTAACTCGCTCTACACTATCACTTGGTGGGAAGGTCTCTAGTTTTTCTTAACTCGCTCTACACTATCACTTGGTGGGAAGGTCTCTAGTGTTTCTTAACTCGCTCTACACTATCACTTGGTGGGAAGGTCTCTAGTGTTTCTTAACTCGCTCTACACTATCACTTGGTGGGAAGGTCTCTAGTTTTTCTTAACTCGCTCTACACTATCACTTGGTGGGAAGGTCTCTAGTGTTTCTTAACTCGCTCTACACTATCACTTGGTGGGAAGGTCTCTAGTTTTTCTTAACTCGCTCTACACTATCACTTGGTGGGAAGGTCTCTAGTTTTTCTTAACTCGCTCTACACTATCACTTGGTGGGAAGGTCTCTAGTGTTTCTTAACTCGCTCTACACTATCACTTGGTGGTAAGGTCTCTAGTGTTTCTTAACTCGCTCTACACTATCACTTGGTGGGAAGGTTTCTAGTGTTTCTTAACTCGCTCTACACTATCACTTGGTGGGAAGGTCTCTAGTGTTTCTTAACTCGCTCTACACTATCACTTGGTGGTAAGGTCTCTAGTGTTTTTTAACTCGCTCTACACTATCACTTGGTGGTAAGGTCTCTAGTGTTTCGCTAAATAATATTATACTCAGTTGAGTTGCCTCTGAACGCGCAGGTTGACAACAATCTAAACCCCGCCTAAGAGTCTCACAAAGAGTCGAACGACGTCTCGTCCCCTATCGAACACTATCACTTGGTGGTTAGGTCTCTAGTGTTTCGCTAAATAACTTGCTCTCTATCTAACTTACTTGTTGCACAGCAATAATATACAGACAGACTTCAGCAAATGTCCTTTAAATGCCCTAATCATGGCCGGGAGAGTACTCGAGCAGTTCTCAGAGAATCTCTCCCAAGAAGCAGCAAAGCCGGAGGATCTCAGACAAATTCCATTGAGAATCCCACCAGTAAACACGAATACAACCGTTTTTATAGAATAGGGTTATCGCAAAATTACATGATTCATTACATAATTTCCCCACAATTTGATTGGTTCTTGATAGACAAACTCTCCTGTTCCTAGGTAGGAGCAAATTCTGTTTTTGTTGATTACTAATAACAAGGCTTCAAGTTTAGACATCCGTCTAGTTTCATTTCCCATATTTGTTATTTTTACTCTCACACAACCAAAGTTTTCAACTAAAGGGGAAACATACATTTCAACTTCAAAAGCATATGAATGTTGTTCCTGCAAGAAAAACAAATGTTAGTTGATTAATTAAAAAATCGTACTTGGTTACTATCGAAACCTTGTTTCCCTGAGAGTAGTGAACGAGTATAGCACAGCCATACGCCGTGGGGGAAACCCTTTTATGCAATACGCATTGCAGCAGCACAGCGAGCACAGTGAGAGACTGGCTCACTCATTGGGTGTGGTGCGGCAACTGCACATCCAATGGAGAAGGCGCCTTCACCATTGAATGTGCAGTTGCCGCAGCACAGCCAATGAGTGAGCCTATAAAGGGAACCCAAATTCGCCCATATAGCAGGTTTAAATCGACTGAAGCGACAACTTGCCATGTTACTACAGTGCGGCAGGCTACGCAATACTCGTTCCCTTCTCTCAGGGAACCGAGGTTACGATAGTAACCGAGTACGTTCCCTTTCGAGAACTGTCAGTTCGTATTGATTAGCTATACACGGTGGGGACGCAATGTAAAACGCCGCACCATAAGTAACTGGCTGCAACTGAAACCCACGACCCCTGGGCTCACAAAAACAATCCATAATATATATATATATATATATATTTATTTATTTATTTATTTATTTATTAGGGCTGCACAATTTGGGGAAAATGTCATATTGCGATCATTGAGGTCAATATTGTGATTACGATATAATAAATGGTTTCATGAGTCAACTTGCTTGGTTCTAAAGCAAAATGCACAGATTGGTGATAATTCTGAAATGTTTATTTCTCAACTCAAACTAGCAACAACAACTAAATGATTGATAACACCTATAATGATCAATAAGCCACTGATGTCTGGATAAAAATGACCCTCCTTCCCATTTTAAACATTAATTATAGCCGTCCAACATTACAGTGATTCCGTCATTACAATTGAACGCTATCAATTAAAAACAAAAAAATTAGGCTTCAAAAAATATAACGGCTTTTAATTTAAGTGAACTTCAAACAATCCTCACATAAACCCATAATAAATGTCATATTTACCTGTGCCCTTCCTGTCTAACAGGTAGGACATGTACAGAAATTAAATAAAGTTATCAAACAGTCTGTGCTGCATAAATTATTAATTATATATAGACCTTATTAAAGCTTATTAAAGTTCTTTAGTCAAAAGCATTGAGTAATTTTCTCTGTTCCCTTTGTTCTTTGATTAACTTTACTGACAGAGATAATTAGTGGCTACTGTGTACTGTCCCTTTAAGACCAACTGCTGCTGACAGAGACGCGGATCTCACACGCGCCTCACTCTCTCACAACTCTTTACGTCCATCATAAGAATGCTCTTATGTTACGAAGATACTCGACAAAACGACATTTTGGCATAATTGTGTATGTTATTGTTCGTTCAAGCGCGAAAGAGAACTGTATTCTGGAGTGCTGTCTTGTCCGCACGCATGATACTGGCGCGCGTCTTTCTGTGAGTCCACACAAGCAGCGCGCTCTCTTTTGTCTTGTCGCGCATGAATGGTTCAAAATCATTCGTACGAATAAGAGCGGGATCATGTAACACTAGCCAAAGGATGACAAAAATAACAGATGCTGCGTTAATAGCCCTAATTTGTTTATTTCATATAAAATCGCAGCATTTTGTGTCATAATCGCATTGGCTTGACATCGCGTTTGCGATTCGATTAGTCGTGCAGCACTATATATATATGTGTGTGTGTGTATATATATATATATATATATATATATATATATATATATATATATATATACATAGGTCCTTCTCAAAAAATTAGCATATTGTGATAAAGTTCATTATTTTCCATAATGTAATGATAAAAATTAAACTTTCATATATTTTAGATTCATTGCACACCAACTGAAATATTTCAGGTCTTTTATTGTTTTAATACTGATGATTTTGGCATACAGCTCATGAAAACCCAAAATTCCTATCTCAAAAAATTAGCATATCATGAAATGGGTCTCTAAACGAGCTATTAACCTAATCATCTGAATCAACTAATTAACTCTAAACAACTGCAAAAGATTCCTGAGGCTTTTAAAAACTCCCAGCCTGTTTCATTACTCAAAACCGCAATCATGGGTAAGACTGCCGACCTGACTGCTGTCCAGAAGGCCATCATTGACACCCTCAAGCAAGAGGGTAAGACACAGAAAGAAATTTCTGAACAAATAGGCTGTTCCCAGAGTGCTGTATCAAGGCACCTCAGTGGGAAGTCTGTGGGAAGGAAAAAGTGTACAGCGAGAAGAGGTGACCGGACCCTGAGGAAGATTGTGGAGAAGGAGCGTGGAGAAGGAGCGATTCCAGACCTTGGGGGACCTGCGGAAGCAGTGGACTGAGTCTGGAGTAGAAACATCCAGAGCCACCGTGCACAGGCGTGTGCAGGAAATGGGCTACAGGTGCCGCATTCCCCAGGTCAAGCCACTTTTGAACCAGAAACAGCGGCAGAAGCGCCTGACCTGGGCTACAGAGAAGCAGCACTGGACTGTTGCTCAGTGGTCCAAAGTACTTTCTTCGGATGAAAGCAAATTTTGCATGTCATTCGGAAATCAAGGTGCCAGAGTCTGGAGGAAGACTGGGGAGAAGGAAATGCAAAAATGCCTGAAGTCCAGTGTCAAGTACCCACAGTCAGTGATGGTCTGGGGTGCCATGTCAGCTGCTGGTGTTGGTCCACTGTGTTTTATCAAGGGCAGGGTCAATGCAGCTAGCTATCAGGAGATTTTAGAGCACTTCATGCTTCCATCTGCTGAAAAGCTTTATGGAGATGAAGATTTCATTTTTCAACGCGACCTGGCACCTGCTCACAGTGCCAAAACATCTGCTAAATGGTTTACTGACCATGGTATTACTGTGCTCAATTGGCCTGCCAACTCTCCTGACCTGAACCCCATAGGGAATCTGTGGGATATTGTGAAGAGAAAGTTGAGAGACGCAAGACCCAACACTCTGGATGAGCTTAAGGCCGCTATCGAAGCATCCTGGGCCTCCATAACACCTCAGCAGTGCCACAGGCTGATTGCCTCCATGCCACGCCGCATTGAAGCAGTCATTTCTGGAAAAGGATTCCCAACCAAGTATTGAGTGCATAACTGAACACAATTATTTGAAAGTTGACTTTTTTTTAATTAAAAAAAACAATTCTTTTATTGGTCGTATGAAATATGCAAATTTTTTGAGATAGGAATTTTGGGTTTTCATGAGCTGTATGCCAAAATCATCAGTATTAAAACAATAAAAGACCTGAAATATTTCAGTTTGTGCAATGAATCTAAAATATATGAAAGTTTAATTTTTATCATTACATTATGGAAAATAATGAACTTTATCACAATATGCAAATTTTTTGAGAAGGACTTGTATATACTGATAAGACCGGACACCTTCGGGTCTAAATCATATATTTAGTGATGTCACTAGTCTCATACCCCAATATGAATATACTAATAGACCGGACACTCTCGGGTCTGATTACATATATTGATAAAAAACAGCAAAAGCTGGTTTATAATAAGGGATAGTGTGCTTATGAACAGTGACCTGACACATAGATTATACTGAACCCTGTCGAGTCAGAAAAATGGAGCAGGCCTGTCATGAGGGTGGGGGCGCTGGTCTGCCTGTGAGAACAGGACCGGTGATGGTGTCCGAGTCGAAGAAAGCGAGACACGCGGGGTCGTGGTCTGCGTGGGCTCGCTTATTTCCATGCTCTCGGGCTGCCACTGGCTGCGACGCTTCTTCGTCCTAGGCCGAAGCAGTGCGGGAATGGGAGAGCGGGAGGCGCGGTGTCGCCATCTTTGGTGAGAGCTAGCCACGTCCGCAGCATTGAAACAGGCATGCCCTCGCAGAGAGTGCAGATTCCGCATGGGAAGGGCCCAGGCAAGACACGCACTCCAAATGCCCGTGGCGCATGTTGAACGAGGCATTTGAAACGATGCTCGTTCAGATCCTCCGACTGTAAGAAAAAAAAGTAATAACAAAGGATATGATGTTGATCGCCGGATGGCCACTGGAGAACGGAGGAGACAGGAGAGAGCTGCTTCCAGTTGAGTGAAGGCGCAGTCCGCTGTGTGAAGGCTCGTTCTGCAAGAAAAGGCTTGTTTCCATGGTGATAGCTTCAAATTTTTCACAGAGCCAAAAGTTGTCGCTGAAGTAGAGAAAATCTACTATAATGGTTGAATTTGGGTTCCCTTTATAGGCGCCCTCGCCATTGGATGTGCAGTTGCCGCAGCACAGCCAAGGAATGAGCCAGTCTCTCACTGTGCTCGCTGTCCAGCTGCAATGCGTTGTACATAAAAGCATCAATAATCTGAGGAAAAGAATTTCACCCACTGCGTATAGCTACACAATACGAAGTGAATGTTCTCGAAAGGGAACCATCACAACTGTCTTTGGTTCACTGCAGTTTTAATGAGAAAATACTGAATTTGCACATGTTTTTTCTTAAAACATATTAAAGACACCACAGAGACATTTTATTTAACAGCTGTGGTGGTGATTACGACATATATCTCTACCCTTCCATCTGGCATCCTTCCATTCCATACAGTAATTAGTTTCTTTTTCGGAAACTAATTTAAGTGCATTTTTCCTGTTTTGTCATTTATCTGCCAATGGGGTAAGAAAAATAATCTTGTTTCCGTTTGCAGTAAGATTATTTTTCTTACCCCCACTGGCAAATAATTTGACTTGTTTTAAGTAAAATGCACTTGATTTTCCACCCACAGGAAACAAGACAAAATTTCTTATCACTTTTCTTATATAGAAAATGAAAATACCGGTATTTAAAATAAGACAAAAACGTAGTAAGAAAAACACGTTGTTAAAAGGGGGATGAGACCAAATGAAACTGGGTTGACCAAAGAAAACCTGCTCCCGACCAGGTTAGGTTCACAGGGTAAGTTACAGTGGTAACAAGTAATCACTCTTTCAGAAACAGGCTTGACTTACCTTGCTTTTTGTTTATAATGCGTAAACATTGTTTCCATTCCATTCCAAGCGCGCTAACCAGACAGGATTTAAAATGTGTCGACTGGAGACCCAAGTTTGGATTGAAGACAACGTACAAAGCACTATGATCTCTCACCATTCCCGATTTCTAACACGCCCTCACAGCGTTCGGCTTGGTCTAGCGCCTATTTATTCACCCATAGACCCAAGGCACTCAAATAAATCCAGACAGAAGTGATTGAGAGTGGACAAAAGAGTTTAAATTAAATTAGTTTAGATTAAAATATCAGGTGTAAACGGGAATGTGTCTGCCTCGTCTAATTGTGATCCGATCCACAAAAACGCGTCTTAATACCAGGTGTAAATTGGTCTGCTGGTTAGTCCAGTTATCCAATCACATCCTCTGTTGAGACAAAGTCATGGGAGTTAATGCATCAAGGAATTTAATCTGTAATGGTTTTCCTTCATAGTTTATATGCTTGTCTTATTGGATACAAAAAATATCCACCTCAGTTGAGCGGATGAGTTTTTTCCCAAAATGGGTGGATGGAAACCATAGGTATAGTGAACATTGAACACTAAACTGAACACATTCTTCTATGAACAGGTTTCGGTGGAATAACATGGCACCACAAGCAAAGCTCTGGCTGAAGAACTGCACTATGGGACTGTTGTCAAATGTGAGCATCTTGGAATTGTCTATTTAATTATCTTAGTACATGCTTTGTGAATATTTCTCATTTATTTATATTGCTTGATGTCCTGTTTTAGGGTACACATCCAATTCTGCAAGAAGAATGTCATGTTAAGGATGCGCTCTCACGCATAGTAGTTGAGATGATCAAGAGAGAGTGGCCGCATCACTGGCCTGACATGCTGAATGAGATGGAGGCCCTGGCTGCTATGGGGGTATCAAGAGTTTTAGCCTGATGTTGTAGGACAGGTCTGCTTCATCCTGCTCCTGAAGTTATGCCTTCCTGTCAGAGTTTAGTTCCAAAAAATACCAAGTAGCTGTTCACATCCAAAACCCAGAATTGGACTCCGGTACAGAAAAAAAGAAGAATGGATGTCTACACTCCCAGTAGGTTTATTAAAAAACACAGTCTGTTTTTTGTCCTGCTTTCTAATGCTGCGTTCACACCAGACGCGAATAGAGCGTCAAATTGGTGCCTGCCGCGTCTAGTTATCCGCTTGAAAACTTTGAATCCATTCGCGCTTCAAGACCGAAATTGACGTAAAAAACAAAAGTTTGAAGTGAAATTTACATGCGTCACGCGCAAAATCCGTTGGCGGCCACCTTTTTACAAGACAGCTAATGTTGATTGAGCATTAATCGAGAGAGTCACCACTCTGTTTGCTCTGGAGAGCAGAACAGCGGCGTAGGTATTATCGTCACCATATTTGGGTCCACCAGACCCTTCAGAGGCGAACCCAGTTTGGCGAGTTTCACCATTTGCTCCAGGAACTGGATGTCGGCCGCTTTCAGCGGTACTTCCGCCTGTCCCTCGCCCACTTTGATGACCTGTTGTCCCGAAACGGAGCGAGGATCACCCTCGCCCTCACCCACCTAATCTTTAATTTATTTTTGTTTTGATGATAAATGGAACCAGCCTAGGCTACTACAAAGACGCAAATTCGCATCAAACGCTTGAATGCCCAAAAAGCACTAAATAAAATTGCGTGTAACGCGCCAGACGCTCAATTCGCCCCATTCGTGCGAACGAGGCGAATTCGCATCTAGGACACCGCGCTTTACGCCTCATTCGCGCCGCAGGAATTTTTTACTCGCATAGCGCGTCTTTGCATTGACTTAACATTGAAATCACTCGCGGTGTGAACGCACCATAATATACCTAATCTCCGAATGTTTTTTTCATCGTCTCCGGGCTCATTCATATGTACATGGCTTGAGCTTGATTCGTCCATTAGATCGAAAGATCTGCAAAATTCTATACATTTGCCCGCCCATAGACCCTCCCCTCAAAGAAATCAGGACAGAAATGGTTGAAAAAGACGTATTAAAACACCAGGTGTAAAAAGGAATGTGTCTCCCTTGTCTACTTGTAATCTGATCGACCAAAACGCATCTTAATACCAGGTATAAACAAGGCCATAGTGTTTCAGTCTTGCGGTCCCACTGGACTGGATCCACGATTAAGGATGTGGAAATTATGGGTTTTGGGGTGGAGTTCTGGATGTCTGCAACATGTTGACGAAGAGAGAGGGTCTGCTTTGATGTTATTAGTGCCTGGGCGATAAGTGATAGTGTAGTCAAAATGAGTAAAAAAATAATGCCCACCTAGCCTGTCCCTGTCTGGGGTTTAATCTCTTGGCTGACCGCAGGTATGCCAAATTTCGGTAATCAGTCAGTATGAGAAATGGATGTTTGGCCCACTCTAGCCAATGTCGCCACTCCTCAAATGCTGTCTTCATGGCCAACAGTTCTCGGTTGCCAACATTATAATTTCGTTCAGCAGGGTCGAGTTTACAAGAATAGAATGCACATGGGTAAAGTTTGGAAGGTGTACCTTGACGCTGAGATAGAATGGCTCCGATTCCTGTGTTCGAGGCGTCCACTTCCACCACCAAAATGTAGGTTAGGATCCAGGTGATGCAATATAGGTGCAGAGGTAAAACGTCCTTTGAGATTGTTGAAGGACTGGATTGCTGCAGTTCACCAGCATAGAGTGTGGTGTTTGCCTTTTAACATGCATGTAATCGGAGCAGCAGTGGAGTTAAAATTCCTGATGAATCTTCTGTTGAAGTTGGCGAACCTCAGAAATCGTTGTAATTCCTTCACAGTGGTGTGTTGTGGCCAATTAAGTACTGCTTGTATTTTACTGTCGTCCATGGCTACCCCTTATGCACTGATGATGTAACGTAAGAAGGAAATAGTTGTCTGATGAAATTCACACTTCTCTGCCTTTGCATACAACTAATGTTCAATCAAATGATTCAGGACTGTTCTGACATGTTGAATGTGTTCCTCCATAGTGTTTGAATAAATCAAGATGTCATCCATGGATGCAATTAACCATTGATTCAAAATGTCCCTGAACACATCATTGATAAACGACTGGAATACTGCTGATGAACGACAGGAATACTGCTGGACTCTTTGGACAACCCGAAAGGCATTAACCCGGTACCAGGGTCTGAAACTAACACCCGCCAAGCGCCAAATGCGGGTATATTTTCCGTTTGGCGAGTAAATCTCAAAAGGCTATCTGCCACACTGGCGGGTGAATGTTCCAGACATCCAAAGTCTTGCAGAAGTTCCGGGAGTCTCCCGCATATTGATAGCGGCTCCCTGATGCCCGCAAATTAGTTCAAATCTCCAGGAATCTAGAGCGAGCGAGAAAGAGCGCGCTCATACTGTGCTCCAAACCGTGTAGCGCACGCACTGCAGAGAGGGAGAGACCCTTGTGTGTGTGCCTCAAGAAGCGTGTGTGAGCCTTCTTCACACCAAAAATAGACCAACACTAAATATATATTTTTAACTTAAATAATTAACAAATTAAGATGACAAAAAGAAAACACTGAATCAGTTTGAAGCTTTGAAAAAACGGCTTTTTTTTCATCAGACTACGTTTTTTCGTCAAATAAAAATAGCAGGCCTACCTCAATCCACAGCTTGTCTAGTTTTTACTTAAAGTAACATGTCTACATGATGTGGGGTGAGTCTGGTTCTCCGATGGCACAGATGTCCCGGGAATACAGAGATAACGTCTTGCTAGAGTGGCCAACTTCGGAAAGCGCCTTTCATTTGCTTGTGGATGTTTGCTTCGCAAGTGATATTGCATTGTACTTGCACTAGGCCTACTGCTATTTTAATACCGCGTAGCATATTTTGCAAGTAACTTCGTCGCCCTTTCTGTCGAAATGGTCCCACACAGTAGCTACTTCTTTTCGCTTGCTTCATTGTGCTTGCTCAGCGAAATATGTCTTTAGGCGCATGTGGTTGCGTTTTTTTTAACCATGCAGCAAACAAACAAAAAAGCTAAGTGTGTGTGTGTGTGTGTGTGTGTGTGTGTGTGTGTATATATATATATATATATATATATATATATATATATATATATATATATATATATATATATATATATATAATTTTTTTTTTACTTTTAATCTGTTTAACTGATAGTATTAATCGGTAAAAATGTTTACTTTCGGTAAAGTATCTGATAGTTTTACAAAACCTTCAAATGTACTGTTATGAGCACTAGTTACATGCTCACATCTTCCATGTCTTACTATTTGTTGCTCTGATTTGACTTTTATGTACTCTTATTCATTCAACATAATACTTATCTCAATTAAATGTACTGAAATGAATGTATATTTGACACAAAAAGGCTGTTTATTATTTTGGCCGGTAAAAAATATGCTTGGCTGGTGGATTTTTTCATCTACCAGTCCCCGTGGCAGGTGAGCCAAAAAGTTAATTTCGGACCCTGCCCGGTACTCGTAGTGCCCAATACTGGTTGAAAAGGCGGTCTTCCATTTGTCGCCGTCATGGATGCGGATCAGATAGGAATTTCGAAGGTCGAGTTATGTGAATTATTTGGCCATTCTGAGTTGTTCTAATGCTGCTGGGGACTAGTGGTAGTGGATATTGAAGTAAATTGTGGTTATATCATTAAGACCACGATAATCAAAACAAGCCAATCCTTCTTCACAAAGAAAAACCTAGCCGAGGCTAGTGATGTGGATGGTCAAATAGAACCCTTAGCCAGTTCCTCATCAATGTATTCCTTCATGGCTTTGGCTTCTGGTTCAGACAGGGGAAAATGTCTTCCTCTAGGGGGCGAAATTCGAGAAATGCAGGTAGAAATGCGATGGCACAGTCACTGGGACGATAAGGAGGTAGTTGTGTGGCCGTGGTCTTGCTAAAGGCCTCAGTGACATCAGAATTTTCATTGGGTAGTTTGGGTGTAGATGTGGTGTCTGTATGAATGGTGGTGCTTCTCACAGGTAATGGTGTTATGGGTCTCAAACAGCTGAAATGACAAGAGGTGTAAACGCATTATTTGTTTCTCCCAATAGGAGATCAAAGGGTTGTGTTTCAGAAGCCAGGGGAGGCCGAGGATGATGGGGTTGTATGGAAAATGAATGAGATGGAGCTTCGTTGTTTCAGTGTGTAGAATTCCAATATGCAGCATGACATCAGTGGTGGTGATTGCACATGTCCGGATCCCAGTGGGCGTCCGTCTAGCATTGCCATGGACATGGAATTAGAGGCATCTCCATACTGTTGAGCTAGTTCCTCATCAATAAAGTTGCCTGCTGCGCCATAATCTTTTTAGTCTTAAATTTGAGTCGTTATTGTGATTGGTATTTCAATACAAGAGAGACTTGAAAAGATGGACGTACTCACCCCCAGGCTAGATTGTTGTGTAGGTCGAGTGGGACAGTTGGCTCTTAGATGACTGGCTTGACCAAAGTACAGGCAGAAATGTTCTCTAATATGTCGTTCATGTTCTTCGGTATTTGCATAGATTCAAATTCCTCTGTAGTGACGCTGGGTTGGTGCAATAAAGCAAAGTTTCGGTTGGGACGTCAAGTGCGAATAAAATTGCCAATTCGAATAGCTAAGTCAATTAATTGATCCAGCATTCTCCCCTCATCAGGGCATGCCAGCTCTGATTGCACCTCTATATTTAGTCCATTGCGGAACAGGAGTTTTAGCGTATCATCAACCCACACAGTCTGTGCACCTAGAGTGCGAAATGCATACTCAGCCGCTGTATTCCTCCCTTGTTTGACATGAGAAGTGGATCCCCAGCACTCTTACCTATTTTGGGGAATTCAAAAATGTTCCTCAACCACTGAATGAAATTATTTAAAGTGGTGGGACCTAGACACTGGTGGGACCTGACAGCTGTGGCCCAATCTAGCACCTCCTCAGGTAACAATGAGCATACTAGGGAAATCGTACTTTCGTCATTGGGGTATAATGTGGATTGTTGTGCCACGAACATGGAACACTGCATCAGAAATCCTTTACATTTTGCTGGTGTACCGTCAAACTTCTCAGGAAATGTCAAATGCGGGTTGATGGTTAGAGGGGCAGGAGATATAGAACGGGTTATCTGACTCGGTGATAACGTTGACGGTGCAGGATCTGAGGTTGTCAATCAATTCAATTCAAATTTATTTGTATAGCGCTTTTCACAATACACATTGTCTCAAAGCAGCTTTACAGAAAGTGCATTTCGGAAATGTACATAGAAAAATACAGTCAGTTAATCATGTATTAATTTATGGCATAACATATCGCCGGCTTTGAGTCGTCTCTTCACAGGCGTCGAGTCGTCTCTTCACAGGCGTTGGGGCATCTGAAGTCTCTGTGAGAGGCTGGATACAAACTGGAGCTGACGAACGCTATTTATCTCGGGACTAGCATCCCGAGATAACAGCAGAAAGGCAGATGGGAAATAATTTGCATAGCTGATGTTCATAATGTTAATGCATTCAAACTGATTCAGCAGTAGTATTAAAGGTTAAGCATTAAGTGAATGGTTGGTTAAAGAGATGCGTCTTTAATCTAGTTTTAAACTGGGACAGCGAGTCTCAGTCTCGAACAATATCAGGAAGGCTATTCCAGAGTTTAGGAGCTAAATGTGAGAATCGTAGACTGCAGTGTCTTTACCATCTCCTCTGTTAATGTGGTGAGTTGCGCTAGTTGTTGTTGATGGTACAGCAAGTAGGTTGGCTTGTGCAGAAACTTCATTGAACAATTGCATGAAAACCGCTGGATGTTTAGCTGGCAAAGTCTTCTGTAGCACAGACTCAGACGTGTTTGGGTTGAGATCCACATGTGGTTTATTATACAGATGAGATGGCAGAAAACAAACCGTCGAATCACCAGCAAAAACAGCAGAACGGGCAGAGCAGTTTACGTAGTCATACAGGCAGTAGGTCGGGGCAGACAGCAATCAAAGACAAAGCAATCCACAGACAGGCAGGGTCAATAGGCAGGCAGCAGGGATCAAACAGTGACATCAGTGGGTTAGTTAGAATGTTTTGAAGCATCGGAAATACATTTTGGTCCAAAAATAACAAAAACTACGACTTTATTCAGCATTGTATTCTCTTCCGGTTCTGTTGTGGATCCGCGTTCAGTGACGCTGCTGACGTAAGACGAGCTGACGTGTGTCTGGTGCGCACGAGCTTCGTTTACAGTCTGAGGGAGACGCACGCTGGAAACAAAACAATCTTCACAAACATGTCTAAGGATTTCCACAAAGAGGAAGACTTGCATTTTTTTGCCCAGCCATATTTATTTGAACCCGAATACACGGACGCACCAGATACACGTCAGCAGCGTCTTACGTCAGCAGCGTCACTGCGGACTCGTGAACGCGGATCCCCAACAGAACCGGAAGACAATACAATGCTGAATAAAGTCGTAGTTTTTGTTATTTTTGGACCAAAATGTATTTCCGATGCTTCAAAACATTCTAACTAACCCACTGATGTCATATGGACTACTTTGATGATGTCTTTATTTCCTTTCTGGACAAGGACAGTATACCGTTCATACATTTTCAATGGAGGGACAGAAAGCTCTCGGACTAAATCTAAAATATCTTAAACTGTGTTCTGAAGATGAACGGAGGTCTTACGGGCTTGGAGCGACATGAGGGTGAGTCATTAATGACATCATTTTCATTTTTAGGTGAAATAAACCTTTAAGTTCATTTATACAACCCCATTTAAACATAGCTTAAGATGACCAAGTGCTATGAAAGAACTTTAAAATGAAATTCAAAAGTAAAACACGCACAAATATATTTGTCAACAATAACCGATATGGGACAAAGCACAGAATATATACATGACAACAGATTGAAAAATTAATGGGACAAAAAAGGCAAGTGAATAGAAACGTGTCTTTAGTCTTGCAAACTATACCACCACTGCTTTACTACTGTTATTAACGGACTAACGCTAACTTGTCATGCTTGTCAAGCTGGATAACGAGTAAACCCCAGCACCAGAAGAGCTTCTGGAGGGACGTTACATGCTTCACGTTCAAAACGGAACAAGAGTTTCTTCTCTCTAGAACAAGGATTCTGTGGTGACTTACCCTGCTGTTGAAATCCCTTCCTCCTCATCAAGGACTCCAACATGTTTACGTTTTAGGTGCTGAATCATCACCGTGGTGCTCCCGTGCCATGCCATGTCGCTTTTGCATATCTTGCAATTAACATTTGATTTATTTAGTGTGAAATGCTCCCCAACCTTGGATGATTTAGGTCGCACTGATTTATCTGCCTCATTCATGTGTTTCAGAACAACACATGGTCGTCTCTCCGATGGTCTTTCTTCTACCTCCGCTTTTTGTATTTTTTATTTTTGCTCTGCTCTGTGCTCAACTCAACTTTTTTTTTATTCTCAAACATTTCTGCGACTTATTGAGTGGCGTAATAGTCGCGCAACACAACGAATCGATAATGAAATTTGTTGCCAACTCTTTTAATAATCGAATTTTATCGATTCGTTGTTGCAGCCCTAGTTATTTTACATTTGATTACAGTTTTTGTACCTGAACACTGAATATCTTAAAACACTGTTTATTTCAATCAAATCATTGTTCAGTTTTATCTATTTGTTGTGATTGCTAATTTTTTATTTATTTTTTTAATTACTGGGTGTTGTCTTTAATAATGTTTGAAATGTATGTTAGTTTGGCTAGTTGTTTTTCTATGGTATTTTTAAACCACAGGCAAGTGTTCTTTAGCCTGTTGATTTTTAGTCAGAATTGTGAGATGACGCAATTACTTCTGACACAAATTCTTCATATAATTTGTCAAATTTGACACACCTGGTTGGAACTAAACTCAACAGGAATCTTCAGGAGTCAGTGTAAGAACATTCTGTTGATCTGCTACTTGATAAGCATTTTGCGTTCAGATTTAGTGTGTGTGTGTGTGTGTATATATATATATATATATATATATATATACATACAGTATCTCACAAAAGTGAGTACAGCCTTCACATTTCAGCAACCATTTTAGTATATCTTCTCAAGGGACAATACTATAGAAATGAAACTTGAATATATTTTAGAGTAGTCAATGTGCTGCTTGTATAGCAGTATAGATTTACTGTCCTCTGAAAATAACTCAATATACAGCCATTATTGTCAAAATAGCTGGTAACAAAAGTGAGTACACCCTAAGTGATAATAGCTGTACGTCGTTTAAGCATGCAAAGCCATCATGTTCATGTTTTTGTCTGCTTGACAGGACCATACAAATGTGGTCATCTTGTTTTAGAGCAGTTAAAATCTGGTGCTTTGAGTACAATTCTCTCATACTGATGTTCAACATGGCACCTCATGGCAAAGAACTCTCTAAGGATTTGAGAATTCCAATTGTTGCTCTCCACAAAGATGACGTAGGCTATGAGAAGATTGGTAACACCCTGAAACGGAGTTACAGTACATGCCAGGGTCATACAGAGGTTTTCCAAGACGGGTTCCTCTTGGAACAGGCCTCGCAAGGGTCAATCAAAGAAGTTGAGTCCTTGCGCTGTGCATCAGGTGCAGAAGCTGGCTTCAAAAAACAGACGCATGATCGTGCCAGCATTGCTTTAGAGGTTGCAGAAGAGGAAGATCACCTTGTCAGTGCTCAGACCATACGCCACACACTGCAACAAGCATGGCCGTCGTCCCAGAAGGAAGCCTCTTCTGAAGCTGGCTCACAAGAAAGCCCGCAAACAATTTGCTGAAGACAACCTGTCTAAGAGCATGAATTGCGGTCTTGAAATTCATGAATTGATGTCCTGTGGTCTGATGAGACTAAACTTGTTTGGCTCAGATGGTCTCCAGCATGTGTGGTGACGCCCTGGTGAGGAGTACCAAGAAAATTGTGTCTTGCCTACAGTCAGGCAAGGTGGTGGTAGTAGTGCTGGGCGGTATACCGGTTCATACCGAAAACCGGTGTATATTTTTGTTATGATATTAATTTTTAATATACCGCCATACCGATGTATTTAATTACACAACGTTCGGAACGAACGTTACGCTGAGCGACACTGTTTCAGACGGACCCTTTACAATGTTGCACTTCTAAGCAGCGACTGCACGGCGAAGGTAAACAGCAGTCAAAGAGTATAGAAGAACAAGAGGCGAAACTCTGATGCTTTTTGCTGATGCGTAACAGCCACTAGGTGGGGCTTTGGTAGCGCGGCCGCCATTTTGGGGTGAAGATTCCAACTGGAGTCACTGGACAACAGCACAGATAACAGTTAATCCATTCATTAAATACACATTTGAGGTACTTTTTTCTTGCTTTATTGAGTATTTCCATTTTATGCAACTTTACACATTTACTACTATTATAAGTTACCAATTCCACCAGGCCTGAAATATATTTTGTACGTTTTAATCCCCTGGATCATGCTACAATCATGATGATCTAGAACATGATGCATGGCTGTGTCCGTTATCCTATAATTACCACTTTTGGACAGTGGCTGTGTTTTTTTGTTTACATAGTCTTGCTTTAACTGTCATTAATATAAGATAGTACTGAACGAACAAACAAAAAAAAAACAGTTTACTGTAAAGCTATTCTATTGCTGTTATATATTGTTCAACATTCCCAATTATCTGATATAGCATGTCCTTTACTTAATTTTATATGTTGGTATTAATTCAGTGTTTGTAATGCTGATACTAAAGGTTTTGTGGAAAAAAGTAGAAGACTTATCTATAGTCTGTGAAATAAACTGTAAAAAGGGATTTGATGATTACTAGTCTAGTGATTGTATGTTATTCTGTGTTGGCATCATTAAGTTAGGATTTGATCTTTAATGTAGGCTACTTTAAAAAATAATAATTACAAAGCAGCTGATATTGCTAAAGCGACAGCAAGAGGTAGTGGGTAGTGATGGGAAGTGCGGCTGATGGCAACACTAGTGGACTGCCGAGTCGCTTTCACCCCAAAATGGCGGAAGCGTAGCGCTGCTGCTGGGCGCTTTTGTTGCATTGGAACGTTCTATTGAGTTTCGCCTCTTGGTACTTCTATACTCTTTGCCGCAGTGCTCTGGTGTTACGTAACAGAGAAGATGGATCCTGCAGAACTATGGGGTTATTTTCCTGTCAAATGTCGAGAGCGCATTATTGTAGCGCGAAAGTACATTAAAGGGTTGGTTCACCCAAAAATGAAGATTCTGTCAGTTTTTACTCACCCTCATGTTGTTCCAACCACGTAAGACCTTCGTTCATCTTCGGAACACGAATGAAGATATTTTTGATGAAATCTGAGAGCTGGATCACTCCTCCATAGGCTTCTTCAGGGATTGAAACTTTCCAGCCCCGAAAAGTCATTAAAGACATCATTAAAATAGTCCAAGTGACTACAGTGGCTCAATCTTAAGTTTATCAAACGACGAGAATACTTTTTGTGCGCAAAAAAACACAAAAATAACAACTTTATTTCAACTATTAATTTCCTTCTCTTTGGGCCTCGAGTCAGTTCACTAGTGATATAGCGTAGGCTTCTGTTGTAGTACGTCACAACAGCCTACGTGTGACGTAGCTCTACGCAATCACACTAAGTTAACTGACTAGAGGCCAACAGTGAAGGAAATGAATAGTTGAAATAAAGTAGCTATTTTTGTTTGTTTTTGAGCACAAAAAGTATTCTCGTCGCTTGATAAACTTGTCACTTGGACTATTTTAACGATGTCTTTAATAACTTTTCGGTGCTGGCAAGTTTCAATCCCTGAAGAAGCCTATGGAGAAGTGATCCAGCTCTCAGATTTAATCAAAAATATCTTAATTCGTGTTCCGAAGATGAACGAAGGTCTCACGGGTTAGAACAACATGAGGGAGAGTAAATACTGACAGAATTTTAATTTTTGGGTGAACTATCCCTTTAATATAATGCGCGAGCGCGAATCTCTTTGCTCGCTCTGAATATAATGTGCCGCGCTCTCAGATACAAGCTGCTCTTGTTAGAATAACGTTAGGTCTATTTTCTCTGGGCTCGCTCAGAGAATCCTGCACAAAAACGTGTTCAGTGCAATCGTGAAACTCTCCTCTTCCCCAGCTAACAATTGAGGTTTTAATAACGTTCCCATTAAGTTATAAAAACATTATTTCTGAATGTTCTAGGAACATTCAAAACGTCCAGTTTTTTAGATGTTGTATTTACGTTATTTCTTGGTTATAAGAACTTTATTCAAAACGTTATTAGAACGTTCAATTCTCCCGTTATATAAACGTTGTATTAACGTTCTTGCTTGGTAATAAGAACATCATTCAAACGTCATTAGAACGTTCAATTCTCCCGTTATATAAACGTTGTATTAACGTTATTTCCTGGTTATAAGAACGTTATTGGAACATTAGAAATAACAATTTTAGGTTATACTGGGCGCTATTCTATTCTTTAATATTTAATAATGAGAGTAAAATAGACCATCCTAAGTCAATTTACTGCAGTAATTCCTCTCTCAACCAGTAGAAAATGCTTTGAACACCTGATTATGCATGAAAAAAACCCCGTCATAATCTATAAACCAGAAAACCAGCATAATTTAAAAAAAAAAAGTAATATAAATTTTTAGTCAAACCGTCCAGCACTAGGTGGTAGCATAATGGTCTGGGGCTGCATGAGTGCTGCTGGTACTGGGGAGCTGCACTTCATTGAGGGAAACATGGATTCCAACATGAACTGCAACATTCTGAAGCAGAACATGATGCACTCCCTTCAGAAACTGGGCTGAACGGCATGATAACGACCCCAAACACACCGCTAAGATGACGACTGCCTTGCTGAGGAAGGTGATGTATGTCTCCAAACCTAAACCTATTGAGCATCTGTGGGCGTCCTCGAGTGGAAGAGGGTACGAGCAACAACCTGTGCAGCTCTGGTGAACTCCATGCTTAGGAGGATTAGGGCAGTGCTAGATAACAATGGTGCTCACACAAAATAATGAGACTTTGGACACAGTTTTGACATGTTCACATAGGGTGTACTCACTTTTGTTGCCAGCTATTTTGACAATAATGACTATGTTGAGTTATTTTCAGAGGACAGTAAATCTATACTGCTATATAAGCAGCACATTGACTACTCTAAAATATATCCAAATTTCATTTCTATAGTATTGTCCCTTGAGAAGATATACTAAAATGGTTGCTGAAATGTGAGGGGTGTACTCTCTTTTGTAAGATACTGTATATATAAAAACTACAGGCTCATTGTTATGATATGGCTTATTAATATACACATGCGATTAGTCGACTAATCGCTTAAAAATGGCTACTATAAAAATCTTTATTCTAGGTCAGCCCTAGTAAATAATGACATGTAAAATAATCATTGTCGATTTGATTATTAATTATCTAATTCTCTTTAGGATGCTCAGATGGAACTCGTAATGCTTGTCCTGCTGCGGTTAGCTGAGGACGTGATCACATTTCAGACATTACCCCCTGAAAGACGGCTAGATATCCAGCACAACCTTATGGAGAATATGGACCGCATCTTCACCTTCCTGCGTGGCGTTTTAATTCTGCAGCTTCATATGAATGAGTACAACAAGTTGGTGAGTTCTTCAGACATTCATGATCATAAGCAAAACATTTTTTAAATGATTTGTGTGCTTTTTCTACAGTCTGGTGCATGCAACAGAATATTTTCACGTTCATGTGATTTGAATAGATTTATTCATGTTGTTTTCTAGAATTGTGCTGCTGGTCAGGAATTGAAGGTGAGACGGATTATTTATATTTATTTATCAGGTATAATATTTTCTAAGAGGTTAGTGCTGTTTTCAAAAAAAGGGGCCAAAAAAGGTTAATTTACAAATATACAGTGTGAAACATAACTTTGAATTTCTTAGATTAATTAATTACCCAGAGTAACAAATAAACAGTGAAACATAGATAAACATATCCCAGGATTTTGTTAACCCATGATTTAGACTGACCAACGCTTAAATGAAAGTGCTAGAACCCAGAGACCAATGTAAATTCCAGACACAACTAACTTTGATAGGCAGCATTTATACTGTCAAGTAATTGTCCTTTTTTTCTTTTTCATTTTTACTGATATCTGGCACAGATCGTACTTTGTTGCATGCATGCAAATAGCTAAAACACGTTATTGAGAATGGATTTGTTAGCATCTGAGTAAATTTAAAATGAAGTCTGTTGAAAATCTGAGATCTGGCCAACTTTCCTACATCTAACAGGGTTTGTGCAGAGTTTGGAAATTGCTTGATTTTATATTGGTTATTTATAACCGATATTAGAACCGTTAGGTTTGAAATGTTCTTGAATGTCATCATTGAAAGTACTTGTTTTTTCTTTAAGAACGTCCACTATGAAAATATTGAAAATAAATACATACATGACTTTTATTTATTTACATTTTATAGTGTTATAACCCTGATCTGTACTTATAATGTTAATAGTATTTTTACATAGAAAAGCTCTCATAATGTATAAATAAAAGGCCATTTCTACTCTGGATTTACCTTACCTAGCCAAGTATAATGTGCATGCTGAACATTCAGTTTTCAGAATGTTTGTGTGCCGGGAAGAATATGTGTCACATATGTACCTAGTCACCATCCTCTTCACTACATTTCCCATCACCCTCCTTGGCTCACACCTGCACTTCATTCCCAATCACTCAAACCTCCACCTCATCATCACCCTCATCACTACCACTACAAAAGCACACTCCTCGCCACAGTTCTCTGCCCAAACTTGTGTATGTCAAGTGGACTATTCGCCCTGTCTCCAGTGTCTTCCTTCCCTCTGTGTCTCCACCAAGAGCTTTGTTTGGACTTCCTCACCTGCTCACTCATCACTGCACGATTGTTAAAAAAACTCACTCTTCACCACCCATTTTCCTCTCCTGTGTCTACTTGTCGTGACAGAAAGTCGGACCAATACTGATAAGATGGATCCTGCTGTGCTTCTACTATGCATGGACCAAGACCAGCATTCTCTCGAGGCCCACACCGCGGCGTTACTCGACCTGGCATGCCTTACCGCCTTCCCCCACTGATCATTGAGTGTCTCTTTCCATACTAGCCTCAACGCGGAGACGAAGGCACACTTGCCCGGTGTGGGACCTTGAGGGAACCTTTGAGGCTTTTGTGAAATGGGTGTTGGCCAGCTGTGAGTCCCCGTTTACCATCGGCCTTTCAAACGATGGTGAACCCGTGTCCATTCCAGAGCCTCGTCCCAAGTTGGCCGCCGCCATGACAGAGCCCTCCGCCAAGATGGCCGCCACCGTCGCGCTTAAGCCCTCGTCCAAGATGGCCATCGCTGCCGCGCCTGAATCTCCAGCCACCGCCCTCTTCCAGAGTCCAGAGGCGACTCCAGTCACCGCCCTCTTCCAGAGTCCAGAGGCGACTCCAGTCACCGCCCTCTTCCAGAGTCCAGAGGCGACTCCAGTCACCGCCCTCTTCCAGAGGCGACTCCAGTCACCGCCCTCTTCCAGAGGCGACTCCAGTCACCGCCCTCTTCCAGAGGCGACTCCAGTCACCGCCCTCTTCCAGAGGCGACTCCAGTCACCGCCCTCTTCCAGAGGCGACTCCAGTCACCGCCCTCTTCCAGAGGCGACTCCAGTCACCGCCCTCTTCCAGAGGCGACTCCAGTCACCGCCCTCTTCCAGAGGCCACTCCAGTCACCGCCCTCTTCCAGAGGCGACTCCAGTCACCGCCCTCTTCCAGAGGCCACTCCAGTCACCGCCCTCTTCCAGAGGCCACTCCAGTCACCGCCCTCTTCCAGAGGCCACTCCAGTCACCGCCCTCTTCCAGAGGCCACTCCAGTCACCGCCCTCTTCCAGAGGCCACTCCAGTCACCGCCCTCTTCCAGAGGCCACTCCAGTCACCGCCCTCTTCCAGAGGCCACTCCAGTCACCGCCCTCTTCCAGAGTCGACTCCAGTCACCGCCCTCTTCCAGAGGCCACTCCAGTCACCGCCCTCTTCCAGAGGCCACTCCAGTCACCGCCCTCTTCCAGAGGCCACTCCAGTCACCGCCCTCTTCCAGAGGCCACTCCAGTCACCGCCCTCTTCCAGAGGCGACTCCAGTCACCGCCCTCTTCCAGAGGCCACTCCAGTCACCGCCCTCTTCCAGAGGCCACTCCAGTCACCGCCCTCTTCCAGAGGCCACTCCAGTCACCGCCCTCTTCCAGAGGCCACTCCAGTCACCGCCCTCTTCCAGAGGCCACTCCAGTCACCGCCCTCTTCCAGAGGCCACTCCAGTCACCGCCCTCTTCCAGAGGCCACTCCAGTCACCGCCCTCTTCCAGAGGCCACTCCAGTCACCGCCCTCTTCCAGAGGCCACTCCAGTCACCGCCCTCTTCCAGAGGCCACTCCAGTCACCGCCCTCTTCCAGAGGCCACTCCAGTCACCGCCCTCTTCCAGAGGCCACTCCAGTCACCGCCCTCTTCCAGAGGCCACTCCAGTCACCGCCCTCTTCCAGAGGCCACTCCAGTCACCGCCCTCTTCCAGAGGCCACTCCAGTCACCGCCCTCTTCCAGAGGCCACTCCAGTCACCGCCCTCTTCCAGAGGCCACTCCAGTCACCGCCCTCTTCCAGAGGCCACTCCAGTCACCGCCCTCTTCCAGAGGCCACTCCAGTCACCGCCCTCTTCCAGAGGCCACTCCAGTCACCGCCCTCTTCCAGAGTCCACTCCAGTCACCGCCCTCTTCCAGAGTCCACTCCAGTCACCGCCCTCTTCCAGAGTCCACTCCAGTCACCGCCCTCTTCCAGAGTCCACTCCAGTCACCGCCCTCTTCCAGAGTCCACTCCAGTCACCGCCCTCTTCCAGAGTCCACTCCAGTCACCGCCCTCTTCCAGAGTCCACTCCAGTCACCGCCCTCTTCCAGAGTCCACTCCAGTCACCGCCCTCTTCCAGAGTCCACTCCAGTCACCGCCCTCTTCCAGAGTCCACTCCAGTCACCGCCCTCTTCCAGAGTCCACTCCAGTCACCGCCCTCTTCCAGAGTCCACTCCAGTCACCGCCCTCTTCCAGAGTCCACTCCAGTCACCGCCCTCTTCCAGAGTCCACTCCAGTCACCGCCCTCTTCCAGAGTCCACTCCAGTCACCGCCCTCTTCCAGAGTCCACTCCAGTCACCGCCCTCTTCCAGAGTCCGCTCCAGTCACCGCCCTCTTCCAGAGTCCGCTCCAGTCACCGCCCTCTTCCAGAGTCCAGAGGCGGCTCCCGTCACCGCCCTCTTCCAGAGTCCAGAGGCGGCTCCCGTCACCGCCGTCTTCCAGAGGCCGCTCCAGTCACCGCCCTCTTCCAGAGTCCAGAGGCGGCTCCCGTCACCGCCGTCTTCCAGAGGCCGCTCCCGTCACCGCCGTCTTCCAGAGGCCGCTCCCGTCACCGCCCTCTTCCAGAGGCCGCTCCCGTCACCGCCCTCTTCCAGAGGCCGCTCCCGTCACCGCCCTCTTCCAGAGGCCGCTCCCGTCACCGCCCTCTTCCAGAGGCCGCTCCCGTCACCGCCCTCTTCCATATGGGGGGGCCATATACCCTCACTGCTGGCTCTGAAAAGGTTACCTGAGCTGCCGGCTCTGCCCTGGTCACCTGAACCAGCACCGCCATGGAGGCTTCCTGCTCCAAATAGGCCATGTCCTCGTCAGCCTCCAGGGCTCCACTATTCCCCGTCTCCAGCGATCTCCTTGTCTTCAGCGTCTTCCTTCCCTCTGTGTCTCCAACAAGATCTTCGTTTGGACTCTCCATCACCTGCTCACCTCATCACTGAACTATTGTTAAATAAACTCACTATTCACCACCCATCTTTCTCTCATCTGTATATTTGCTGTAACAATATGTGTGAATAATTTTTTTGTTTAATTTTTTATTTCCTTCAATTTGGCGTTGATTATCTCTGCTGAGGGACCAGAGAGGAGCCTGTTATTTTCACAGATAGAAGTCCTCTTTGGTAGCATTCTGCTGTAAAAATTAATTTGAGATTCTGTTGGTTACAGAGTTAGGCTTCGTAGAATTTTCTTTTCATGCATTTTGAGAATGAACAGATGTAAGATAAGCATAGCAAATGATAAAAATGAACAGTATTGTACAGTTATTGTTTATGATTGATATGTTCTCACATTCTTGGGTTACAAGAATAATGTATTTAACGACAATGTATTTGAGCTTTCATGTAGCTCAGTAGAGCGTTGACGCTTGCAACACCAAGGTCATGGGTTCAATTGCCAGGGAAGATAAGAATGTAAAATGTTTACCTTGAAATGCAATGTAAGTCGCTTTGGATAAAAGTGGAGGAACTTGGCTTTTATCTGTTTTTCAATATTACCTGTCAGTCATTTTGAATTGTTCTTGTTCATCAGATATGCACCAAATTTCGCTCTGATGATCTTTAGACCATAATTGCTAAAAGCTAACTTTTCTATATATATTCAAATATAATATTCGATCCGTTCTCGGGTAATGCTTAAACCCATTTGATGGAAGGATGCCACAAAGAATCTTACATTTTTAAATGCTTTCTTACGGTTTCTTAATGTAATCTATCTGCTCTACATTCACCATCTAGTAGCGTATTTGTCTGATGAAATTAGCTGCGTTTTTTGTCTTTTAATCCCAGACAAAAGCTCACTGGCGAGTTGGTGTGGCCACTCTCAACACTCTGGCTGGCTACATTGATTGGGTTGATTTGAGCCACATCACCAATGAAAACTGCCGTCTTTTGGAGATCTTGTGCCTGTTGCTTAGCGAACCCGAGCTTCAGTTGGAGGCTGCAGAGTGTCTGCTAATTGCCATTAGTAGGAAAGTGAGTGACTGCTGCACTTACAATATACTACTTTACCTTTTCAGCTGCTTTTCTGAAATAAAATGTTCCACATTTATTTATTTATGCTGCAACTAAATTGTCAATGAAGTCTGGTACACTAACACTTTTCTATGGTGGCCGGGAGAGCTCAATGCGCTGCAACTTAAGAAAACGCATGCAAATAAAAAAAACAACAACAAATTAAGGAAAACATCTTCATCAGTTTTCTTCATCAGCAACACACGTGTGCTCCAAATACTCACAACACAACCAAATACAGAAACGCGTTGCAAGAGTTCACAACACAAACAAAGAAACGTGCTGCAAATAAACCAGAACGCAAAGGAAATGTTTTCAGGGGACCCCAATAATATCCATATTTTAAACTTTATCTACTAAAATAACTAGCTTCCAGCAGACGGCCTATGCAAGTCGACTTACACCAAAAGAGTAGCACTTTGACGATGTAGGAGTAGTGTAAGCTATGACTGTCTTTGAAGTCTGTCGGAACCTTGTTGTTTTAGTTGATAAAATTAAAAACATGGATATTTTTCTTACACAAATGCCTCGCTTCACTTCAGAAGGCCTTTATTACCCCCCGGAGCAAATCAGGAGTAAATCATGGACTAATTTTCATTTTTGGGTGAATTATCCCTTTAAAGTCAAGCCCCGACTAGCAGCACTATGTTGTGTGAAGTTAATTTTAGTGCTATAGTGTCAAGGGTTTATGTTTGAGTTATCAGTTGAAGTGTTTTTGATTGAGCAAATTCTTTTTTTCCACAGGGTGATTTAGAGGAGTGCAAGCCATTTTTGGTACTCTTTGATGAAGTCATCATGAACTACATCATGTCTGCTGCACAGTATGTAAACGTTTAAGCTTATTCTAAATCAGGGTTCCTCAAATCCTCAATATGAGGAGGCGCAATGCTAGTGTCACGGGTGGTTGCAGGCAAATAGACGATGAATAAAGTTCAAACAAGTTTAATAACAAATATTTCATAGGATGGGCAAACAGGCAGTAGCAACACTATACATAGACGACAGCGGACATTGAACTGAAACAGAACTGAACACATAAAATATGGTAATGATGGTGACTGATGAGTGCACAGCTGAACATAATTAGTGTGTGACAACAAATGAGTGACGAAGGCAGATGATGACAAAACATAACGAGTCCAAACTAACGTGAATGTGACAGCTAGAGCCTTTAAGTAAACAGATCACGTGCTGCGTTTGTCCAGTCAAGGACACTGGGAACGTGAGTATGCAAATAAGGACGTTATCCCAGGGTTTAGGAATGTACAGTGTGAAACGTTTCCTTATGAATACACAGGATTAATTGTTAACTCCGGGTAAATTATGAGCAGTGTGAAACGTGAAGCAATATAACCCAGGATTCCGTTTACCAGGGGTATAGAATGACCCAGGGTTAACGGTCAAGTGTGAAAAGACTTCTGACGACCTTGATTAAGTTGTTCAGGTGTGTTTGATTAGAGTTGAATCTAAACTCTTTAGGACAGTGGCCCTGCAGGAACATCTTTGAGGAACCCTGCTCTAAATGACTTGGATTGTATTTGAATGACTGCAAACTGCTCTTGGATTTTATTTTGTTAAAGGTTGGCAGATGGTGCAGCTCTGTGTAACCAGTGAGTTAACATTTTTCTATTGAGACCTACTCAAGCTTAGTTTAAAACAAATGAGTTCAATTCTGTTATTTTAACCAAAACTGTCCATCGTCCAATTCAGATCATCGGGTGTCGTCGTGGAAAGAAGATACACTTTTTTGAAGAGGCTGTGTCAGGTTCTCTGTGCCCTTGGCAGCCAAATCTGCTCTCTAGTGGTGAGGTGATCGCATGAGCATCACTGTTGTGTATCATTTATTCTTTTTTATTCTTATGACAAATGCAGAATATTTTTGTTTTTCTTTAGTGTTTTAGAGTTCCTGTTAACCTGAATAAATACATGGAAGCTCTTCTTGCCTTCACTACTCATCCCAGCCAGGTTGAACTGCATTATAGCTACTCAGTGAAACTCATTGGTCAACCTTTAAGATTTTTTTACTAAATCTTGCATTCCATATTTAATCATGTATTTATATATTACTCTAAACAGTTTCTGAGGTCGTCCACGCAAACGACCTGGGGAAACTTTTTCCGACATGAAATTATATCGAAGGATCCTGTAATTCGCCCAATGACCATAAAATATTTAAGATCAGCAAGGATCAATCTTGTGAGGGTAAGTGCTGTGTTTCCCAGACACAGAGCAGTTTTGAGTAAATGCTATAATACTTAATCATCCTTAATTGCTCTGTTTGCCTTTTACAGACTGGATTTCCCTCCAAGAATGATAGTCCAGCTTGTGAATTCTCCAGACTGGACTTTGATAGTGATGAAGATTTCAACTGCTGCTTTAATTGTGAGTTATTATTGGTTAGTAACTAGTTAGTATAGCATAATGTTATCACATCAGTTTTAAAGGTTAAGCACCCTTTTAAGAGTAAATCTATGCATTGCAGAGTAATTCATGTTGATTAACAGCAAGTATCTTAGTATTTAGTTGATGACAAAGTGACAACACAGAAACCCAGTTACTGACAACATTGCTTATTTTAAATTTAATGTTTTAACAAAACATTGTTTTATTCTTGTATTGAGCAGAAACTAAACATGTACAATCCTGTAATTATCTGATAATAATTTTCCAAATCCTTTACAATCAAATGCACACGATATTATCAACCCAGCAGTCCATATCCGTGATCTAAAAGTTGCATAATCAAGTCGAGTCACCTTTATTTGTATAGCTCTTTATCCAATACAGATGGTTTCAAATCAGCTTTACAGTGATCAGCAGGAAAATAATGATTTAATGATGGAAACATTGCTCAATTCGGCTGTAAAGCAACTCTAAAAAGAAGAAAAAAAAGTGTCATTGTTCAGCTGAAATGAGTTTAATGTTGATTCAGTTTCATTGTAAAGATCATCAATTATTAAAGCTGCAGTCGGCAAGTCTGGCAGATTGAGTGGACTTAGGCAAAATTTTGAATGTTTACAACTCTCATGTCCCTCCCCCACTATCAACGAATACCATCCCACCGAGTTCGTGCTCGTCAGTGCGTGTGAAACAGATTTTCTGTGAACGCGCCCGTCTCATCAGCATCCATCAACACCATGGAGTATTTGGAGCTAGTCAGATAGCACATACAATAACAGTAGCTTTACTACTGTTCTTACTCTTGTAAGAAAGCATTGATTCTTCCAAAAAGCCGAACTTTATCCCTTCATCTGGACATGTTTATCCATCTAACGTTACGTTCACACGGATTTCAGTGCAAACAAAGCTAACAAACCTGCCCAACAAGTGCTAACGTTAGCTATCCATACCAACACATTTGGGCAACCTGTCGAGAAGAAATGTTGCAAGCTCTGCATCCAGCTTGAACCCAATTAAATCACGTAAATCTCTCCACCTTTCAAATGCCGATCCGATGTTGATCCTGGTTTATTTACGCACTTTCTTTCTTTACTTCTTTCTTTTCAGCAGGTGTTCACTTCTCCTGTGTTGTTTTTGACCTCCTAGCTCTTGAGGTTAACCGAGGAATTGGAATCTTTTCCGCCATCGCTCTTCCTTACTGCGCGAACTTCAGGCGTGTGCATGTGATTGTAACGTGTGCGAGGGGTGGAATGTGTACGACCTGTGATTGACAGTCAGATCTCACACCCCCCTGTGCTGATTGGACCCGATGATCAGGGAGCGGTGGATTTTTGCAAAAAAAATAAAACGCTCCAGGTGGAGTTAGAAGCTCGTTTTTTTTTCTAAAACCACTTTATGTTGTTCTGTCGGATTATAGTGTCGATTTCACTGAATATGATCAAAAAAAAATTTGCCGACGGCAGCTTTAAATAAGTTCAATTCAGCTCTAAAGCAGCTCTGCAGAAAACAGTGAAGTCATCTTGCAGCTCAGTTCTCATCGAATAGTGTCAGTGCAGTCAGATCAATCCGTCGCTTGTTTCACCACAGGGTTTTTTTACAGTCTATGGTTTCACCACAGGGTTTCACCACACCACAGTGTGTGAGAGGTTCCAGTTATTAATTTTGTACCTTCTGATGGTACCAACAGGTTCTGCCCATTCACTGACTGTAGAGGACAGAAGAGAACATGGACTTGTATGCGGATGATGATTATGATGTGATTGAATTTGATGTGATTAGGAAAATTAATAACCGTTCGGAAAATGAATAACAAAAGGAAAAAAAAATCCAACACCAACCAGTGTATGCCCTGTGTGATGTGTAAAGTTGTAACACTCTCAATATTAGCAATGTTACATCAGTAAAGATACAAATTGTTCAGTCATCTCATTTCCCAATGCAAAAAGATGTGTATTTTACAAACACCCAGAATTTACATAACATTAATCAAACACATGAGCAAAGTCCACCTTGTCGTAACTTATAGTAGTCCACATAGTCTTTGCACTTACAGATGAATCGTATATCTCTTACCGTGAATTTAGTTAGTCCCAGACAAATGTATCCCAGTTCTTTGTGCTGCATTGTATCAAAAAGTCCAATCAGTCACGAAACACTCCAAAAGGACATAAGTGAATCCTGCCAGCGAGGCATTTGCTGCAAACAAGGATATCCACCTGGTAAGCTAGAGATTCGTCAATTGGAAAAGTTCCTGGGAAAAACAACACACCACACATTGGTTCCTACCCCCAATTTCATATGCATGTGAAATCGTCATTCATGAAGAAAATCACCAGACAGTAAGAAACAAAAACCTGAAATAATACAGCGTCCAGAGTCCAGCACAGCATTATAGGAAATGGAGTCAAAAGAACTTCATAGTATTAGTAATCAAGATGTACAACTTGATAACCTTAATACAATTTCCATTCTTACATAACACACGGACATAAATTAAATATAAATATGTAGAGGTGCTACATAGTTATGGCAGAAATAAAATGTTTTATATCTCAAAATGATCACAAAGAAAATGAATACAACCTAAATTATTGTCTTTTTAAAGATTATTGATATTCTTTCTATTAAAATGTGCAACGGTTTGGTTTACCCCTTTTACCCCTTATACAGTTTGGTTTACCCCTACAATATTTGTTAAACAGCTTTCAGGGCTCATCAGGGGGAAGCAGTTCGTCTGGCTTGTAAAATTGTCCCATTTGAGGCCTTTCAAATTGCAAGGGAGTGGGCACAGTATCAGATCAACACACCTAGAGATACTGGGAATACAACACGTGAGTATTGTTACTACACTGTCTTATGGTAGAGTAGGTACTTTTTCATCTACCAAAAATTTGTGCTGTTTTTGTAAATGTGCTGCTGCTTTCAGTTTTATTTTTGTCACAACTATGCTAGTGACACATATTCTTCATAACCCGTTCAGAGCCCTGGTTCATTGCATTAGAAACATTATTTTAATGCAAAGATTACATAATGAGAGAATTAGAATTCGGACAAGAATTAGTCCTGTTTTTCAGATACACAGCTATACACTCACCTAAAGGATTATTAGGAACACCATACTAATACTGTGTTTGACCCCCTTTCGCCTTCAAAACTGCCTTAATTCTACGTGGCATTGATTCAACAAGGTGCTGAAAGCATTCTTTAGAAATGTTGGCCCATATTGATAGGATAGCATCTTGCAGTTGATGGAGATTTGTGGGATGCACATCCAGGCCACGAAGCTCCCATTCCACCACATCCCAAAGATGCTCTATTGGGTTGAGATCTGGTGACTGTGGGGGCCATTTTAGTACAGTGAACTCATTGTCATGTTCAAGAAACCAATTTGAAATGATTCGAGCTTTGTGACATGGTGCATTATCCTGCTGGAAGTATCCATCAGAGAATGGGTACATGGTGGCCATAAAGGGATGGACATGGTCAGAAACAATGCTCAGGTAGGCCGTAGCATTTAAATGATGCCCAATTGGCACTAAGGGGCCTAAAGTGTGCCAAGAAAACATCCGCCACACCATTACACCATCACCACCAGCCTGCACAGTGGTAACAAGGCATGATGGATCCATGTTCTCATTCTGTTTACGCCAAATTCTGACTCTACCATCTGAATGTCTCAACAGAAAATCGAGACTCATCAGACCAGGCAACATTTTTCCAGTCTTCAACTGTCCAATTTTGGTGAGCTCTTGCAAATTGTAGCCTCTTTTTCCTATTTGTAGTGGAGATGAGTGGTACCCGGTGGGGTCTTCTGCTGTTGTAGCCCATCCGCCTCAAGGTTGTGGCTTCACAAATGCTTTGCTGCATACCTCGGTTGTAACGAGTAGTTATTTCAGTCAAAGTTGCTCTTCTATCAGCTTGAATCAGTCGGCCCATTCTCCTCTGACCTCTAGCATCAAGGCATTTTCGCCCACAGGACTGCCGCATACTGGCTGTTTTTCCCTTTTCACACCATTCTTTGTAAATTCCTAACTTTGTAAACAAAGAAATGGTTGTGCGTGAAAATCCCAGTAACTGAGCAGATTGTGAAATACTCAGACCGGCCGTCTGGCACCAACAACCATGCCACGCTCAAAATTGCTTAAATCACCTTTCTTTCCCATTCTGACATTCAGTTTGGAGTTCAGGAGAGTGTCTTGACAAGGACCACACCCCTAAATGCATTGAAGCAACTGCCATATGATTGGTTGATTAGATAATTGCAATAATGAGAAATTGAACGGGTTTTCCTAATAATCCTTTAGGTGAGTGTAATCATTTAACCTCAGGATATGCCAGGTTCCAAATGTTATTTAAAATTTCTCCAAACAATTACCGTAGAGCAGAAAAACATTTCATGAACAATTTTTGAAATTTTTGGTTTGTGAGACCATCATACAAGTTATAAAAAAAAATTGTGTCCTTTTGAACAAATTGTCAAAGAGTGCATCACAAATATGTAAGCTTCTGCTTTATCAGAGTGATCGGTCTTTTTTTATCCAGTAAGCTATGCAAATTTGAACTCTTACTTTGACCAACACCCTTGCCTTGTCCTACACAATTCCACTATGTGGTCAAATTTATAAATTGTGGATTATGCTATGTACATACACTGATCAGCCACAACATTAAAATCACAGGAGAAGTGAATAACATTGATTATATTGTTACAATGGCACGTCTCAAATGGTAGGATATACAGTATTAGGCAGCAAGTGAACAGTAACTTCTTGTATTTCACGTGCTGTAAGCGGGAAATACAAGCCACAATTGCCAAAGTGAGATTCATCTTGCTAAATCTGCGATCTTTGTTTACCAATGGCACATGCTGATGACGTTTTATTATTCTATACAAACTTGCGTCGTATTGCGTCTTGCCTATGATTCAATGGGTGTCATCATCGTACAGTCTGCAGTACAAGTCGTACACAAGTTTATTATATCCACTTCGTACAGTGTCATTTGTAATGATCTTACAGGATTGCCAAAATCGCACAGTCTGTAGCAGGCATAATGGATTTTCCACAGTATTCAGTGGTTGGTATCTATCAAAATTGATGCAACAAAGGACAACCGGTGAACTGGCATCAGGGTCATGGCTCATTGATGCACGAGGGGAGCGTCAGAACTGGTCAAACAAGCCGATCCATTGAGGCCCCACTTCGCAACTTGCAGGACTTAAAGGGAACCTATTATGCAAATTTCACTTTTATAAGGTGTTTGAACACAGATGTGTGTGTGTGTGTAAACAACCAGCATATAAGGGTAATAATCCACCCAATACTTGTTTTCCAATCCCCATATATCATTATCAATCTCTCAGAACAAGCTGTTTCAAACTTCCCCCTACTCCTACTAAGAGTAGGGAAACCCCGCCCACGAGTGGTGACGATGTGCACTAGATCCCGAGAAGCAGCAGTTTAACATTATAACCGTAAACAAAACGATACCTGCTCTATCTCCATGCAGCATACATTTTCTGACTCTGTGGGCATTGTAATATAGTTCCCACACGAGCACCTATACAACAGTTTATAGATTAACATGACGGTACAGGCTAGTTGATGAGATGAATAAACGTAACACCACAACAACTAAGTTACATAAATGTATCCACTAACCATTCAGAAACGTCCATTAACAGTCTCCTAAGTCTGTCCATCTGTGTCTGACTCCGGTTCAAACTTGCAAGGCTGCACTCCGCTACTGGGTATTATTGACATTTTGCCTGAGAGAAATTCGTTATGTTGTTCCAGTATCCGAAGCTCGTGTAAAGGATCGGCCGTCTTCTGAACGGAGGCAAGGAGTAGCAACTCATTTGCATTTAAAGGGACACACATAAAAACAGAGCGTTTTTCCTCACACCCAAAAAGGGGCAACTTTGACAAGCTATAATAAAAAATCTGGGTGGTATTTTGAGCTGAAACTACACAGACACATTCTGAGGGCATCAGAGATTTATATTACATCATGTGAAAATGGGCATAATAGGTCACCTTTAAAGCATCCGCTCCTAATATCTTGGTCCAGATATCACAGGACACACTCAGATGTCTTGTGGAGTTCATGCCTTAACACATCAGAGCTGTTTTGGCTGCATATTGGTTTTAATGTTTTGGCTGATCAATGTACCTATGTCACCACGCTTTGATTCCTTATGGAATGAGAGTTTGATTCACATTCTGAAATGAATAGATTATCATTCATGAGGAGGCGCCTCATTTGTTTACAAATGTCCATGTTCATTCATTTAATTCATAGACTTAGGCCCTGTCCACACGGAGACGCGTTTAGCTGTATACGTACACATTTTTTATCGGATCGGCGTTTCGTCCAGACGGATTCCGGCGTTTTGGGAACTGAAACCCTTATTTTTTGAAACCGGGTCCCAGGGTGGATAAATTTGAAAACGACACCCTTGCGTCTTCGTGTGTACGGCCAATCCGTATATTTTGTGAAACGATGATGTCATCACCCCACGTGTCGACTAGTCAGACGCGCTAAATCAGTAGGGTCTAAATCAGGGGTGTCAAACTCATTTTGGTCTGGGGGCCGCATACAGTTTAATCTGATCTCAAGGGGGCCAGACCAGACTCATAGCAAAATTACATTGAACTAACAATAAGTCCTCTTTTTTGGTGCAAAGAAGAAGTAAATTATAAAAATCTTTATATTAAATTAATTGTCCTTCTACAAAATATATTATGAACAACCTAAGAGTTTTTAAGAAAAGTATGTGCAATTTCAACAACACTATTACTCAGTTTAACATTTATTAAAGTGCATTATGCATAAAAACTGATCACAGTGATTGTACAATGTCGCAAAACATTTAGTCACACTTTTGTGGAACTTAAAAACACTGTCCTGCATGTTAAAGGGGGGGTGAAATGCTGTTTCATGCTTAGTGAGTTTTTCACACTGTTAAAGAGTTGGATTCCCATGCTAAACATGGACAAAGTTTCAAAAATGAAGTTGTAAGTTTGATGGAGTAATTCTGTTCCAAAAATACTCCTTCCGGTTTGTCACAAGTTTCGGAAAGTTTTTTTCGAATACGGGCCTGTGTGACGTCAGAGTCGCCGGAATTTCCTTATACGGGTCTTAAGGGCACTTCTCCCGGAAGGGCGCGCGCGCATCTGTAGCCTAGTGCGTGCGAGAGTACGCCTATGCCCATCAGAGCGCTGGGCTCGGCTGCGCTGCAATTAAAAAAATGGCACCAAAAAAGTGTGTTTTTGGTTGCCAGGGCAAGACAACATTGCACAAATTTCCAAAGAACCCAGCGTTAAGGGACCTGTGGATGGATTTTGTTTTTCCAGAGCAGCAACGGAGTTGTGCAAGTGTTTTTGTTTGTTCCCTTCATTTCGACAGTAATAGTTTTATAAACAAGGCCCAGTTCAACGTCGGATTTGCAGATCGCCTAATACTCAAAGATGGAGCAGTCCCAACGATAAAGGTTCACGGTCGTGCGTTGGAACCGCAGGCGGTGAGTAAAACTGCTTCAAATGTCTGTGAGTTGTCAACTATCGGCGTGTAAGCACAAAGTAAACAACATGATCACATACAGTTAATGTATCTATGGAGCATGCGATGTATGGTGTGTGTTTAAATACATTTGTTTAGCTGGCCACTGTAGGTGTCAGTTTGTTTATTGTAAAAATAAATCATGTCCTCATAAACCAGTCTGTCTGTTTACAACACACAAATGTTGTAAAACTCGCGCATGACATGGTGTTCTAAAAACACTGCGCTCAAGTTCAAATCATTTCTATTTTTAAAAAAACGCTCGAGACCTTATGTTTTTCACCCATTTCACTGCCCATCTCACGTTTTTGTGAGCAAAAACGCGTTCTGTATGAACGAGCCCTTATATTGTTTAAGTTATAAGTTATACCGTTCCAGTAGGCCTACACACCACATAGAGACGTCCTGCTGTAGTCGTTGCTGCTGCTGCTGGTCGTCTTCAATCTCAGCCTCGGGATCTGATTCTGGATCAAAAATGTATGGCTGAATCTGATTGTTAGCCATGGTTTATTTTCGGATGTCACTCACAGCTTCCAGACGCTCTCAACGCAAAAGCTTCGCGCGCTCGTGTCGTGATTATTTAGCTCCGCCCACACGGTACGCCTCCACCCGCTCGGGTTTTTCCGGAAAGACTCGGTACAGCCTATCTTTCTTTTATAAATATAATAAAACTAAAGACTTTTTGGAGATATGAAGGATGCAATACTACTCTATAGGTACTCAAGATTAACAGGAGATTGAGTGAAACTGAGCATTTCACCCCCCCTTTAACATAAAATAAATCAAACAGATCAAAATATAGAAATTATTTTAAATCCATTTTCCAATTTTGGGAAGCAATTCTGAACACATGAATTGACTCCACACACTTAAAATCTTAAATGGCAGCTGTTTTAAACAGAAAATTGATCAAGTAAATGTGTCCCCTTCCTTGTTAATGCATAAAATGTTATAAAAAAACTCACATACATATGGTATGCATAAGAAATCATATTTTACTCTACAAAACTCTTTTGTAGTAAATCTGTTGCTAAATAGCACTGACTTTCACAGAAATTACTACAGCAAATATTAATTTCACAGGCTCACAGCTGTTTATTTGCAGCATTCCATAGGATTTAGTCTTGCTCTGTATTTGCCCCTGAAACTTGGCATCTTTTAGCCTGCACAAGTGCATCAATATCAGGCATTATGTCCTGAGTAGCAGCCAATTTTAGAATCTCATTTAAGTGCTTATGTGTGAGCTTTGAGCGCAGCTTCGTTTTATTAATGTTCATTACTGAGAAAACTTGCTCACACAGGTAGGTAGTCCCAAACATGCACAACATTTTTGCAGCCAGTGCTGTTAATTTAGGATAGTCTGGCAGGAGATACTGATAAAATGTGTCCAAGCCCACAGAGGCAAATTTGTCCTTCAATTCTACATTACACTGCAAATCAATTATTTCAAGTTGCATGTCAACGGGCACATCAGAAGCTCTGACTGTGAATGGTGAGCAGAAAACTGCGAATTCTGTCTCAAGTTCGCTAAAGACCTGAAATCGTTTCTCAAACTCCCTCAGCAATCCTGAAATCTTGTCTTTGTACTGTCTCATGTCAGGGTTAACGCTTGCTGCGCACACATCTCTTAGACAGGGGAAATGAGCAGGGTCACCGCTTGCCATCTGCGTCTCCCATAACGTGAGCTTTAACTTGAATGCACGTATGCTGTCATAATACTGTGTTAAAATTTTTTTGCGTCCTTGCAACATTTTGTTCAGATTATTCAAGTGCTCTGTAATATCAACCATAAATGCAAGGTCCTGCAGCCATAGTGGGCACTGTAATTCCTTAACAGGTTTACCTTTTTCCTCCATGAAATGTCCGATTTCCCCACGTAGATCAAAGAAGCGCTTCAGCACAGCACCTCTGCTTAACCATCTTACTTCAGTGTGGTATGGCAGACCATGGGTAATGTTACTGTCACTGAGAAGGCTGTCAAACTGACGATGATTGAGACCTCTGGCTCGGATGAAATTAACAGTTCGGACAACCACCTCCATGACGTGATCCATTTTTAACGACTTGCAGCATAATGCCTCCTGATGCAAAATGCAATGAAATGTCCAAAAATCCCCCCCTCCATTTGCGGCTTGTACTTTCTCTCTGAACTTTGTCGCAGCACCTGCCTTTTTCCCTATCATTGACGGCGCACCATCTGTAGCCAGGCTTACGGCGCGGGACCAGTCCGCCCCGACTCTGTCCAGCGCTCCAACGACGGAGCGGAAAATGTCCTCAGCTGTTGTGGTGTCGTGCATAGGAACCAACTCAAGAAACTCCTCAGTGACAGTCAAAGTCTCGTCAACTCCACGAATGAATATGGCCAGTTGAGCGACATCCGTAATATCAGTACTTTCATCAATTGCAACAGAAAATGCCAGAAATGACTCCACTTGGCGTTTCAGTTGGCTGTCCAAATCTGCCGATAGTTCCAAAATCCTGTCTGCCACGGTATTTCTCGTCAAGCTAATATTGGCAAAAGCTTGTCGCTTCTCAGGACACACAATTTCAGCAGCCTTCAGCATGCAAGTTTTGACGAACTCCCCCTCACAGTACGGCTTTGATGCTAATGCAATTTTGCTAGCAATTAGGTAGCTGGCTTTCACGGCCGCATCACTGGCCTCTCGGCTCCGGGTGAAAACAGATTGCTGTTTCCTCAGACTCACCAACATTTCATATACCTTCTGTCTTCTCAGTTCTCCGTGCAAGCTGTTGTATTTTTCGCCATGCTGAGTTTCATAGTGGCGCCGAATATTATATTCCTTAAGCACCGAAACTTGCTGCATGCACACTAGGCACACGGGTTTCCTATTCACCTCCGTGAACATATAGGACGAGGTCCATTTTTCTTGAAAAATCCGACACTCTGTGTCCACTTTTCTCTTTTTTGACAAAGACATTTCGCTGATGAAGGTGCCAGGGCCACCATAAACGCGGGTAAAACGATAGAACCAAACGCCACTTACAGACCGCTTACTGAAGCTCAGTTTTTTTTTGTTTTTTTTATATTGCAGATTTATCCCCCGGGCCGGACTGAGCCCCCTGGCGTGCCGGTTCCGGCCCGCGGGCCGTAAGTTTGACACCCCTGGTCTAAATCTTAAATAAAACAGCAACAACAACTGCGACTACTTGCTTGAGTTCATGCTTCAGAAGCTACTGAGCCTCTTTTATTTATTTATTATTTAGGCCTACTTTAATGTATTTTTATTTTATTTCTTTATTTAACTTCTTTATTTGTTTATATTTCTTTCTTATGCTATGATGCTTGTAGGCTATTTTGTCTGATTAAGACATTTCGTATTTTGTAGGGATGGGCATTTCAAGCAAAAATATTCGACGATCGCTGGGAATTATTTGATATATTATTCAAAAAACGCACCTCTGCCCCTCATGCTCACCGGTAACACGGCGTTCGCTCCGACATTAAATTTCTCTGTACTGTAGGCCTACATGTTGTACTAGCCATTAAAGAAAAGTTAGTTTCATATTTATGTTTAAATAATGTTATTTTTTCCATTTCATATATGTTGATTATATGAAAAGTGAACAGCGTGAGTAGCCTAATCATAAAATGCATAATATCGAGACACTTCATTAAGTTTTGTTTCATATAAAGTCTTTAAAGTGAATTTCGTTTGGTATAAATTGTATCTTAATTTTAATCAATGTTTCATCAACCAATTGCCTGGATTTAATAAATAAGAAGCAAATATAGCAAACAATAGCCATCAGGACACGGTGGCGCCGACGCGATATAACTTGCATTGCACGTGAACTGGAGCTTGTCTCATAAATGAACAGAAACTCAGAAATATATCTAAGCTTGAAATGTCTACTTTTAAACAAAAAAATTCAAAACGAAAAGAAACATACAACTCTCTTATAATCCATATGAAGTGTGCATTTATCTCTATAGGCACCTTCACAATACTGCGAAGGTGGCGAGTCAGCATCGTCACAGAAAACACTAGTATATTAATAAATAATTAGAATGTTAATAATAATTAGAATTCATAATGATTAGGCTATTTGCCGGTTCTTTGTGGCAAGCTTTATGTGTCTGCTAACTAATCGAATATCGTGACTCATTCCTATTTTGTACCAGGCCATTTATGGTTTTTCATATTGTTCAATAAAGTTCTTGGTTAAAAAGAAAGAAAAAAAGAAGCTACTCTTCTTAATTTTATTGTATACAGCGCGCAAGGTTTATGCGCAAGTCTTCTCTGTTTTTAGTGTATATGTGTCAGAAATACAGCGCCTCATACTGGTCTGGCATGTATACTACATCGGTTTCAGTGGTTTCGTGTGTACGCAGATATTCCCTGAGACGGCGCCGTGTTTACGGAATATTATTTTAGAACGAGGAAAAACAAGATCGGATAGGGAAAGCTCTGGCTTCGTGTGGACGTGGCCTTAAAACACTGATGTTCACAACTGAAACACCATTATACAAATTAAGCTCCACCAATGTTGGTTACCATAGACAATCGATTGATGGTAATCGCTGGTACTTGTGTTTTACGTTAGAACGTTCCTTTAACATGCCTTCATTTGTGTCTTGTTGTCTGTTGACGCTAAGATATAGAAGTTTCTTTGTTCTGCTCTGTCTCTTTCAGCGGTTCAGTGGGATGCCATGACTTTCTTCGCTGAAAGTGTATTTGGAAAGCTCTTCAAAATCCTCGAAAAAGAGGCAAGACCATCCAATTTCTTTAATGGTGCAGCAGTGAGGGATTTAAAGCGAATCGTGTCATTGAGACTTTTTTCCACTCCTTTAGAAACTTCCCATAGATGAGGGCATGGAGCTGCTGCAGATGGTTGTAAACTATGAGACAAGAGATCCTCTCATTCTGTCCTGTGTTCTTACCATCATATCCACTCTCTTTCCCTTCGTCAAACACCAACCTCACTTCCTGCCTCAAGTAATCTATAAGGTGAGGGATATAATCTGCTGTTTCAAAATTGTAAAGCATTAAAGGTTGGTCATATTTACTGTTGCATTGCAAAATTTTGCATTCCAAGTTTTGCGTAAGAGGGAAAAAGTTACAAATGCAAATTTTTTTCATGTTCAAGTTGATCACGTGAATTCACCACACTGACCAACAGGAAGCTGCTTGGTTTGAGCTTCTGTGTGAGAATGCCTTATACATCTCTAAGCCAGTGGTTCCCAACCCTGTCCTAGCGCCCCCCCAACACTGCGCATTTTCTTTATCTCCCTAATCAAACACTCCTGAGTCAACTCATTAGCTCATAATCACAAGGGTTAATGAGCTGATGAGTGTCATCAGGTGTGTTTGATTAGGGAGACCAAGAAAACGCGCAGTTATGGCGGGGGGGTCCCAGGACAGGGTTGGGAACCCCTGCTCTAAGCTATTGACAATGGGCTTTTGCTAATGTATTAAATAATTTTGCTAATGTGATCGCACCTTTATAGATTTGAAATGCCGAAAGTATAAGCAAATCTAAAAACTAACAAGGTGAAAAGCGGTTCACCTTTAGGTATAAACAATTTTCGTGCCCGAGATGACTAGCCTAGAAATCTATACGCACCCTAGCGGCAGCAAAAATTATTTTGCAGCCAGTGTGGTCTAGCAACTCTCCGTTGACTTTCAAGCTGGAAAAAACAAAAAGTGGTCAGGCCAAATCAGATCGTGTATAGAGTCGACGGGCGGGCTTAACATAATGACGACAGAGTTGCGACGGTTCACTGCTACTTGAAAACAAAGAATGGCTGCTGCAGCTGGCGAACAGCGGTCTTTTGATTCGGCTGCGACTCTGGAGGTTTTGAAGTTAAACTTTTCTTTGAAACAAGAACAAAGAACGGCTTTGCTCTGACTTTGACTCCGTCGCTCTGACTATGTCACCTTCTTCGTTGCTCTGGTTGGTTGTACTGCTTATCCCATTGTGTGCAGAGGGTATTTGAAAGACAACCGTTTATCCCGCCCCTCGGATTGAGGCATGCAAATGGAGAGTTCCCAGACCTAACATCTTGATGTGAGTCTGGTATGCCATGCTACGAGATGAAAGCAAAGTGCTTTGCACACACTAAAACACCATCTAACTCCTCATATAGCCAAACCAAACTAATTTTGGTTTTAGGATGGCTGACATGGGCTTTTAGATATTTTTAAAATGATCTCATAATTTGGCAGCAGGTATATTAGACTGCTGTCACTTTAAGAGCTAATGCACCCTCTCATACTGTTACACATGCATTTTCTTTCTCAACTGTTTACGTTTATTTAACACATAACTGACTGTGTTTATGTGAATACTCGATGAGACCATTATTTTGACATTATGTTATGTGTATTTGACTGTTTAAGTGCGATAAGCAGCAAAAAATAACTCAATTTAGCACAGAGTAGCGGCTTTATGTTCGCGCACTTCGGTGTGAGCACAAAATTTGCGGGAAAGAGTACAATTATGCGCAATTTGCACAATCCCACACTGAAATTCAAGCCCTGTTACACCAACAATATTCATCCGGAGTAAATGAAACGAGTGAGTGAGGGGAGGCGGGTTTGTGTGTAACTCGCTGTCGGAGAGATGGGAGAGCGAGAAAGCGCAGCTGGTATCATGTATCTATTCTGCGAAAAATGTCATCCATCTTGCCTGTGGTGCAGTTATATACGGCTTATGATCTAGAATCAATCAATCAGTTGTATTTGATTTTGAATCTGGTTAACAATGTTTTCTAACCCCTGTATTCTCTCCCCTTCTCCCATTATTTTTTGTCCTCTTTCTGCTGTTGTATTTATAAAAGGTCTTATATCATGCATTTACATATTGTTTACCTATTGTTTTTTTTTGTATTAATAGCCTGTGTATGTTTTATTTAGTGCATTATAGATTTGTTAAAGACCTACCAACATATCTTTTTTCCCTTCTAAGATATTTACTGCCTTCACGTTTGAATGGGTTGATGAATGCAAGGTAAGGTCCCCATACTTGTAAACATATCTGCATATCATTCTCTAATCAAACAATCTTGTTGACGTTCAGTGGATGTGTTCAGGCACCTCGAACGCGAGCTGTAAAGAACGTCAGAAGACATGCCTGTTCTTCCATCATTAGGATGTGTCAAGGTTATTCTGACTTTATTCTGGTATGTTAAAGCATGCAGGTACAAAAAATAGTTCTCCACAATGCAAAACATGCTATTTAATTGTTATGCTTTGTTCTGCTCGTTTTAGTGCTGGAAAAGGATTTCAAAATAGATACTTTTCAGTTTGATAATGGATTTGATATCAGCCTTAAGAAATTATGTGATATATTAGCATTCTCTTTTGATATAAACTCTAATGATAATAGATTATTTTTCATGCATTGCAGCCATGCTTTGATATGATGTATGAGCATGTGAAGAGGTTGTTCTCAAATGAAATGCTGCTGACACCGATAGAGAAGTGTGCTCTTATGGAAGCCCTCATACTGATCAGCAATCAGTTTAAAGACTATAACAAGCAGAAAGCCTTCCTGGAGGAACTCATGGCACCTGTTACTGCCCAGTGGCTGTCAGAGGAGATGAGGAGGTATGAAGGGATGCTGTTACCCAGACTGGCCTTTACTGAGTTTATTAAACAGATGTTGAAATTAATTAATGATATGTGATCCTTCTTTTATTTCTGTGTTGTGTAGCGTGTTACGGGATCCTGCTGCCTTCTTGGCATATGTTGGTGCTGATCAGGTGATCAGTGACCCTGACACAGAGGACCAGATGGGAATCAACAGGTCACGGGTAGGTGTGCCCTAGGGATGCATGATATATTGAAATAAAATGATTATCGCTATATGGCTTAGTGTGATTATCATATTGCTTAGGCTTCAGTTTAATTAATTAAATATATGTGCTATCAGATTCAGAGTGAAACGCACGTCTCAGAGCAGCTTGGTTCATTTACTGTGAATGAGACGCCGTGAGCATGTACAGCATGTACAGGCGTGTGCAGGAAATGGGCTACAGGTGCCGCATTCCCCAGGTCAAGCCACTTTTGAACCAGAAACAGTGGCAGAAGCGCCTGACCTGGGCGACAGAGAAGCAGCACTGGACTGTTGCTCAGTGGTCCAAATTACTTTTTGCGGATGAAAGCAAATTTTGCATGTCATTCGGAAATCAAGGTGCCAGAGTCTGGAGGAAGACTGGGGAGAAGGAAATGCCAAAATGCCTGAAGTCCATTGCTGCTTCTCTGTAGCCCAGGTCAGGCGCTTCTGCCACTGTTTCTGGTTCAAAAGTGGCTTGACCTGGGGAATGCGGCACCTGTAGCCCATTTCCTGCACACGCCTGTGCACGATGGCTCTGGATGTTTCTACTCCAGACTCAGTCCACTGCTTCCGCAGGTCCCCCAAGGTCTGGAATCGGTCCTTCTCCAAAATCTTCCTCAGGGTCCGGTCACCTCTTCTCGTTGTGCAGTGTTTTTTGCCACACTTTTTCCTTCCCACAGACTTCCCACTGAGGTGCCTTGATACAGCACTCTGGGAACAGCCTATTTGTTCAGAAATGTATTTCTGTGTCTTACCCTCTTGCTTGAGGGTGTCAATGATGGCCTTCTGGACAGCAGTCAGGTCGGCAGTCTTACCCATGATTGCGGTTTTGAGTAATGAAACAGGCTGGGAGTTTTTAAAAGCCTCAGGAATCTTTTGCAGGTGTTTAGAGTTAATTAGTTGATTCAGATGATTAGGTTAATAGCTCGTTTAGAGACCCTTTCATGATATGCTAATTTTTTGAGATAGGAATTTTGGGTTTTCATGAGCTGTATGCCAAAATCATCAGTATTAAAACAATAAAAGACCCAAAATATTTCAGTTGGTGTGCGATGAATCTAAAATATATGAAAGTTTAAATTTTATCATTACATTATCCAAAATAATGAACTTTATCACAATATGCTAATTTTTTGAGAAGGACCTGTAAATGAACATACAGTGCCTTTACTCTGAAACTGGCAGGGCATTTATTTATTTGCCAGGAACACATCAAAATGAAAGCTTGACGGTTTACCGTTTGATAATGAAGAACAAGACATAAAAATTAGTATTGTAATTTCGGAGTAAAATATGATTGATTTTATTACTCTTTTTATTTTTTTATAGTATAATATTATTGTAATATTTTTCTTATTTTCTTAAAAGTATTTCATAATAATCACAATAAAATTATATTAATAAATATATCTGCAAGCAGCTCAAAAGAATGGGCACAAAGAAGTCCTGCAAACATGTCTGGGAGCTTCAGAGCAATGAGTGATCAAAAAATGTCTATATTATTTTAGTCAAAATGGCTGAAAATTCATAAATACAGTCACTTGTAAAATGAACAAATTGCTTATCACTTTTGACCAATAGGTGACGCTGTTACCAAATGAATGCTCATTTATATGGTCAGTGTCAGGAGACAATGACAAAAAAAGTTTGGTGTCAATATGCACAAGTGTTGCAGAGTTACATCCTCAGAATCACCTTGGCACCATGCCATCAACTTTGTTGATGTGTTATTCAAGAACGGTTTGGTTAATGAAAAAGCTTTTGATATCTTTTTGTCAGCATGGTCTGAAGAAGATCTGAGCCGATTTTTGGTGAATTATTGCATCATTACAGCATTATTGGTATCATTGTGCATGTATGACTCAAGGAATCGTTAAAATAGGCTAAATTAATCAAAAGAGTTTTTTAATTTTCATTATAAATTTTACCCAGAAGGTAAAAAAATTAGACATACAGATTTTAATTTTTTTTTTTTTTAACAATACGTTAATCTGTTCATAAAATTCTGCATTTCAGACAAAATTCAAACTGGCTTATATGAGAACTCGTATATCATTGGACTCGTTATACTGCAATGAATCAAGAGTGTTGGGCAAACTGTTCAGAAGTTAGGAAAAAATTGCAATTTTTCAATTTTTTGAAAATTAGTTGGTGGCACTATAACGAAATGCTGCATGTAGCCGTCGTGGCTCGTCGTAATGCGCTAAAGCGTTACAGAGAAATGGCCTCGCATCCATTTTGGCATGCTCTTCATCAAATTCGTTTGCGCTTTTGGGTTTAGAATGGTTCGGTTTATCATAAAGCTTTTAATAACTTTTTGTCAACATAGTCTGAAGATGATGTGAGCCAATTTTTGTGAAAATCTTTTTTTAGTTTAAGTTGTTTCTTTTAAAGAGTAAACTCAAGTATCAAAAATACAAACAAATTCAAGTTTTTCCAGAAGAGGACGGAGCCTTTGCAGATCTTGCCTTGGAATACTAGTCTCTGGCAAGAACTAAAAAATCAGTTTGGTTTTAATTATCACATTCGTGGTCACGCTCATGTGACATTGCAGTTATTTATCATCATGAAAGTGTATTATCTGCATGCTTTTTAAAGCCATATCAGTCTAAACTTCTGATATATGGTTTTCTGAGCACACATCCGAAGCATGCATAGAGAGAGCTGGATGTCAGACGGCGCATCCGTGAGCATTAAACTAATTTCTCTTTCACATCCTATCACGCTTAAACTGTGAAATACACACAAGATTATGTAAGAAAACACAAAGTTCACATACACAGTCTGTTATGTCTGTGAACGTCGTCAGCATATAAAGAGATCACGTGTATATTAGATCTGTGTATTAAACTGGAAGCCGCATAATATACAGTACCTACTGCTATATGCTCTTTATAGGAATCAAACAAAAGAAAAACAGAAAATCACTCACTGCTCTCGATTGAATTACTTTAGTAGATTTAATAAGAAAACATTTCTTAACTGAATGCTGCTGTTAAATTCTCAGGGAGGAGATAAACATGGCTGACTGTGTCCAGCTCACTGTAGTCCGTCAGCAGTCATGGGCGGGGCTTAAGCATTTTCGACTTCACAGGCTAGAATCTGCAAACAGCTTGTTCTGAGACACTGAGGATTAAAAAAAGAGGAAAGGGTGGATTTTTACCATTATTATGTGTTGTTACATATTATGTGTTGTTATAGGTGGTTGTTTACACACTGACAACACATTTATGTTCAAACACCATGTTAAAATTGAATTTTGCATAATAGGTCCCCTTTAAGTGAACTTAAACTGTTGGTAAATAAGTTACATGTGTATCATTATATTGGATCAGTGTATTCAGTCTTAAAGTGTCAGCAACATAATAAACCTGCTGCTGTCTGTCATTAATGTTAATCAAACAACAAAAGACAAAGAGATAATCACTCATTTCTCTTTAGTAGATTTAGTAGGATTAATCAATATTTAATTTATACAGTAAAGATTGTGTAGTGTTTTATATTTGATTACTCTGTTGATTAAAAAAAAAATTATTGTTATTATTTATTGCTATAATACTGTATTTGTTAATACTGTTCCTAATCACCTCTAAGAGAACAAATGGAAAATATTCCACATGTTGCTTGCCAAGGAGTTGTCAATTCATAATACTTTCTCATCTCTTCGTCTCTTTTTTAGAATTAAAACACATTGTTAAGAATAGTAGAATAGTATAGAATACCATTTTTTTTATTTCAGTTAGCGGTATCTGTGATCATATAGTCCAATTCGGCTTCCAGTAATCGGTGATCGACCCCAAAAATCCTGATTGGAGTACGCTTAATCTATATCCATTTCTGGTCTTGGAGACTCTTCTAATGAACTGATGATTTGAATCAGATGTGTTTGTTTAGGAAGAGATGATTAAAAAATGAGTAGTGTTGGTGTGCTTCCAGGAACAGGGTTGGGAAACACTGGTGTAATAGATGTGAATATGAGTGGCTTTGATTGGCTTGTGTCTTTTATGGCAGATTAGTTTTTGTGTGTACGCCATACTTGGAGTTGTGAATCGAGCTCGTTGGCCTGCTGATCCTGAGGAGGCAAAAGCAGGAGGCTTTGTGGTCAGCACTACCTCTGACGGGACCCCCATCTACAGAAACCCTTGTGCAGAGCCTGTGCAGGCCCTTCTGCCCAACCTTTTGTCCCTCATCAGGTACATTTGGTCATTTCTAGAAATTTTGCTTTCAAAATAAGAGATTAGATATGTGAAAATAATCATGGTTAGCTTGTGTACATGAACGGTTTTTCTGCTATTGTAACCGCTTTTGAAGTAGTTTCATGTTCTTCATCCTTTCAGGATCCAAAACAGCTTGTTCCTGCCAGAGAACGTCAACCGGCTTAGCAAGACCTTTACTAGAGTCTATGATATTATGGATATGGAGAAGAATTTTGAATTAGGTAGGTTTCTAATTTGTCCTGTCCTGATACAAACATCATAATTTAGGTTTTACTGTTACTGGTTAAGTAAAGTCACATTTATATTACACTTTATATATATTATATATTATACTTTATACATATTATATTACAGCTTCACGGTAGTAAACAGGAAAATAACAGTTACTTTTGCAGATTTCATCAGTTCAGCTGTAAAGCAGCTTTACAAAAGACAATAGTGTCATTTATTCAGCTCATCAGTGTTAATTCAGTTTAGTTCAGTAAAGGTGTTAGTGTTGCAAAGTTAATCAATTATGAAACAATTTCAATTCAGGTATATAAGCAGCTCTACACAAGACAAGTGTCATTTATTCAGTTATTTAATATTATTATTAAAATTGTGTTCTCATCCGCTAATGTCAGTGCAGTTGAATCGATGCTATTACTGAATATTATTTGTCTTTTAAAAGCCAAACCCCGGTTATCTTAAAGAAATGACTCCTGTTGTTTCCTACAGGAATTCCTCAACCAGTTTTAGATTCCTATGATGCTCCATTGTACAGAAACTTTGTTGAGCTAGGCTGCTTCTCCTCCCTCTACAGAAACTGGTTGGAACAATCAAGTTCACAATGATTGATTTTTCTTTTTTGTTTGTTTGTTTAATAGAATATTTTTCCTCTAATAACAATTAAATAATAACTCTTCTCCAATGGTGTAATCTAATTTCCCGATCCTGTTTACCCTTTTCTCTTTTTCTGTTTATCTTTTTAAAGTTACCAACTGCTTGGGAATGTTGGTCCCTGTTTGCAACAAGACTTTTATGCAATTGAAGGCTTGGCAGAGAAGATTGTTGGTTCCGCCTTCATCCATCTTGACAGTGTTCCAGACCACAGGCTCCGTTCCCTAGTCCATATCCTTTGTATCAAATATATCTATTTGTTTTGCTATTAGTTAAATATACTAAAAAGTAGAGCTGCACGATTAATCAGTAAAGGATCGCAATCTCGATTGAAACACCCACGCAATCTCATTTCTAAATGACAACAATTCAGCTTTGTCTGTTATACCATTGACATGTATAATCACAGCGGACATTCAGATAAGTGTTGCTGCCACTGAACTAGAGAGAGCAGTTGTCATGTATAGGTATGAAACAGCTTCACAAACAGTCTTTTCAACCAGACAGTATCATTATTTCAGTGTTACAAAAATCCCAGAAGTACTGGGATAAAAGTTAATAGTTTGGATATGAACACAAATGTCTACGGTAGTGATCAAAATAGAGTAAATCACCTCTTGAAAGTAACTTGACGCTTTCGAATAAAAATCGTATCAATTAAAAATGTTTTTGTCATTGAATCATTCATTCAAAACGCTTATTCATCCAGTAATGAAACAAGTGGAGTCTTTATGAGTGAGTCATTGAATAATTCATTCAAACTGATTGTTAACTTCTTGAAAACTCGAAGAGTCGGTTGGTTTATTTGTATACTTTGCATTGTAATATTATGTTCCTGTGTATTTTGCGTGAATGAGGATTGGTGTTTGGACAGGTAGTATGCCATACAGAACCGTTGCCACTGATCCTGCTTTAATGACAGCAGTGGGGCTCGACAGCCTTAGTCAAACGGGTTGGTGCGTATGGTTGGGTTGCGGAGAGATTGTGAGAGATTGTGGTTAGGTCACATGTGAACTATGAGGAAGGAGCATCCTCTGCAGCAGGAAGGATGTAAAGGTCAGTAAGCTGGGCTGAGTTGAGTGGGGGACTGAGGGGGGTGACTCTGGGACGCCATAGTCACTGTCGAGCCCTATTGAGGTGTCGTGGGCTAGTCGACGAAACACTGAGGACGGAAGGTGCCCACTTGAAGACCCTAGAGATGTTCCCTACTCAGCTCAATCTAGATGGTTGTCATGGGGGGACCGCACTGTGGTTGCAGCCGTTGTGTGTGCTGACGCGCAAAATACACTGCAGCTATTAACACCAGACAGAAGGAGATTCACATCACCATATGGAAAAAAGCGTAAATGGATGGAGAAGCATAGGTTACTGTAAAGCTACGTCTTAGTTGGTGCTTATCTTGGCGAAAACCGAGTGCAAATCAGCATGAAGTTTTAACATCTACTCTCGTGTAATGGAAATCTTAAAAAATATTAATTCAAATAAAAATTTAAATAGACTGCAGCAATTAACATTTTGCAAGAACCTAATAAATTACATGTTAATGTGGTTAATTGTCTGTTCAGAATTGTGGGAGAATCATGATTTCTATTTCAAACAAACAAATTGTGATTCTCAATTTCAAAAAAAGTATGAAAAAAGTTCATGGAGACGTAGAGACAGAAAGCACACCCTCTTTATTTTCTATATTTTACAAAAGCACAATGTTTTGTTTTGATTGTAAGTGGACTTATACAAAAGTAGACCTTTTACAGTTTATTTATTCATTTTCTTTAATCTGTATGTCACAATCACTAGGTTCACCGTCTGCACTACACTTCCCAGCATCACTCTTGTCTTCACACCTGCACTCACTCCATCATTACCCACACCTGCCTGTCATCATCATCATCCTTGTCCCCTGTGTTCACCTCATCATTGTTCATTTGTGTCTGTATTTAGTTCCCTTCTGTTCAGTTAGTCTTTGTCCGTTCTACTTTGTGTGTGTGTACCTTCTGCCCGTCTGCCTGTTTAGTGTGTTATGAGTAAACACGTTGTAATTGTAACTTTGAACTCCTCGTCTTCCTCTGCCTACACCACACCGTGACAGAAGAACGGACCTAACAAAAAGCAAGGAAGTTGCCCGCATCCTTACAAACCCAGCCGATCATCTGATTCACTGTTTCCAGGATGGCTGCCCGATCGAAATATATGTGCAAGTGTTCATCGATATTTCACACCAGGTCAACCGGACTGATGATGTCTTAAAGGACGTGTTCAGGCTTGCACTGGACGATCATCTGCACCAGCTAGCTTCAGCCGCTAAACCAGAGTCTTTCGCTCAGTACCTGGATCGTGTGCTGGTGTTGAGTGGATCAGCCTTCACCGTGGGTGAGGCTTAAGATGACACCTCCACTCCACTACCATCTCCCGCATTCTTCCTCGCTACACCACCTCCTGTCTTTGTCCAGAGTCTCGTCCCACCGAGACCGCCCTTCCAGAGTCTCGTCCCGCCAAAACCGCCCTTCCAGAGTCTCGTCCCGCCGAGACCGCCCTTCCAGAGTCTCGTCCCGCCGAGACCGCCCTTCCAGAGTCTCGTCCCGCCGAGACCGCCCTTCCAGAGTCTCGTCCCGCCAAAACCGCCCTTCCAGAGTCTCGTCCCGCCAAAACCGCCCTTCCAGAGTCTCGTCCCGCCGAGACCGCCCTTCCAGAGTCTCGTCCCGCCGAGACCGCCCTTCCAGAGTCTCGTCCCGCCGAAAATAAATTTCCTTTTCTGTGATGGTGTCTTGTCTAACATTCTCCAAACGGAAGCAACTATACCTTCTCCTTCTCTCTCTGTACCGAGGCGACTTGCACTTCCTGTGACTGGGCCACGAGCTTTGAGTATGCCCACGAACGGGACACGCGCGCGTGGGGGGAGGGGGGCATGGTAAGACCGTTTGAGTGACGCATTCTCTGTCCAATGATTCTAGACAGTCTTGAAAAGGATTGTCTGGACTTTTTCGAGTCCTGCCCGTTCCACAGATGATTAAATTGCTTAATTTTTATTTCAGTGCTTCTAATTTACAGCCAGCAAGTGGGTCAGGAATAGGATTTCAAGTAATTTTGTAAAAATGGTCAAAAAAGAAAATCACATACCCCACCTTTAATGCATTAACTTTCAAACATGTACTAGGGTAGGCGTTATTCAGGCATGAATCCATATGACTCCGGTCACAGTTAGGGTTAGCTCTTTTTCAGTTTTGATTCATTTTTTTAAGTATCAATTTAGGTATTGGTAGATGATAATTTAGGCGCCCTTGTTATAAAGTGTTACTCATTTGTCATTCTCAGACTTATACTCACCTTGGACTATGTAAGTGACATCATTAATGTCATTAGATTTGGATTCCTGTTTTCATTGACTCATGAATGAAGTGATGTAGGGTACAGTTTGTTTTTGTTGATTTCCTTAATCGCTTTCACGTCACTTCATGAAGCAGCTGGTCATGTCCTGTCCTCAGGAGTACTATGACAGTCTCCTCTGTCCCTTGCTGGGTCCATTTTTTGCCTTTCTACAGCAGGTAAACTTCACATCACACCCAATAAATGTTTACCCAGACTTTGTTGTTGTCATAAACTTGCTACACTCTGCGAGTGTGTGTGGATTAAGGCTTGGTATTGATACAGATTTCACTATTCGATTAATTAGCTTTTGATTAGATATTGATTAATTTGAAATATTTCAGGTACCCATCCCCCCACAAAAAAAATCTTTATCAAGATTATTTTAAAGTGGGTTTTATAAAGGGGGGGGGGGGGGGGATAAAGAGCTGAAAATGGTTAGGACAAATACTTGATAATTGCTGCGATTCTGAGAAAAAAAAGTATAATAACGAAGTTCAAATTTACAAAAATAACCATCACATCATGAAGGTTTTTTATAGCCCATTTAAAAAAGTTAGACAATTTTTCAAAAAAGCTATTAAAATGGCTAAGACAACTATTGCAATAGTATGAATGATTGGTACATTTTTAATAGTAAAAATTTTGTTTGGAAACTAACAAACAAAAGCAATATTTAAATAGCTAAATGAGCCATTTACAAACAACTGTGATTATAACAAAAAAAAGCATTGCATATTTTGTTGCTTTTCTCATTGTGTCTAAAAACAGTACAATTGTTGACAAATGCTGATTACTGCTGTATTGAGAATAACTTGCTTATAGTTAAACATGATTTTATAAACCTGTATAACCATCTCATTATTATTGTTATAAAATAACTAATTTGTAATCGGAAGTGAATGTAATTTAAAGCCCATTTAAAGTGTAAATTGCAGGTTAACCGCCACAATCAATTAATGTGTTAAAGTGCAGCTCAATATATATATATATATATTTAAAAATTTCGGTCTTAAAATGCGTTAAAATAACATTTATTGGGGTTTCTTCAAAGGTAGCATGTTTTTTACCGTAACTGGGTGATGACGTCATAACAGGGAGTAGCAACCCGTACTCTGCTAGATTCCTACTGTTTGCGGTTTGACTATGGAGAACGACTGGGAGACTGAAGAGGTGGGAAACCATCAAATTCTTGATGGACCACAGCCCTACAATTTTGAACCAGTCAGGCGTGAGAGAGGGGAGGAAATTGTCAAAATCATGGCCCTCAAAGAGTTATTAATGCTTGGTGTGAGGAAAATTAGTGGAGGGTTGGCCAGGTTTCCTGGTGAGTAGCTAGAGCTAGCCCGGATAACATTAGGAAACAAGCTAAATTCTTTTCAAAATCCTGCCGTCATGTAGAATAGCTAGAAGGGACAACAACTGAAGACATTATTTACTTACATGGTGTTAGTGGTCACTTCTGAATCTAAAAAACGTTTCTACTAAAATCAGCTCGCTTCGTAGCCACAAACTTCACCCAGGCACGAATCAGCCGTTTGTCCTTGGGGAATTTGTGGAGCCTCTCTCCCGTATTAGAAGTATTTGTACATCCCGCACAAACACAATAGTTCACCATTTTTGTTACTTGCCGTTAGACTAACGGTAACTCTAGGCTTGGAGTCCCTGTTATGACGTCACGCCCAGCCTTGTGGAAGGGAGGGGGCGTGCTTAAAACCACTGTAAAACGTACCTACTTTTCATATTATATTCGGCATTTTGGTATAAAAACATAAAAAAACAATGGTGGGCGGTTCTTATCTTTGTTTAATAAGCACATTGCATTATCTTCGTGAAAAATTTAACCTGCAATTTACACTTAAAAAAAAAACCGGCTTGGTTAATAACATAACCTTGATTCACTGATATAACGGGAACGAGCATTTCGACAGTCTATAGTTGATACTATAGGGGAAACTCCTTTCCTCCGAGAAACTGAAGCCTAATTAAATCATGTATGTGCAACTGTATGTTTCATCTTTTCATTCCCTCTTTCCGTTTTTGGATCCATTCTGTCACTTTCAATTTTACCCATGTACTGTTTGTGTGATTGTGTGTATGTATGTGTTTGTTTAGATTAGTTGTGTTTGTGATTTAGTTAATAATACTCGTGCACAACACATATTTTGTTCTGATTATCTGCGTGCACCAAAGTCAATTTAACGATTCCTGGTCTTGTTACACTCTCTAAGCGCTGTACGTGCAAGGAGTTATTTTTTTGTGGCTATGAAGAATACCCTTTTCTTAATCTTAATAATATAAATTTAGCTACATCAAGTTAATCATATAAACTGATCCAAATACAAGTTGATTTAATTATTAATATTTCCTCTTTGAGCTAATATGCTACATTAGACACATAAGCATGTCTTGTTTTGAGGACGCCTTTGCAGTTGTTTGGCCCAAACTCAAGGCAGCACACGCTCCCCGAGTACAAGTCACCCACTTGCTTGACTGACGATAAAGCCTGCAAAGGGGCAGTCTTAAGCGAAAGGGGCCGCAGCTCGGCCGACTGTACCGGCTCTAAGGGCAGGCCTCGGAGAGCCTTGAGGACTGTGGAAAGGTCCCATGTCAGAATAGTAACGACACGAAGTGGATTCAGCCTTATGCCCCCCTACAAGAACCGTATCACAACCGCCCACTAGAGTATGGTTCACTGCTATGGAAGCTACATAAACCTTGAGCGTGGAAGGGGTGTGCCCCTTATCCAGCAGCTCCTGCAGGAAAGATAACACTAGTGAAACACCACAAGACGAGGGGTCTTCATTCCAGATTGCGCACCAGTCAGAAGGCACAAAGGCTCCTGTGAAGGGGCCACACATGGAGGCTCCACAACTTAGGTTGGTGGTGCCAAATCATTCCCTTCGCCTGGGAAAGGAGGTCTTTCCTCAGGGAAATCGGCCAGGTGGCTGCTGACGGCAGCTGTACCATCTCGGGGAATCACGACTGGTTCCACCAGAAGGACTGAGCATCCGTCCTCCCTGACTCCTCTGATGACCTGAGGGAGCAGAGCTATTGGGGGAAAGATGTACAGGGGCAATTTGGGCCACTTGTGGGCTAGTGCATCCCTGTTGGCAGTCCTTTTCCATGTTGTCCAATCGGACTAGGACATGGTGTCCATTTAAGTTTAGCAGGAAGGTTTTGAGTTCCAGTTGATGTGCCTTTCCAGGATTGACCAGGAGTCGAACATCTGCCTGCCCTCACACAGAAAATCCCCAACCTATGTCTAAATTATCTGATGTGACAACCCTGCTCTAAGTCTGTACCTGCCTGGTACATATGAGGATCCTTCCAAGGGCCTTGTCACAGCCGTGGATCACCTGTAGACGGAGGCGTCCGAGACGTCAAGCGTGGGCTGGGACTTTCAGACAATATTGGAGGGGCTCCAAAAGGAGGTGCCCGGCGTTAGGCCCAGCATCCTCTGAAATGTGAAGTGAAACCCTCACTTTGAATGATGCCGCAAGCTGCTGAATTGTCAGATAGCTTTCCGTTCCAAGCCAGTACCGCATCTGTAGAGAACTGCTCCCAGGAAGGATGTCAGAATGGAAGGACTGCATATAGTATATATGATCTCAAGAACAGACTGTGATGAGGGGCTATCTGGATATGAAAGTAAGCATCTTTCAGATCCACTAACAAAAACCAATCACTGCTTCATCAGGGCGCGGTTCAGATGTCTCAGATCGAGGAATGGCCTGAGGCCACCATCCTTTTTTGGAATGTGGAGTAGCGGTTGTAAAATCCAGACTCGCTGTGAGCTGGTGGGACTGTCTCTATGGCCCCCTTTTGCCAGTAAGCTCTCTACTTCGGACCGTATGACCAAGCTCTCTAAGCAGGGAGGTCTGCAAGAGAATTGAAGCGAGTAACCTCATTTGATTGCATTCAGAAACAAACATGACACAATGGGGATGGCTTCCCAATCATGAGGACGGCAAATCGCTGCACTTAGGCAGGGGGCTGACTCTCACTCGTTGAAAAAAGATATATATATATTTTTTTAAGTGTTTGGTTTTTATTTTGTACGCAATAACAGCGGTGGGTATGCATGGATGTGTGAACATTCAGTGGAATTGAATAGGGTGTTGGAAGGTGAACATGGTCGCTTTGGCGGTGGTCTGGCCTTGACAGGACTTAGCGACCTCCTCCTTTTGCCCAAAACATCAGGACTACTTGGGCTGCTCTAAATGAGTAGCGCTTAGCTGGGCGGAAGACCTGCTTCACCTCGGGTTCCACATTGGGCTGATGCTAAGCGGGAGCTTGATTGGTGTGCTCTTGAGTCGAACAACGACTAAGGGTGATTAGCCTGCTTCAGTAAAAAAAATGGCACAGCCTGCGATAACTTCCGGGCTACCATGAAACGCTCAGCAAAGCTGTGCAGAACCGAATAGGCCCGAGGGAGAGACAGGGGAGTCAAAAAGGGCTGTCTTGTCGAGGATGCCTTGATATCCAAGTTTAATCATAGCTGGCGCTTTGAGCACCACTACAAAGGCCATCATACAGCTGATCGCCTGAGCTGTTGTCTTAGTATAGCACATAGCGAAGTTGGTTGCACTGTGCAGCTCCTTGAAAGCAGAAGGGTCTGGGCATGACTCATCAATAGCATGGAGGAGTTTGGCTTGAAACACTTGAAGGACTGCCATCGCATGGAGAGTGGATCCAGCTTGACAGGCCACAGAGTGGGTTCTGCGGCGCCCTCCTCGTACCAGACAAGGGTGCTGGTCTTCGTGGGAGAAGACCACCGGGAAATCCCCTCGCTGCAGGGAGAGTGGGGAACGCAGTATATGGACCGGCTTGAGCTCACTTAGTCCCGTCCAATCACCTGTGACTCCATTGTTTCTTACTCTCAGACTCCTGAGTGCTAGCTCTGTTAGAGTGAAATATGCTCTATCAGTCTCACCGGATAGCCGCAGAGGAGAAGCAACATTCTTAACTGCTGAGTTTTCAGGGCTGTTCTCAGCTGCAGTGCCGTCAGCGCGGTTCTCATCTGCCAAGCTATCAACGCCGTTAATCCGCTGCTGGGGCTTAATTCGACAGTGAGCAGAAAGGCTTCTTTTCTTGTCTTGTCTTCTTCAGAGTCAGCAAAGAGAACATTTCCGCGCTGAAGGAGAAAGAGTATGAGAAAATGGAATTCTCAGCCTGCTTATATAGATAGACGGGCTGAAGCGCTATAGGTTTGTGCACCATTCTCAGAGGAAAGGAGTTTCATATTTCATGTTTTCATATTTCAATACAAAAAAAATTCTGCAATTGTAACTGCGGTGTAAATGCATTTATTCCACCACTAAGCTGCATTCTGTGTTCCACAGTCTGTATAAAATACAACTAAATGTCACTTCAGATGCAGCTTCTGTGCCTCCTTTGCTGTGCATAGATGTTTTGTTGATACTGATTTAATTTGATTGGTAACAGCCCTATAGTGTCTTATGGCACTTTTTCACTTCATGATACGGTTTAGGTCGGTTTGCTTTTCCACTGCAGTTTAGTTCTGCTTCAAAGTAGGTGGGATTATAGACTGATCGTTAATTGTGCCAAATCCAAATGTGGTGCTAAATAAAGTACCAGGTACTAGTTACTGTACACAGTGGAAAACCCCCTAAAAGTGAGTCGTACCGAGCCGTACCATGCAGTGGAAAAGCACCATTAGTATTCTAATTTAATTATTAAGTAAAAGTGAATTTCAAATAAAACATTATGTATACTTCTAATGAGGTTAAGAAAAATTGCTTTATAAAGGTGCTCCTGGAAAGAATTTAAGGGAGCAGAATCGTCTCTTAATGGAAAAGTTAATTTCCATTATTTTGGCGATGCTGTGAAAATAACAATTGCTAGAAAAAATATGCACGTTTTTAGGAATCAGCTTTCCATGATAGGCCAAGGTTCTAGCACAAAAACACAAAATATCAACAAAATCCCATAACTTATTGAGATATCATTCAGTTTTCAATGTTGCACACCCCTACTATGAAGTTTGAAGGTTGCACAGACACTTCACTGTTATTTGACGTCATTCAGTAATTTTGGGTCAATTGAAACAACCAATATTGCTTGTAGCACAGGATTTGCCTAATGCTATCTCCAATTTTTTGCTTAATTGAAAACAGAGACTGAGCTTTCGGTGGCAGATCATCAACCAAACGACCAGTCTAAGGTGAGATATTTTAGTGTTGCTTAATACTATGAATATTTGTGTACAGTTCTGGCCATCGGTTCTTTTTCAGTTCTTTTAACACCGCTTTCTTCTCACACTTTTTGTGTGATACCCCTGCCTCGGGTGTGTGTGGTTGAGATTGAAACAGAAAGGCTGCAGTTGCATAAGACCGACATGAGTTTTCTATTCTCCCAAAGACCTGACTGAAGCCCCATTCACATCATCAGTGAACTATATGTTACTTGTCTCCGTAGTTCATGATACTTGTGGTTGTTCCTTGTGCCGTCACTTTAAGTTTATTATTAGACTGCATGTCTGGACAAAGTGGACATATCTGTAAAAAAAATTAAATCACAAATTATGAGCTTAGATATTCTAATTTGACTTGAAATGAGTTTTCTTGTTAGTGAAATCAAGAACAGTTAAGAAACAATCTGCTTTTCTTGCATTGTTATATAAACGACAGCGGTGCTAGTGCATTAAATCATTAACCATGTGAATGATCTGTCAAAATTAGTGCTGTCAATTGATTAGAAAAAGTTAACTTATCACACATTTTTCTATAATTAATTGCAATTAATCACACCTTTTTGATTTTTTTATATTATAATAATGTCACGTTTCATCTCCAAATGAATTTAGAAACAACATCCATTTAATGGAATCTTTTTATGAAATGAGGCTAGTTTTACTGTCAAAGTCATGCTCAGGTTGGTTTGTTTTAATTCAGTCACATGGGTCCCCTTTGTCTAGTTTCCCGTTACTTATGTGGTTAGTCCTCTTAGTTCAGCTGTCTCTCCTTATTAACCTTGTTTGTGCCATTACTTAATTCCTTTGGACCCTCAGTTCATTGTCGGTTGTTTTCTGTGGACTAGCACATCGTTTCGTTTGTTGGCTTGTTATTCTGAGTTAATAACTCATACATTATAAATCTTTTGTTCTTTTATAATCATCTTCGTCTTCTGTGGATCTTAGCGTTAAACACTGATACCAATACTGTCATTCAGCATTACAGTATAATTGAAAGCTATACATTTATTAGCCTTAAAAAAATATACTTTTAATTTAGGTGAAAAAAAATATAAAAAAAAAAATATATATATATATATATATATATATTTATATTATATATATATATATTTTTTTATACATATGCTCTTCAATATATCAGGTCTCAATGGCCTAGTCAGAATGGTTCAGATTTTTATTTGCCCTGTCAAAATGCACAAAGTTTTATTTATTTATGTATTTATTTTTTCAAGCCAACATAATAGTAATGTTTAAATGCATGGTTCCGGCTGACCATCAAAGTCTGACCAAGCAGCCTCTTCTATTATAGCATCTTGGGACTCGGTCAGGGTCATGTCCAGTCTCACTTTCATTTATACTCTTTAGCCTAACATTGAATTATAGTAGTTATGATAACGTGTAATGTGTATGCTAGGTCAAAGAGATGGGTTTTTAGTCTAGATTTAAATTAACCGTGTGTATCTGCTTCCCGGACAATGTAAGGAAGACTGTTTTAAAGTTTGGTGCTAAATAGGAAAAGGATCTTTTTTATCTCGATTTTGATATTCTAGGTATTATCAACTGGCCAGAGTTTTGAGATTGCAATAGACGTGAAGGACTATAATGCGTTAAGAGCTCGCTCAAGTACTGGGGAGCTAAACCATTTACTGCTTAAATGCTAAGTAATCGGCAATACTTTATAATTTATGCAATGTTTATATTTGTACGATGTTTACAACATGCAGTGTTTTCAGAATTTTTAACATATTGACTTAAGTATGGCGGTTTTAGTTTCATATTTAAAGTACCCTTTAATTAAATTTGAAATAATTTCATATTTAAATATTGAATAAAAACAAAATCCTCATAGCATGATGTAATTGTAAACGCAGTCTAAATATATCAATGCCAGTTCTGATGCTGCTTCTGTGTCGCCTCTGCACTGCAAAGATGGATTTTGATTTAATGATTTAATTTGACTAGTACTGTATTATTCTAATGGAATTTAATTTCAATGTTAGTATTTGAAGTTAATGCATACCTCTAATAAATTTAAACATATACAGGTCCTTCTCAAAAAATTAGCATATCATGAAAAGGGTCTCTAAACGAGCTATTAACCTAATCATCTGAATCAACTAATTAACTCTAAACACCTGCAAAAGATTCCTGAGGCTTTTAAAAACTCCCAGCCTGTTTCATTACTCAAAACCGCAATCATGGGTAAGACTGCCGACCTGACTGCTGTCCAGAAGGCCATCATTGACACCCTCAAGCAAGAGGGTAAGACACAGAAAGAAATTTCTGCACAAATAGGCTGTTCCCAGAGTGCTGTATCAAGGCACCTCAGTGGGAAGTCTGTGGGAAGGAAAAAGTGTGGCAAAAAACGCTGCACAACGAGAAGAGGTGACCGGACCCTGAGGAAGATTGTGGAGAAGGACCGATTCCAGACCTTGGGGACCTGCGGAAGCAGTGGACTGAGTCTGGAGTAGAAACATCCAGAGCCACCGTGCACAGGCGTGTGCAGGAAATGGGCTACAGGTGCCGCATTCCCCAGGTCAAGCCACTTTTGAACCAGAAACAACGGCAGAAGCGCCTGACCTGGGCTACAGAGAAGCAGCACTGGACTGTTGGTCGGTGGTCCAAAGTACTTTTTTCGGATGAAAGCAAATTTTGCATGTCATTCGAAAATCAAGGTGCCAGAGTCTGGAGGAAGACTGGGGAGAAGGAAATGCCAAAATGCCTGAAGTCCAGTGTCAAGTACCCACAGTCAGTGATGGTCTGGGGTGCCATGTCAGCTGCTGGTGTTGGTCCACTGTGTTTTATCAAGGGCAGGGTCAATGCAGCTGGCTATCAGGAGATTTTGGAGCACTTCATGCTTCCATCTGCTGAAAAGCTTTATGGAGATGAAGATTTCATTTTTCAGCACGACCTGGCACCTGCTCACAGTGACAAAACCAATGGTAAATGGTTTACTGACCATTTTATTACTTTGCTCAGTTGGCCTGCCAACTCTCCTGACCTGAACCCCATAGAGAATTCCCCACCAAGTATTGAGTGCATAACTAAACATAATTATTTGAAGGTTGACTTTTTTTTAAATTAAAAACACTTCTTTTTTTGGTCAGATGAAATATGCAATTTTTTTGATATGCCAAAATCATCAGTATTAAAACAATAAAAGACCTGAAATATATCAGTTGGTCTGCAATGAATTAAAATATATGAAAGTTTAATTTTTATCATTACATTATGGAAAATAATGAACTTTATCACAATATGCACATTTTTTGAGAAGGACCTGTATAGGTAAAAAATGCCCCTGAAAATCAATTTAAAGTGGCAAATATTGCCCCTTAATACAAATGTGAATAGCTTCGTGAGTCAGCTGTCAACAACAGGCCTAAACCAGCCATGGTACCAGTACAAAAACACAATCAGTAAAATATCATCTAATTATTATCAACAAAACTTTTGAAAATATCGAGATATGTTTTTGTCAATATTGTGCACCCCTAATGTACGGTATTAATTTTGATTTATTCAGGTCTTAAAAAGTTCAATTTAACTTTAAAAATTATGCAGCCAACCCTGTATTAATAAAGCAATCTTTAGTGGCAGAAGTGATAAGTCTAACATATTTGTAACACGGAGTCGGCTTTGCAGCCTTGGCTAAATGAAGTAAACATGAGACTAACCTAACACATTAAGCATAGCTAATGAAAACAAATAAAATGATGCGTCATTATACTGCTATTATATATCTAGTTGTACTGCTAAATATGATGAACACTGTTTAAATTGCAAATGCTTATATCACTTTAACCGTTTTCATATCCATGCTAACAGCGTATGAAACATAATAACATACGCTTTATTAATTAAGCACCTGAAAACTTATGCTGCTGCTGCATGCAGTAAACACTGCTGCTATGTAGATAACTGCACCATCTAGAGTTTCATGCCAGAACTAGGTATTGGCGTGAGAATGGCAACATACTAATGTATGTTTAAATAGAATGTCTGTATGTTCCCAAGTCGATATTATTATTAATATTGTTGTTATTCATGTTTTAGTGCTCAGGAGGAGGAGGAGGCCTATGAGGAGAACCATGTGACTCAGGAAACGGTGGAGGAGCAGCTGTTGCGGTTGGTCACGCGAGAGGTCATTGACCTTCTAAGTGAGTTTCCCTTATGCATGTGAAGCCTTTCAAGTTTTCTTCACTTTTTACGTTTACAAAATTTTTACGTTCTTTTTACAGAAGAAGAATGACAGCGGCCACATTACCATTTTTTATTCAAATGAAGCATGCACTGTTTCAGACCTAACTGGTAGTTTGAAAGCCTACTGATTACTGTGATGCAATTCTTATTTCTTCACCCTTTTTCCATCTTCTGTTCAGGAGTCATGGGGATGGTGTCGAGGAATTCCTCAAAGGGGATTCATGAGCTCTCAGAATTGGGCAAGCACCTTCTCCGAAGAGAGGTAACCAAACAAATTTAGATTTTTGAGGTTTCATAGCTGAGCTCTGTGATCAGAGTAAATTTTTTTCTCCCTTCCTTTTCAGGATATTTATATGAACCTCCTGACTATATGTTTTAACTCCCTATCCTGGAAGGACACCGTAAACTGTCAACGGACTGCTGGTTTGCTCTGCTGGACTTTGCTAAAACAGGTGCTGATTTTTCCTGTCTGTCTCTGTAAGGGATAGTTCACCCAAAAGTGAAAAATCTGTCATCATTTAAACACCTTCAAGTTGTTCCAAACCTGTATAAATTTCTTTCTTCTGAAGATATTTTGAAGAATATGGGTAACCCAACAGGCCCAGGTCCCTATTGACTTCCATAGTATGGAAGTCAGCAGTTCTCTGGGCTTGTTTGGTTACACATATTCTTTAAAATATCTTCTTTTGTGTTCAGCATTCATACAGTTTTGGAACAATTCGAGGGTGACTAAATGATGACGGAATTAAAATGTTTGTGTCAACTATCCCTTTAAACATTCATAATTCATCACAATATTTCTATCAGTCTGCAAATGAGATTAGAATTGAATTCTAAAGATGCATGAATTCTTGTGCAGGTGCTTGGTGGTAACCTGCTTCCGGAGGCTGTGTCGTGGCTCTACGCCAGTGTACTGAAGGGTCTGCAGATGCATGGGCAACACGAAGGCTGCAATGCTGCACTAACTCAGCTGGCCTTGCTCATCTACGAGGCTCTAGTGCGTCATTTCAGCTCAGCTATCATAGCTTGCATGTTTCTCCGTATGGGAAGCACATTTGTACATATATTAATGCTGCACCACTGTAAAAAGTATATACTTTTTGCCAATGTTACTATTAGTAGAATGGCGTACTCATTGGTGGAATGTAACGAAGTACAAATACTTTGTTACTTTACTTAAGTAGAATCAATAGTGCATAATTTTGACTTTTACTTCGTTACATTTTACATCAATTATTATACTTTCTACTCCACTACGTAAGGGTTAATGCCCGACGAGGTGTCCATTGTCAGGTTTTAATGGACGACGGCGAGGTGTGAACCGGCCGATGCGCAGCGGAGGACGGTTGCCTCCGCCGAAGTCCATTACAACCTGACAATGGACACCTCGGAGGGCATTAACCCGCTTATACCATGGTCACTTGCCAAATATTTTTTTTTAAAACATTAGTTTATATTTTAATTAGGCTAAATCTAGTTTTTACAAATAATAACTTGCCTGACGGTTTATTTAGCAACCGGAGATATTTATAGTCCGCTCAGGTTGTAGAACCCTTCACGCTGTACTCTCCTCCTGCCTTGGTTGTCTGGACAGCTGAGTAAAACTCCCGCAGGGTCTCATTCAGAGCAGCAGCGGTGTAATTTTCAAAGCTGGAGTCCATTTCTTTTTGAACAATAAAGTCTCTTAGTGTATTTACTGCCCATTTCATATTTTTTTCCTGTTGATCTCATCTTTTTCGTCTTCTGTTTGATTCAATTCTCCCGGTGTTATCTCTTTGTGTCGTTTCTCCGTTTTATTTACATTTTTTCTTTCTTCAGCAGCATCCCAGTCGTCAAAGTTGTCATATTCTCCATAAATGTTAAAAGAAATAACGAAGTCGCTCATTGTTGTATTAGTAGGCTATGTAATATGTAACTAACGTTAGATGTTTGTTTTGATAGAGCAGATTGTTAACGGATACTTTGACTGCATGTTGCTATGGCTACTCACAGCTGTTGTAGGCGGCGCATTTATTTATTAATTTCGAATGGTAAACAGGCAGTTTCACCAGAACTACTTTACTAGGTGTCCTCTATCACTTTTTAACGGACACCCTGCAGCCAATCAGAATCGAGTATTCACCCAGACCATGGTATAAATTTCTACAACGTTCAGTTACATTTTCTGATCAGTTTTCCCCCTGCCAAAACGTCTTCCTGACCGTCCGTCCGTTGCACGTTTGTCTCCCCAAGTTTGGTTGCCATAGATATCAGTGATGTCCGGTTTGTGAACGAATCGTTCTTTTGAACCGGTTCTTTTTAGTGAACCGGTCGAACCAGTACACTAAATCGGACTGAATCGTTCGAAACAGTTCGCGTCTTGCGTCAGCGCTGATCCACAAGCTACTAAAGTTACTCACTTTCAGACATGAATGACAGTCCCTCTGACTCGAAATAAACCAATATCCCGGAGTATATTTTACCCTGGTAAATCCAAAAGTTTACTGAACTGAGACTTGTTGTGCTGAGAGAAGTGATGAGCACGAGCAGCTGATACTGAGCATGCGCGCACAGGTACAGCAGTTCTCGGATCGCCAGTACAGAACCGAGAAAGATACTCGGTTACTAACGTAACCTCGGTTCTCTCTAGAGAGGGAACGAGTATTGCGTAAGTTTAGCTTACGCTACGGGAAAGATTCATCTTCTCGAGATACTGAAGCCAAAAAATTATCCTTAATTTTGTATACCTTGTCAACGCAGTGCAGCAGCTAGCAGACCTAGAGCAGGCCATCTCGCGTGCTCATTGGCTGCCCTGCGGGCAACTGCTGCAGCCTACCAGTGAGCCCGGCGTGACGTCACGCCCAATGAAGGGCGCCCGCGCCTTTATAGCGTCACAGCCCGCCAGATAGGCGTGGCTTAGCGTATAAAATAGGGGCTGTAGGCTGAATTCTCTGGTTTTTCGACGACTGAAGCGAAGTCGCTCGTGGCGCGAGCACGGCCGGTTACGCAATACTCGTTCCCTCTCTAGAGAGAACCGAGGTTACGTTAGTAACCGAGTATCGTTCTCTTACGAGAGGTTCTCTCGTATTGCGTTAGTTTAGCTTAGGCTACGGGAACACTTTGTCAACGCCGTGCGCGCCAAGCATCCACATGAGACCCCGAGCTTGAGGGGAACCCCATAAGTGGAAAAAATAAGGTGGCCAGCCACACGGGCCATCACTTGTACATAAGCACACATAGGGAATACAGAGCAGCGCGCCGGTCTGTATAGTCATATGGCACATACCCTACTTAGTGCAGCTCAACCAGGAGAGCTGAGTCATGAAAGTGATCTGAGCAGGAGATCTGGGCAGAATACACCTCTTTTTCAGACTGACAACAGTTTAGCCTGCAAGGCAGGAACTTCTAGGTTATAAAACCTGACAAAGGTAGACGGGGAGCTCCAGCCCGCCGCTACACATATGTCATGGATAGAAATTCCACTGGACCATGCCCACGACGAGGCCACGCCTCTTGTGGAATGAGCCCTTGTGCCCAGAGGGCATCGCAGACCTTTTGACGCGTAAGCTGCCGCTATAGTGTCCACTATCCATCTGGACAGGCTCTGTTTTGAGGAGGCGAGCCCCTTGGCGCGCCCACCAAACGAAACGAAAAGCTGTTCCGAACGCCTGAAGGAGGCGGAGCGCGTAATGTAAAATCTCAGCGCTCTGACAGGGCAGAGGAGATTCACATCACTTTCGCTGTCAGATGCTGGGAGAGCTGACAGCGAAATGACTTGCTCTCTGAATGGAGTGCCCATCACTTTAGGGACATAACCATGTCTAGGTCTGAGGATGACTTTAGAGTCATTTGGTCCGAACTCAAGACACGACGCGCTGACAGACAGCGCGTGCAGATCCCCTACACGTTTTACTGACGACAGTGCAGTCAGAAAAACGTTTTTTAGTGATAGATATTTCAACCCCACGGAGTCTAGTGGTTCAAATGGAAAAGCTTTCAGGGCCTCGAGGACCAATGAAAGATCCCACATGGGAACCGATGGGGGGCGCGGCGGATTCATCCTTCTAGCTCCTCTAAGGAAGCGGATGACCAACTCATGTCTTCCCAGTGACTGGCCGTGCGTCGATTCCGCGAACGCTGCCACGGCCGCCACGTATACTTTGAGCGTGGATGGGGACCTTCCCTTATCCAACAGCTCTTGTAGGAAGGTGAGCAGCTGCGCCACCCCGCATGTCCGCGGGTCCAGACCTCTGTCGGTGCACCATCCAGAGAACACCGACCATTTAGACGCGTAGAGCCTTCTCGTGGAAGGGGCTCTAGACTGCGTGATCGTGTTCATCACTCCTTCTGGCAGGGCAACGAGTACCCGTTGAGCAACCATGCATGCAGAGACCAGCGCTCTGGATGGGGATGCCAGAACGTGCCGCGAGCCTGAGAGAGGAGATCTGCCCTCACCGGAATCGGCCCGGAGCTGTATGTGACAGCCGTGCCAGTTCCGGGAACCAAGTCTGATTCTCCCAATGCGGGGCTATGAGGAGCACCGAGTGGCTCGTTTCCCTGATCCTCTTGATCACCTGTGGCAACAGAGAGACCGGAGGGAAAGCATATAGCGGGAGGCTGGGCCAAACCTGGGCCAGCGCGTCCTCGTCCTTCGAGAAGAACGTCGGGCATTGAGCGTTGTCTTTTGACGCAAACAGGTCGACTTCCGCTCTGCCGAACAGGCGCCACAGTTTCTGGACCGTTTGGGGGTGCAGGGACCATTCCCCTGGGGGAACATTGTCCCTGGACAGTTTGTCTGGGCCGTCGTTCAAATGGCCAGGCACATGCGCCGCCCTCAGCGAGCGCAGGTTCATCTGTGACCAAATAAGGAGGCGTTCCGTCAGTTTGCAGAGATTTCTGGATCTGACACCGCCCTGACGGTTTACATAGGATACCACAGATGTGTTGTCCGAGCGGACAAGAACATGCTGGTCCTGTATGGACGGGAGGAAGCACTTCAGCGCGTTCTCGACCGCTATCATTTCCAGACAGTTTATGTGAAAAACCTTCTCCTGGTCTGACCACTGGCCAAAGGCCGGTCTGCCCTCGAACAGCGTCTGTCGAGATGACCTTCCGATAAGAGATGGTTCCCATCATTACTCCCTGCTGGTACCAGTCGGCCACTAACCAGGGCTGCAGAGCTGTTATGCAGGTCTGAGTCACTCTGATTTTCTGGCCGCCATACACCCAGGCTCGGCGAGGCGCTCGAGCGTTCAACCAGCGTTGGAGCGGGCGCATGCGCAGTAGGCCCAGCTGGAGCACCGCTGCAGCTGATGCCATACAGCCCAACATCCTTTGAAATGTTTTCAAAGGGAGAAAACTGCCCTTCTGGAAAGATGCGGCTAGGTGGCGAACACGGCGCGCGCGCTGTGTCGATAAACGAGCCGTCATGGTCACCGAGTCCAGTTCTATTCCTAAAAAGGAAATTGACTGGCTGGGCAGTAATGAGCTCTTGGTCCAGTTGACCGTGAGACCCAAGCTTTCCAGATGACTGAGAAGCACTGTTCTGTGAGATAGTAGTTCTGTCTCTGACTGTGCCAATATCAGCCAATCGTCCAGATAGTTCATTATGCGCAGCCCCTGACTTCTCAGGGGGGCGAGCGCCGCGTCCATGCACTTTGTAAATGTGCCAGGGACAGGCCGAACGGCAGGACGGTGTATTGATATGCCTGACCGTCGAAGGCGAATCTCAAAAATTGCCTGTGACGGGGTACTATCTGAATCTGAAAATAGGCATCCTTCAGATCTAGAGAAATAAACCAGTCCCTCGGGCGAACGTGCGCAAGGATTTTCCTGGCATTTTAAACGGTCTTTTTGCAAGCACTTTGTTCAAATATCTCAGATCTAGGATAGGTCTGAAGGCTCCGTCCTCCTTGGGTACGAGAAAATATCGGCTGTAAAAACCTGACTCGCTCAGAGAAGGCGGTACCTTTTCTATAGCCCCTTTGCACAGCAGCTTTGCTATTTCTGCGTGAAGTAGGTGTGCTACTTCCGCATTCACTATCGTCGCGGTCCGCGGTTGAAAGCGCGGGGGACGGCGAATGAATTGAAGTGTATAGCCCTGCTCTATTGTGCTCAACACCCATTCTGAAATCACTGGGATAGTTTCCCACGCAGCTATGTGAGCCGCTAGGGGGCGAATGGCCTCCGGGTTCAGACCGCCGCCATTTGCGGGCTTGTGAACCGGAGTGCGCGCGCTCTCGGTTCTGGGCAATGGCTGCTCGCTGACAGCCGAAACCGGCTGACTTATGTGAGATGTCCCGATCATAAGGGATGGGGAACATACTTTTACCACACTTTTACGCGCGAGCAGCGCTCTGGGCGGAAGAGCTCTCTGTAAGCGTGAGCGCGGGGACGCGGGCACGAGACTTACAACTGTATCTGACGCCTCGATCATAATAGATGGGGAGCGCTTTATTAACGCCCTGTGTTTTGTGATAACACTTAAACGCGTTTTAAGGTTTGGTTTAGCAAGCGTGAGCGCTCTCTGGCGGGCACGAGACTTACGTTCATAACCTGCTTCTTTGATCGTGTAACAGAGCGGGCAGATAGTGGGCACAGACCTGTGGACACATTTCTTACATTCAACACTCGAGCGGCTTTTCTGCGCTTTATGAGAGTGTGCTCTGTGAGTGACACGGGATTTGGAGTGCTTATGTGTAGGGGTGAACACTGGGGCGTGGGCACATTCACTACACTTAAAGGGTGAATAAAGGGTGAATAAACCGGCTCGTTGGCTGCTAGTTGAACCACTGCAGTAGCCTGTTCGAAGGGGACTGACAGGGAAATGAACTTTGACGGCGGTCCGGCCGCAGCGGGACACGCGCGTCTTTTCTCTCTCGCTGTCTTCGCGTGCTCGGATTTCAGCGTGATTCTTTGCCGAGGCCCTCTAGGGGGCGGCGGTCTGTGACGGCTGTCTGAGCGCGATCTAGGGCGGCCGCCCTGACGTTGCTGCGAAGGCTGTCTCTGGACGCTGGGTGCTGGTTCGCACAGGAGGCTGGCTTTGTCTCTCGCGAGAGCGGCCTGTGGCGGAACTCGAGCGTCGCGGCAGGAAGAGGTTCATGGCCTGCGTGGTCTTTTGCACCACAGAGAAGCGGTCAACAATCCCGTTCACCGCTGGGCCGAAGAGACCAGTGGGGGAAAGCGGCGCGTTCAGAAAGGTGGCTCGCTCAGTTTCCCTCATATCCGCAAGCGTTAACCAGAGGTGCCTCTCCGTCACGGTTAACGCGGCCATGGCTCGTCCGATGGCTTGGGCTGCGGCTTTGGTGGTGCGGAGAGAGAGATCCGTCGCGCTTCTCAAATCCGTAACCGCAGCTGGGTCCCGGCCCTTCTCATCCCATTCACGGAGGAGGTCGGCTTGCAGGATCTGAAGCACAGCCATCGAGTGTAGAGCAGACGCGGCCTGGCCGGAGGCGGCATAAGCGCGGCCGACCAAGGCGGAAGTGGCTCTGCAGGCTTTAGACGGGAGGGCTGACCGTGACCGCCATCTCACGGAGGGCGGGCAAAGGTGCGCTGCGACCGCCTCTTCCACAGGGGGAATCGCTGTGTACCCTTTCTCGGCGGCGCCGTCCACTCGGGAGAGTGACGCGGAGGCCTGTGACTGAAGTCTAGCTGAAAACGGTGTATTCCATGACTTCGTCAGCTCCGCATGAAGTTCCGGCAGGAATGGAGCGGGCCTAGTTTCTGAAACTGCGCGGCGGCGACTTTGAAGGAAGCAGCCGTCGAGCCTTTTCGGCGCGGGTTCCTTCGGCAGCGACCACTCGAGCCCGAGACGGTCAACAGCTTGCGTCAGCAGGTGCATAAGTTCCGCATCAGCTCAAGCGCGGGTACGGGTGGATTCCTGGATTGACGAGGTGGCGAAGTGAAGCGACCATTCCTCGCTGTCTGATGCCAGGATAGAGCAGCAGTCTCTTGTGACGTGTCCCTCGGACTCATCCTCCGAAGCAACGGCAGTGAGGCTCGCAAGCGGCAGCTGCGCGTCAGTGAGGAGAGGTGGGGAAGGCGAGAGCGAGGCTCGAGGGAGGTTCTCCGGCGAGCGCGTCGCTGTGGCCACAGGTTCCGGCTGTCTCAGGGAATGGCACTTCTTTCTGCGCGGTCCCACAGGGGGCGGAGTGACTGCTGTGGTGTTTAAAAATTTGAGTCGAGCCCGCAGGGTCGACAGTGGAAGCTCCTCACAGAGCTCGCAGCCCCCGGACGCGAGGGCGAGCTCTGTGTGTTCCAGGCCCAGGCAGAGAGCGCAGATCAGGTGGCGGTCTCCGGCGCTGAGCGGGGCTTTACACGAGCCACAGGAAGTGCGAGGTATCTTTAAAAACACGCTCGCTGCTCTTTTAGAATAATATGCAAAAAGGATACGTCGCCGGATAGCGTAGCTCGCACGGATGGCTGAAGGTGGCGAAGAAAGCCGGCTTCCTCAGCGCTGTCCTAGGCTGGCTGTTCGCTGTTCGACGGCGGCGGTGGCTTCTCCCAAATCCAGCGATGCGAAGAGCTCGCTGAAGAGTCGAAAAATCAGAGAATTCAGCCTACAGCCCCTATTTTATACGCTAAGCCACGCCTATCTGGCGGGCTGTGACGCTATAAAGGCGCGGGCGCCCTTCATTGGGCGTGACGTCACGCCGGGCTCACTGGTAGACTGCAGCAGTTGCCCGCAGGGCAGCCAATGAGCACGCGAGATGGCCTGCTCTAGGTCTGCTAGCTGCTGCACTGCGTTGACAAGGTATACAAAATTAAGGATAATTTTTTGGCTTCAGTATCTCGAAGATGAATCTTTCCCGTAGTGTAAGCTAAACTTACGCAATACGAGAGAACCTCTCGTAAGAGAACTGTTTATTTCGGACGTGTTTGACATAGAACCAGATGAGCTGAGCATGTTATGAAAGTACTTTTACTTTTAATATTTAAAGTACATTTACAGTTCATTTTACTTTTTACTTAAGTAGGGTTGTCATTGTGGTACTTTTACTTTTACTAAAGTAAATGTGTCACTAGTTATTTGTACTTTTACAAAAGTACTGAGGTTCAGTACTTCCTCCACCACTGTGCATACTAATAGTAGCAAGTAAATTATAGGTATTGGCTGCAAGTAGTATCCGGTAACAACTTCCATAAGTAAAGTTACATTCAGTAGTTTGGTGCTAATTTAAAAATACTGCTTAAGTAAATTGTGTTTTTGTGAAGTATCATTCAAAGCCTAATTGTGTACACTTACACCCCCCTTTATTTCTCCATGTTAAAATTATGCTTTAACTCTCAGTGACACTCTCTATAACTATTATCAGTTTAATTTTCATAAAAGTCAGTGAAGATCATGCTGATCCACGTTGATGACAGTGCAGTGTCTAACACCACTGCATTATTGGTACTTTAAGTACACAAAGAACAGCGATGTTAGCACTAGTTAATGTATTACTGAATGACCATAGTAGTTACCGAATGCATCAGTGAGAAAATGTAATTGATTTTCATTCTGATGTTTCTCTACAGAGGCCTCGATATGCTGAGCTGCGTCTCATCATGAATCAGATCCCTGATATCCAAGTTGATGCGCTGGAGCAGTTTGATCAGAAGGCCGTCCAACCCGCGGTATCAAAGGCAGAAGAGAAGAAAAAGAAAGAGCAATTTAAACGGCTCATTGCAGGCATTATTGGGGTATGGCCACTTTTAACATTATTAAACATAGGTACTGAATGTTAATTTTTTTTGTCATGGAATACACTTTTTTGCTCCCAAAGAATTTTTCAATATTAATTCAAGAGGTATATAATCTCTTGCCACTTTAATTATGACTATTGAAGTCATTTTCATTATGGCTATTGCAGACATGCTCAATTATATCCAAACTTAAATTAAACTTGTTTTAAATTAAAACTAAATTGTCTCTAAAATGAACGGAGGTAGCTGCAGACTGGATGTTCTACCTACTCATCTTTTTAAAGATGTTTTTCCTACTGTGAGTTCTAGCCTAACAGCTGTAATTAACAGTTCTCTAATGAACGGAGTGGTACCCAATAGTTTTAAATATGCAGTTCTTCATCCCTTGTTAAACAAAACCTAACTTGGATCATACAGTATATCACAACTATAGGCCAATTTCTAAATTGCCTTTTATTTCGCAAATTTTAGAGAAAGTGGTCTATTCAGTTATATTCATATCTGAATACTTATAATATTTTAGATGCATTCCATTCAGGCTTATGGACCTGTCATAGTACAGAATCGGCACTGCTCAAGGTCACTAATGATGAATTATTATCGTTGGACTCTGGATCACATGTTGTTCTGGTTTTATTTCGATCTGAGATCTCGCTGCCTTCGATACAATAGACCATGAAATTCTTCTCAATCGTCTGGAGTGTTGGGCTGGTGTGCAGGGTATAGCTCTTCAGTGGTTTGCTTCGTATTTAAAAGGCAGGACAGTTGCTGTGAATCTGGGAGACTTCTCTTCCACATTGGCCCCTTTAGTTTGTGGTGTCCCTCAGGGGTCGATTTTGGGACCGTTGCTGTTTGTTTTTTGGGGGGGGGGTTTATTATTTTTTTATGCCTTTATTCATCCCCACAGGGGAAATTCAGATGTCCAGCAGCATATAGTGTGTGTAGACTACCAACAAGCATTCTCACCGCAATACACTCATTAAAAACACAGATGATAACAGTTAAAAAGTTAAAAAAATCTACTATCATTAGTAGTAAATAATGCCCTTCACCCAGATCCATTATACAGTCTTATGGTGGCCGGAACAAATGACCTCCTATATCTCTCAGTCCTACAGCTCATGGAGAGGAATCGGTCACTGCGGCTGCTTTGCTGGGCAGCCACAGTATCATGCAGTGGGTGGCTCCTGTTAATAAGGATAGATTCCATCATGCTCCTCATTCTTCCCTCCACCAAATCTCCTACAGAGTCCACCCTCCACCCCAACACTGACACACACTTCTTAACAAATTTGTCAAGTCGGTTCCCCTCCCTGGCTGTCATACAGCTGCCCCAGCACACCACAGCAAAAAACACAGCACTGGCCACAACAGACTGATAGAAAAGGTACAGCATCTCATTACAGACTTTAAAGGATTTTAGCTTCCTGAGAAAAAAGACTCTGCTCTGACCCTTTCTGTATGCTGCATTAACATGTACTGACCAGTTCAGTTTATGATCCAGGTGGACTCCCAGATATGTGTAAGTCTGGACCACCTCAATACCCTCCCCCTCAATTACCACAGGCAGATGTTTTAACTTACGCCTCCCAAAGTCCACTATCATCTCCTTGGTTTTGGATGTGTTGAGGATGAGACCATTGCACCTGCTCCAGGTCACAAACTCCGAAATGACCCTCCTGTATTCCTCCTTGTCTCCTCCCCTTACACACGCCGCCACCACAGTGTCATCAGAATATTTCTGTATATGGCATGATGATGTTCTGTATGAAAAGTCTGATGTATATAGGGTGAAGAGGAAAGGGGATAGCACATTAACCTTGGGGGCCCCAATGCTTGTTTCCACAGTGTCTGACACCATGTTCCCCAGTCTGACATATTGTGGCCGCTCCGTGAGGTAACTGATGATCCACTTGATGAGAGCAGGCTCCATTCTCAAGTTTTCGAGTTTCTCTCTCAGAATCTGAGGCTGGATGGTATTAAATGCACTTGTAAAATCAAAAAACATCAGCCTCACATACCCTCCTGTCCCATCAAGCAAAGAGAGGGCTCGATGAAGCAAATAGAGGACAGCATCCTCCACTCCCATATTCGCTCGATAGGCAAACAGCATGGATATGCATTTGTATGCACTACATTTGGTATTTGTTCAAAGGTTACATGCAATTTGTAGGATGGTTTGTATTTATTTGTGAAATATTATCTAGGCTCATTTATTCATATTTGCAAAACACAATACATATTTGTTACTCCACTGCATTTTCGCAAAAATTGACCTTTGTACTTGAACATTGCTTTATGTTTGTTTGCGAGTCGATTTTTCCTTTGCAAAGCAGATCGAGTTTGTTTTGCGAGTCGATTTTTCCTTTGCAAAGCAGATCGAGTTTGTTTGCAAAATGCTGTATTTGTTTGTTTAATTATGGCACATAATTCGCTCCATAGAACTTGTCTGGTTCTTGTTGACTTCTGAGGATCTGTGTCGAAGGCGTCTAGTCTACGAAGTCCTGAGTAGGGAATGAGACACAACGTCAGTAGATGATGCTTTAGGAACATCCTCCAGGTGTGATGATTTTCTGAAGCTGGTATAGAACAATGTCAGTTAATTTGCTAATGGCGCTAACACTAACTTCTGAGACACCATGTCATCAGAGAACCTATATAACCGAGATGTTTCCTTTCATGGGTTCAGTCAACGCTGCATCAGGAGTCACACATCCAAATTATAAAACCTGATAAAAGTGTGTGAAGATGCCCATCCTGCCGCCACACAAATATTTTCCAAAGTTGTACACTTAAATAACGCCTGTGAGGAAGCTAGAAGATTGAGCCTGAACACCAAGATGCAAAGTTCAGATGCCTCAAGAGAAACCACATCCTTTGTTTTGTAGCCGGAACACCTTATTTACAACCACCAAAATAAACAAACAACTGATCTGATTTAAAGTGCCCCTATTAGCCTATGCTATTTTAAAGTTTCCTAGTGTTGTTTTGGAGTCTCCTACCACAGGTTTACATGCATAAAAGATAAAAAAACGGTTTCATTTTCTCAGAATATACATTTGCACAACACCACATTTTCAATGATTCTCAAACGACTCGTCAGATGAATCAATCTTTCTAAATCCCTCCTGTCCGCAAGCTACTCTGCTCTGATTGGCCAGACAGCTTGGTCTACCGCACACAGCACGAGTCGAAAACAAAACCGCCCATTGCCATAACAACGTCAGCTCTGCGTGTCCTGAGACTTCCTACACCGTAAACTAAACATAGTAACGAACAATGACGTCGATTTTATCAATCTGAGCGCGAGTCCGATGATGAAACACTGGAAGAACTAATGTTAGTTATTCAACCCGAACCTCCATCGCAAGGACGACTCGAGCAGGACTCAGTGTTTCTCAGTGATGGACTACTCGGTTTGAGGTACATTATGAGATGTTGCAACTGTAATTTTCACCATCAACATTATCAAGTGCATGTCCATCAATTAAACAGATTACTCTACTTGTACTTATTTATTTATAGAGTATTTTTCTAATTTATTGCGGTGAACATGTGTAAACTGTATCAATAAAAGTGCATACATTAGCCGAGCTCTAGCGTGAATGACTGATGTAACACAAACGTTGGTAAAACAAATCTTGCTGCATGTTAATCTTTACTCAATGTAGTGACAACAACACAATCTGCATTAATAGACACAGTTTTAAGTAATAGTGGCCCACAACTGATTAGCAGAAGTATTTCAGTAAGACAGTAATAATGTGAGTTAACCAATTAGCAGGAGCCCAACACAATAAAAACTCAAAACTAAGTATTTTGAACACCGTCTTTCAAGAGCAAGCGGTTTTCGAATCCTGCATTGAACTCCGAGATTTGAGAAGCAGTCGTCAGTAAAATAAAGGGAACACAGCAAAAGTTTAGGATTATAATGCTGTGGTATCGTGGTAAAGATGAACTTTAACCACTGATTCTTCACATGCTCGTCCTTGGGCAGTGAAAAAAAAAAACTGGCTTTACCTTCACATTGTAGAGCACAGCGTCTTCTCGACATGATGCTGTCCATTATCCACAGGAATCAGCTGCCGGTTTGAGGTTCAAGTGTCCCTGGTGTCTGCACGCGCAATAAGTGGGCGGACAATATGCTAATGTTTTGTCTTGACGTCACAACGAAACGGCTTATGACTCGTTTGAAAAACGGTTCATTTCATCGACTCAGAGTCGACTCTTACTTTTGAAAGACAATAACTTTTTATACGGTGCACTTTCAGATTTAAAACTTTGCAATGTAGGGTGGAGGATACCCAGATCTTTCTCCTGTTTAATGGTTAGTTAGGGAGAGAGGGAAGTTATCTGTTTTGGTTTCGTTTACTTTCTGTTTTGGATTTATTTAATGTGTTCCTTTACTTGATATTATTCATTTCTTTTCTAGCTTCGGCTACATAAATAACCTCTACCTAAAAAGGGAATAACATTAACTTACCTATACAAAACAGCAAACAAAACAAAACAGATAACTGTATAATTTGGACGTGTGACTCCTGATGCAGTGTTGAGTGGACGGGGAACATCTTGGTTATATAGGTTCGCTGATGACATGGTGTCTGAGAAGGCGGTGTTAGCTCCATTAGCAAGTGAGCAAATCACGCCAAAAAAGCTCTGCAAAAAAACGCCCACTTCCATGAAGCACCACGAATGACATAATAAAGTTGATCTCCCTACGCTCTCGACATACTTAAATATTTTTAAAAAATGGGGAAAAAATGAAAGGATCACCTAATCATCCACATGGACCATTGGTGCTTGGACCCTGATGATGTTAACCTGTATCGCTCAGCCCTAATCATTCACACAGTTGAACTTAGAAATATGAAACCATGAAAACAAAATATGAAAGCTTTATTTTTTCAATACAAAATCGGTCTTACATTTGCATGAAAAAATGTCCTGGTCTGCTAAAATGATGTAATGTCTTTGATTTATTATATGCAATTTCATTTGATTTAAATGTTGACATTTAATTGTAAACCTTTAATTTGATTGGTCCATTTGTGTGTGTGCTGATAGAAACCCCTAGGACAGCAGTTCAAGAAGGAAGTACACATCCAAAACCTTCCATCTTTGTTTAAAAAGCCAAAACCTACGAAAGATATGCTGGAGAACACTGATGCTGCAGGTCTGATCGCTCTATTCTCTCCTGACCGTGACCATTGCTGAGGGAACACAGCTTTACAACACAATCACTCATTGAGCCTGTTGTGTGTAGTACATTATCCAGCCTGAAAGGCCTTTTTAAGGCATTAATGGTTTATTGAAATTGGGGTGTATGTACATTGTTTCTCTTTTTTTGTATAGATATGTAATGGATCTGTATAATTGTTTAAAGAATATTAAAATCTTTCTGTCAGAGTACCTCATTAAAAAACATTTTTTGAAAAATATTAAGTTTTGTTAATTATACGGCCATATCAAATTGTGTAAAAAGTATTCATTTATACTCCTCAGTTTTTAATAAATATATACCTGGACAGTTGTCGGTGATTGAAAGGACTTTTTCCTCAGTTGTGAAATGTAAAGTCTGCGTAAAATATTTTTTTAAAGTGACAAGCCTATATATTGTGGTAGAAATCGGTAAAGATTTCTAACACCTCCAATATTATCCTCAGGTGACTCCCACTCTGACCTTGTCGGTAACCCCTGACACCTAAGTATAACTAATCCCTAACTCGCCCCCTATGAACACTATCACTTGGGAATAAGGTCTCTAGTGTTCCACTAACCTGCTGCGTAACCAGACAGACTCAAGACAATACCTTCGAATATGCCTTAATCACGGCCTCGAGGATCTCAGACCAATTTCAGAGAGAATCCCACCAGCAAAAAGAATGCAACCGTTTTTATAGAATAGGAGCATGGCAAAGGTGACATGAAGAACCAATTATATTGTAGAAAAATCATGGAATCATATGTATAATTCAGAAAACCCTTTACTAGGTAAAAGCAAATCTAGATTTCTTGATTACTTCATCTTGTTATTCAAAGTCATGAGTTTATATACTTAGACAACTGTCTAGTGTTGAAAAATATTTTTTTAGTGTTGTAAAAAGTCGAAGCAGAGACCAGGAGACGTTGGGATATCTTTCAAGCAGAAGTTACTCTTTATTGAGAACTTGGTGTGCGTCGCTGTAGTCATCTAAGTCTAAGTCAGTAGCTCAGCATAGTAGAGCTTTTACCTTTCAAGGGGGAAAAGGTATTACATAGAGGTGAAATCATATTACATAGAGGTGGAGACAATCTGAACAAAGCTAATTACAAAAATAATTGTTGAAATGGGTTTGGAGAGGACGCTGGCGCACGTTTGGCTGCCGCTTCTCCTGATCTAGTTGTTTATTATTATTTTACTCTTATATTCTCCTGAATCACTTTAACTTCTCTGAGTCTTAACTTGCTGCTGGATTTGCACATACTTACCTCGTCTGAACCAGCGTTTTAAAGTGTCTCCCCTGGTCTGTCTGCTGCTGGTCTCATCTGTAGCCGTGTATCTCCTGCACTGTCCCTGCTGCCTGCCTACTGTTTGCGGCTGTCTCCGTGTAAGATCAGACGGGTCCTTGGTGTTGTCAAGCTCTGCATGTGTAATGGCTGTATTACAACTTTGAACGTCATCATGCGACTTCACTTAATCACCTGAATTATTGACATCTTTATTATATATGGAACCTGCGTTAAGCAGTGGACTGAACTTCTGGACATCACCATGCTGAGGTACTCTTTCTGAACTTTTATCTCTGGATCACCATGGCCGTCCAAATATCAGCGTTATAAAATCTCTGCGTTCCTTGCACCTCCTCCGGCTAGCTACATTCACAGAGGCTCTTGTCAGAGTCGTTCTGCTGCCGGTGCTGGAGTTACTGCGTTTTGGTCGAACAGCAGGCGCACGCTGCATCGTACTTCTGTACGCCGTGGAATCTGTCATGGAAATCTACGCTATCCAGAGGCTCTCTCTCAAAAGTTTGTGGTGAATGTGTTCTGCAGCACTATGCGGATTGCTCACTTTAACACGAGGTCAATAAACAAAACAACACTTATCACTGATACTATTCTCGATAAAAAAAAATCGACATTCTTTGTCTCAGTGGCACAAAGACGATGAATATTTTAATCTGAATATGTGTGCCCCACCTGGATATAAATACATTGAAGTGCCTCGAGCTTCTGGTAAAGGTGGTGGCCTGGTTGTAATATTTGGACCTACTGTATCAATTAATGTTATTGATGATCCTAGTGTTTCATCATTTGAAGAATGTCTGGTTTTTAAAATCAATGGTGTTTCACCTGTTCTTGTGCTTCTCATTTATCGCCCACCAAAACCAAATCCAGTATTTTTTCTCTGAGTTTATGGAGTTGTTGACACTTCTTAGTCCACTCTGTCCTGCTATGGTGTTGACTGGTGGTATCAATTTTCATATTGATAATCCTAATTGTGTTAATACTGTTACCTTTTTGGACATTTTGGATGGTTTTGATTTTACACAGCATGTTGCTTTTCCGACCCATAGGTTGGGCCATACATTGGATGTGGTTTGCTGTGCTGGTGTTGGTATTCAATCTCTGGATGGTATTGAAATGAGTATAAGTAACCATAGACTTATTACTTTTGACATGAATGTTATGTCTTCACGATCCATTTCTAAACGCATTATTAAATTTCGAAATATCAAGTACTTCACTCTCTTTTCGACTTCTCACTCTGGGCTTCCCATTACTTATTCAGTTGAACACTATAATTCCATGCTATCAGCACTTCTGGACGAGTATGCACCTGTGTGAGAACGGGTTGTTACATTTAGGAAACCCTGTCCATGGTATACTCCACAGAGTTACGTTTAATGAAAGCTGCTGGAAGGCTATTAGAACGGCAGTACAAAAAATCTGACCTGACGGTACATAGGCTTCTCTACACCCAACAACAGTCTGCTTACCATTCTGCTCTGAATACTGCACGGAATAACTACAGGTCCTTCTCAAAAAATTAGCATATTGTGATAAAGTTCATTATTTTCCATAATGTATTGATAAAAATTAAACTTTCATATATTTTAGATTCATTGCACACCAACTGAAATATTTCAGGTCTTTTATTGTTTTAATACTGATGATTTTTTGCATACAGCTCATGAAAACCCAAAATTCCTATCTAAAAAAATTAGCATATTTCATCCGACCAATAAAAGAAGTGTTTTTAATACAAAAAAAGTCAACCTTCAAATAATTATGTTCAGTTATGCACAATACTTGGTTGGGAATCCTTTTGCAGAAATGACTGCTTCAATGCGGCGTGGCATGGAGGCGATCAGCCTGTGCTGCTGTTGACAATCTTCTCAAACCAATTAAGGCCATTGTTCATTCCTCTGTTGACCAGTGTAATAAGTTTCTTCACTATTTCACTATCAGATCGAGGGGCTTATACAGCTCTTTCATTCAATAATTTAACTGCGTTCACACCAGACGTGAATTGAGCGTCAAATTCGCGCCTGCCGCGTAGTTATACGCGTGTACACTTTGAATCCATTCGCGCGTCAAGAGCGAAATTGACGCACGTAAAAAACAAAAGTTTGAAGCGAAATATACGCGCGTCAGAGGCGAAATCTGTTGGCGGCCATCTTTTTACAAGACGGCTAATGTTGATCGAGCATTCATTGAAAGAGTCACCGCTCTTCATTTGCTCTGGAGAGCAGAACAGCGGCGTAGGGATCATCATCACCGTATTTGGGTCCACCAGACCCTTCGGAGGTGAACCCAGTTTGGCGAATTTCACCATTTGCTCCAGGAGCTGCGCCTGGATGTCGGCCGCTTTCAGCGGTGCATCCGCCTGTCCCGCGCCCAGTTTGATGACCTGTTGTCCCGCATCGGAGCGAGGATCACCCTCACCCACCTAATCTGTAATTTATTTTTGTTTTGAAGATAAATGGAACCAGTCTAGGCTACTACAAAAGTGATTACACTGTCCTGTGATTATTTTTTCCCTCACACAACACTGTCCAGACACAAACTATTCTTGCACTAAAGTATGTTCGTTCTCTTTACATTAGATTTATAATGATGTTTCATATAATCTAGATTAGATATGGAATAAATAGCATACAAAATTAATGTCACATATATTAAAATCAAGTTTTTATGTGATAAAATATTTACTTCACCACGTGACCGCAGCAAGCTGGCTCCTGATTGGTTAACGCGGCGCGAATTGACGCAGAAGTTCAGAATTTTCAACTCGGGCGGCAGACGCGAATTCGCATCAAACACATGAATGCACAAAAAAGCACTTAAATAATTTGCGCGTAACGCGCCAGACGCTCAATTCGCGCTATGCGCCCAACTTGACGCGCGAATGAGGCGAATTCACGTCTGCCGTGCTCTACAGGAATTCTTTATGCGCGTAATGCCTCTTTGCATTGACTTAACATTGAAATCACTCCTGCTAGACACTCTATTCTCGTCCGGTGTGAACGCACCATTATACATTCTTGGCTAGAGTTCAAGAGCGTGTATGGCTATTCAGTTAAATCATCACCTATCACTGAACAGTCTTTTTGAACCCTTTCAATCTGGGTTCAGAAAAGGCCATAGGACTGAGACAGCTCTAGTGAGGGTTGTAAATAATTTACTTATTGCGGGAGATTCAGGTGCATGCAGTATTTTGGTCTTATTAGATCTAAATGCTGCTTTTGATACTATATTTCACTCTCTTCTGCTAGATAGGCTGGAAAATTGACTGGGTGTTTCTGGAGCAGTATTCAGTTGGTTTTCGTCTTACTTAACGAATCGTTGCCAGTTTGTAAGCTTGGGTAATTACAAATTTGAGACTGTGCCTGTTCTACAGGGAGTCCCTCAGGGTTCAGTGTTGAGTCCAATTTTATTTAACATTTACATGCTTCTACTTGGGCAGATCATCAGGAAATATGGTCTTGGGTATCACTGCTACGCGGATGATACGCAGATTTACATCACCACTAGTCCTGATGTTCATTGCTCATTAATAGCTTTGCATAGTTGTCTAGCAGAGATCAGTTTATGGATGCAGACTAACTTCCTGAAACTGAACGGCTTTGTGTGTACGGAACCGCGGTGCTGAGCGCGCATTCTACAAGATACCACATTTATCAGACACTTAGGCTCTGTTGCGCAATGAATCCTCCACCATAGGTGAACTGTGATTCCTGCTGCACTCTGCGACAGCAACTCAAGCTGGATAAGCAGAGCAGACGTTTACGATAGTTTACATTTTTATAAACACAGCGAAACGACAGTCGAGGTGGTGACGCGGTGGGCCCCGTTGATGTAATGTGAATGTAGCGGTGGCATATTCTATGCTAATTCACCCTCACACTCCGTCATGGTGATATCGCAAGACTGCTTTTCACCCTACTCTTTACCGATTTACAATTAAAAGTCACTGACAAATTGGGATTTAAGGCCACTTAAAATATCTTGTGTAACAATTTTTAAAAAAATTGCCAGTTATTTTAATCAGATTGCACAATAATATTTGGACCTGGTCCGGGGAAGCAAATTATCAAACATTCTCTTTTATTTAGAGTTATTGTTGCACCTAATGTAATGTTTGCATTAAGATTGAGGATAATCCTCAAGTTTCTTCAATAATAATACCTAGATTATTTATTATCTTTTTCAATAATGAACCTGGTGAGAGTCCCTATAGGTTACAGTAGGGGTTGCCAAGTAAGTTTGGCACAGGGCCAACAAAAAATGGCGGCCCAGAACATAGTCAAAGGATATTTAAGAAATGAATTGATGAAAAAAGCACCCAGAATTGCCTGTGGCAGACTGTTACAGAGTATTTTGTGACTGGTAGTGAGCTGTTACTCTGTGTTAAATCCTGTAGTAGGACGTCCTACTGTACAGTTATTAACAAAAAGCCACATTTGGTGTCCGGGTTTTACACTGGATAATTAATAATGCTGTAGTGACACATAACCTGGCAAGTATCTTCATTCACCAACTTGCAACACAGACCACCTTGCTAAAACACACATGTGGGAGATGCGGAATGGATATAAATAACTTGAATAAGCCCATTAATGGCGTGTTTGAGTCATGCTCTTAACGAACTATGTTTTATGTCCTCTTACCATATTGTGAATAATAAATGTGTATCATTTTAATTTGCTTGTTGTTACACAATGGAGCCTAACTTATTGTAATAATTATTTGACGTAGCCTACTTTTACACTCAGAATTATTCCTTGGCATCCTAACGTAACGGCATTTTTTTAATTGTTTGCGTGCTGGAGGTAAATTAAGCTAACGTTATTACTTCGTGTGCAGAGTGATGATAACATTTAAGCTAGCTGGTGAGAGAAAATGGTACTATCACAGATTCTAAAGACGAAAGTTGACAGCGAAAATAGGGCATACAAAGAAGATTAAAGACAGCAATGCCAGAGACAATTTATATAGAGACATGCCACTTACTCAATCCTCAATACAACTATATAGGAAAAACACGCAACACCAAAGATGGCGGTTGTATGCACGTCCCGCCCCTCCCGCTGGAAAGCCAATTGTCTGCTTTTAACAGTCAAGCCGGGAAACATTTAAGCCTATCATCTGGTTCCACTGACGCATGCGCATAGTTGAGGTTTGCGACAGGGGAAAATACGTTACTGTTTGAAAAGGCGGCAGATTTGATATGCAGTTTATGTGTGCATTGTATAAATATCAGCATCCCAAGTGTCTACCGCAAGTGTCTACTATTGATAGCGGCTCCCTGATGCCCGCAAACTAGTTCAAATCTCCCGGAATCTAGAGCGAGCGAGCAAGAGCATGCACATACTGTGCTTCAAACCGTGTAGCACGCACACGTCAGAGAGGGAGAGAACCCTGCGCATGCGTAGTAAAAATATAACCTATGGGGAAAAAGGCGTTTTAAAACTTATTTTGGGGCAAAGTCATCAAACTTTTTCATTGATTTTTATCATATTTTACTGCTGTTTCTATACATGCAGTTTTTATGTCCCGGTGACCAGTGAAAGTGCAGTTCTGACTCTCTGCCCATTCATTTAGATAGGAGCCTGGTCTTGTCAGTCCGAAATAGCTGCCCGGAGGCGTTGCCAAGATGGCGGCCGAGTGGCATGACTTGCCAAAAAGGACTTTGACTGCGTTCATCCTACCTAGTTTTGTGAATGCAAAGCCGGTGTGTCGATCTTATCCGCAACGAAGCGATCCACGACTCTTTAGAATGGCTTTCAGAAATGTAAAAATTAAAAGCTCACCTTTAATTTCAAAATAAAACATTGCTGCTAAAATGTTTCCGTACTTTTATTTTGAAGGCAGAATCATTAAAGACGAAGTGATTGTGAGTAACTGTTGCTGTCATGACAGATCTATTTCAGAACCAGCCGCGATCAAAATAATCTGGCTGCGGGCAAGGGCCAGATATTATTGCTGGCGGGCCGCCTATTGCCAACCCCTGCTTACAGCATTGAGATTTTCCTCTTTTCAGTTTATATGTACCTGAAATGTTTTCAAATGAATCAGTAACTAATCAAATCATGAGATCGATATCAAAACTCAACCCTATTGATTGACCTAGAATAATAAAATAAAAAAACATCACACCAATAGATTATTCTGTTAATCTTAAAACATTAGTCCACATCTTTTTCCTGGTGCCTTATTACAAGATGTTGCAATGGGCTTTCTCTTGTTGCTAAGGCAGGACCGTTACTAGCACGCGCCCTTGATCCCTTACTTTATGTTGTGTGGCTCTTTTTGGTCTCTCATACTTCCATTGCCATCAATACAATTAGCAGGGCTTGAACCCATGTCACTCCTATTTTCTGTTGTGCACAATTTGGGGTTTTATAATCTGATTTGCATACTCACTATTTTTCCACCTTGTGGATGATAAGCACAATTCATTTCAAATTTATTCTCAACAATAAGCCAATTCAATTCTGTTTTCAAAAAACACTCAACCCACTTTGAAACACTTAACCCACTTTGCTCATGTTAACAGTAACATGGCTCTGGCCACAGGGTGGCAGGGTGCCATCCCACCACCCAACTATTTGACGGCCTCAGAATAAGTGGTGGGTTGGCGCCCACTGAGGGCCTAAACGTCCCCTGGCCACCTATGTCCCTTGATGGTGATGGTTCGAACACCTGCAACCTATTTGACAGGGTCCAGATAGACTGCATGAACAGACAAACAGTCTAATAGGTTTCAGAATAGATGGTTTGTCTACCTGCAACCTATTTGACAGAGACTGAAGTCCAAAACAGCATTTCACCAGTAGCCTATTCGACAGGGCCCCCTGTATGCAGTTCATGTCCGGAAATTCTAACTTCCCCAGGCCGGGAGTCTGGAGCCTTAAAGCGGTGGTTGATTATGATTTCCCTTTTCTAACTTTAGTTAGTGTGTAATTTTGCTGTTTGAGCATAAACAACATCTGCAAAGCTACAACGCTCAAAGTTCAATGCAAAGGAAGATATTTGCTTTTAAAGAAATCGTTTTTTTAGGACTACAACAAACGGCTGGTAGGGACTACACAGGATTCCTCCCGGGTTAGTGACATCACAAACCCTAAAATTTACATCCGCTCAAGTTGTCACATCCGTCTTTTCACATGCAATACAGTACGTAAGACAAATGCAATAGCATGTCACTCTGTAGGCAACAGTTCCCACACGAGTGATTTTATAGATTATCATGACAGAATATGCTAATCAAAGACTTGAAGATATTAACACCACATCAGCAACATAAATTCATCAACTAACCATTCAGAAACATCCTGTTGCATTCTACCTGTTGACACTTCTTGAGTCTCTCAATCATTGTCCGACTCCAGTTTAAAGGAACACGCCGCCGTTTTTTGAAATGGGGGTTATTCACCATCTCCCACATTCCTCTACATTTAGATAGGTGGGGAAACGCATTTTTGTCTCAGTGCATGCATTGTCTTCGTTTGGTTGTTTGGCTAGCTTAGCTTAGCATAATGAATGGAATCCTTTGTTGCCGGATAGCATGTCATGAGTAAAAGAGTTATAAAAAAACAAATGACTTATTGTGGCTTGCGTATTCACAACGAGTACAAATAGAAATGCCGATTAAGACTAAGCGATTTCCTAGGCAGATATTGAATTGGGAATATATGGGGTGGAACACAGGCGAAGCACTGCTACTTAGGCGCAGAGATATCACGCAACACCTAAAATCCCCCAACTTCCGTCATGAATATTAGCTGGCTATTTTTCCTACAGTAGACATAGTGAAGAACTGAACATGGAGATGAGATGGAGGAGATGAACATGGCGGATTTTGTGAGAGACGAAGAGGGTGACTTCTCAGACAGTCAAGATCCAGAACCATACCTCTATGAACCAGAGTTTTCAGAAGAGGAGCTGCGTGCTTTGGAAATAGACCGACAGGAGGAGGAGGTTGCGATCGCTCAACAGCCTAAGGACGTGAGGATGAGAGCCAACATGAACTGGTGGTGTGAGTGTGGGGGAATATGCCAACCTATGCCGACTGAAATAGAGTGTCTGTGCTGTGGCGAGTGGGACAAGGGACTGCCATCGATGACCAGGCTCAACGTGTCAGATCAAGATGAGCGTGCCCGCAGTTGTGTCACAGCTACCTAACTTGCGTGATATCTCTGCGCCCAAGTAACGTTAGCAGTGCTTCGCCAGTGCTTCCCCACCATATACTGGGGCTGCCCTTCCGTGGGCTCACCACCTGCAGGAGGGACCGTAAGGGGCCGGTGCAAAGTGGCTGCAGTTTAAGGCGGGGGGCTCGACAACCCGATCTCTGGACACGGAAACTAGTTTTTTTTGTGGAATGTCACCTCGCTGGTGGGGAAGGAGCCTGAGATTGTGCGTGAGGTTGAGAGGTACCGACTAGAGATAGTCGGGATCACCTCCACGCACGGCTTGGTCTCTGGAACCACACTCCTTGAGAGAGGATGGGCTCTCTACCACTCTGGAGTTGCCCATGGTGAGAGGCAGAGGGCTGGTGTGGGTTTGATTATAGACCCCAGCTCAGCCGCCATGTGTTGGAGTTCACCCCGGTGAACGAGAGGGTCGCTTCCCTGCGCCTTCAGTTATCTCGCAGTCGTTTGTGCCTACGGGCTGAACGGCAGTGCAGAGTACCCGGCCCTCTTGGAAATTGCTCCGACTAGGGACTCCGTTGGTCAACTGGGGGATTTCAACGCCCACGTGGGCAGCGACAGTGACACCTATAGGATCATGATTGGGAGGAACGGACCCCCTGATCTGAACCCGAGTGGTGTTCTGTTATTGAACTTCTGTGCTAGTTACAGCTTGTCCATAACGAACACCATGTTCAAGCATAAGGGTGTCCATCAGTGCACGTGGCACCAGGTTCGGAGGTTGTTGATCGACTTTGTCGTCGTTTCATCTGACCTCTGGCCGATGTCTTGGACACTCGGGTGAAGAGAGGGGCAGAGCTGTCAACTGATCACCACCTGGTGGTGAGTTGGATCCGATGGCGGGGGAGGAAGCTGGACAGACTCGGCAGACCCAAACGTACTGTGAGGGTCTGTTGTGAACGTTTGACCGAGTCCCCTGCCAGAGAGATCTTGAACTTCCACCTCCGGTGGAGCTTCGACCGGATCCCGAGGGATTCTGGAGATATTGAGTCCGACTGCAGCCCAGATGGTTGTGGAGGCAAAAGATCCGGCCTGGGAGGAGTTTGGAGAGACCATGGAGCAGGAGCTTGGTTCATATTGCCGGCAGTAGGTCAGACTTGTTCCTGGTGCATGTGGGCTGGGCTGCCTTTTGTCCGGGGTTCTGTTCATAATTTTTATGGACAGAATTTCTAGGCGCAATAGGAGGATGTATGGTTTGGTGACCACACAATTTCGTCTCTGCTTTTTGTGGATGATTTTGTCGTGCTGGACCTTCAGCATGCACTGGGACAGTTTGCAGCCGAGTGTGAAGCAGCTGGGATGAGAATCAGCACCAAATCCGAGGCCATGCTTCTTAGTCGGAAAAGGGTGGCTTACCCACTACAGATTGGTGGAGAGCTCCTGCCTCAAGTGGAGGAGTTCAAGTATCTTGGGGTCTTGTTCACGAGTGAGGGTTCACGAGTGATTGGTGCAGCTTCTGCAGTAATGCGGTCGATGTACTGGTCTGTCGTGGTGAAGAAGGAGCTGAGCTGCAAGGGCGAAGCTCTCGATTTACCGGTCAATCTACGTTCCTACTCTCACCTATGGTCATGAGCTGTGGGTCATGACCGAAAGGACAAGATCCCAGATACAGGCGACCGAAATTAGCTTTCTCCGCAGGGTGGCTGGGCGATCCCTTAGAGATCCTTTGGGAGGAGCTTAAGGGGCCAGCTGAGGTGGCTTGGGCATCTGTTCCGGATGCCTCCTGGACGCCTTCCCGGAAAGATGTTCCAGGCACGTCCCACCGGGATGAGACCCCGGGGAAGTCCTAGGACACGCTGGAGGGATTATGTCTCCCGCCTGGCCTGGGAATGTCTCGGGATTCCCTCGGAAGAGCTGGAGGAAGGGAAGTCTGGCCATCTCTGCTTAGACTGCTGCCCCCGCGACTCGGCTCTGGGTAAGCGGAAGAAGATGATGATGGTTTAGAATAATCTGAAAGGCCTGCAGTTGAGAGAGCTAACTTTTTTAATGTTGATCCTGATTTACTTAAAGTTGGAGATCTCCACATAATCTTGGATCCATGGGAAAGAAACAAAAAACATTCCTATCTCGTACCCCTGGTGATAACAGCATTTGTGATATCAAAAGTTTGGAATTTTAGAGACATTTTATTTATTGAGTCTAGAAAATTAACTTTAAACAAAATGGAGTGACCAATATTGTGACCAATAAACTTTTCTAGCCATTATTTTCTCTTTGGATACCTTGTGCCCTATTTACCCTTTCTTTGTCAGGGAACTCTGCATAATCAATTTATGTTTTTACCCCTAGTTAGTTAATTTAATAACCCTTACTATGTCAAATCCAGTCCAAGTTTTAACTGATTGGTGAGTCAAGCTCCTACTACTGTTAATGAACTTCCTTTCCTTCATTAAGATGTACAGTAGGGCAGGACTGGTACCTATCGAAAGCAGATTCAGAATGTTAGTTTAACAGAACATACAAAGAACTGCAGTGAATAATCAAATGAAATCAAGTGAATATGATAATAAGTGTTGTTGGGGATTTACAGTTAAAGACCTAGAACCAGATATGATGAATGAAGACCCTGAGTCAAGAGTGCAGTCAATTGAAGAATTTTTTTTACTGAAGATGGTTTGTAGTTTCATCTGGCAGAAGTCAGCTTCAAACTTACAGTTACAAAAATCACAGCAATTATACCATACACCATACACCAAGGTCTAAGCTACATCTAGCCTTCATTGACTAAAAAAATAGATACACATAGTAATTTTCCACACATATACAGATAGACTGAAGCATAACTCCATCAATTAGGCAGCTGTCACTCAGACCCTGAAGTTAGGCACGTCGTGACCTTCCAGGTCGCAGATTTGGGTTACTGACCAGCATGTCCCGAACAACAAATCAGTCCATCTCCTATAACCAAAAAGACTAACACACACACCAACACACAGCCTCTTCAAAGTTGGATTTGGCCAGGCTCTAACTATAAACAGGAGAGTATTTCTCAAAACATCAAGATACGTTCTTTCTCTCAAGGAGAGAACACTTTAGACTAACTGGAAAGTAAGGCTTTAACTGAGAGATGGTCCCTTAAATTATAGACTTCAATGACCATAGTTGTCAGGGTACCCTAGAAAAGAAGACGGATGACTTGACATGTTAAAGAAGTCCACAATTAATTTCTGGAAGCCGGGCTAAATAAGCACTGCATTCCTGTTACTGCATTCCTGGCATTTAAGGCCAGACCCTCGTTCACCTCTCATATACTTCATACACTTTGAAAGAATACAAGAAAGAACATTTTTGGTAATCGCTCATATAATATACAGAGGAAATATTGATAATTCATTGATAACTTGATTGTCAACCATATATATAAATCACTCAAAAGGATATAGATGTACTGAAGAGACAAGGAATTCCAGATTTTCCCCTTCAGTGTCCTTCTGTGTGGATCGGTTGGTCAGTTGAACTTGTTGGGCAGTTGCATTGGGTCGTCAACCAGTGATGGTACTCAAAGGCCAGGCGTTGAGATGTATGGGCTCCTTCTTTGCCTCTCCTCCGTCTAGCTTTAGATCAATCCTATCCTTAGGAAAAATCTCAAATGAAAGTTTCACCTTTTCCTGAACTGAATCAGCCTTGCCTCCATGCTGACCCCTCAGAAGGGTCAAAACTTCCTTTTTCGGGAGCGGAGATTAAGGGCCAATCCCAATTCTACTACCCCTTACCCCTTCCTCTCTGTTTTGAGCGTGCACGTGAAGGGGTAGGGCTGTCTCGATTCTATTTTGGTTGGAGGCGGAGGGCTAAGGGGAAGGGCCAGATAGCCTTTCAAACGAAGATTTTTCGGGACCACACTTCAAACAAAGGGGTATGAGAAGTGTCACTGCATACACCGGCTACAGACGGAAAATGGCTGCCCAAGCAAAAAACAAGACCCATAAATGTAAGAATTTTTGCCTTTAATAAGTATTTTAACAACAAATAATGATTTGCTTTGTTACATTCAATCTTGTGTTCATATTTACGGTCAGTTTCTTCAAAGAAATGTTTGTAAAAAAATCGCTATAGTTGGCTTATATTTTACAGTACATCTGCTATGAACACATTGTTTTCTTGTGGTTATATGTGAACACGATATAAACGAACAGTGCTTACAATTTCGTGCTTTTTGCAACATGATCAGATCAACCAGTCTGACATCGAGCAACGTTTCCTTCAGTCCAAATAAGTCCATTTTGTTGCAGCCATCATATATTACGTTACCATAAACTGATCCACCAGCAAACTTAGGCGTCAAAGATATCGTCGTCTCCGTTGTTTTCTGCGAACTTCACAAGACAAATGCAAAAAAAATAGCTGTAACCCACACAACTGAGATGACTGCAGCTGTCGACGGCATCTTGGAAGTTTGTAATAAACATCGGTGCATCTCCTGTGACGTAGGCGTTACGACGTATAATGACGTGTAACGGTGTAGTAGTGGTGTCCCATTTCTTAGGGGAATATTTTCACCCCTACGCCTTGCCACTCTGTTTCAAGGGTCAAGGGGAAGGCGAAGGCTTAGGGGTAGACGAAGGGAAAAGGGGTAGAATTGGGATTGGGCCTTAAGACCCATCAGCCACTTCCTCTTCTTCTATCTGTAATTGTGTCTTGTTGAACAGACTCCGTCAATTTTTGTCATACAGAAAAGTGTTATACATAATTCAAAACTGTTAAATATCTACTTTTATTTGTATACACATAATAAAAACAAAATGTTGTGCTTTTCGTAAAATAAAGAAAATAAACATGATGCGCATCTACCGTCTCTCAGTGTGAAGTTCATTCTGAAACGAGACAGAAAATGAATTGTAACTTAGCGAAAACTTGCCCCACAGAAATGAGAGATATGTCTTTAGAAAACTTGTCTATTTTTTCTAATTCATTTCAAAAACAAATATTCTGTTTAAGTAATCTGTATGAAACCAATGAGAGGTAGTTTCTCAAGCGTCTGCTCATTATCTCTAATATGACCACACCCACAAGGGATTTACATTCTGATCGTCCACGTGAAGGAACGCAAACCTGTAAACGCCCCCCATTACCTCAAAACAAAGCATCAAACTTCATCATTCCTCTAATTTTCATCGAGTTTGGAAGACACCCTGTGAGTTTACCTTGGATTTACCTCAGAAGAACAACATAATTTTAAGATGAGAAAGATTTTTAAGGTAATAAATCTATTCTCACTTATATAAGTTAGCGTGCTATTGTTGCATAAACTGTACTACTTGAAGTGGTGTCAGACCGAAAATGTATGAAATCCATGTAAAAATGTTGAAATATGAACTATAGACAGGTAGGCAACCTTTCAATGCTAAATAAATATAGTAGGTTAGTGTGACTTTAAAGTGCACTTTACAGAAGCGCGAGTAAAAGACGTAACCGCAATACAACTTCACCCATGCCATTGGATTCAGTCATTGGGCCAATGGGTAATCCTTACAATCCATTATCAATAAACCACATTTATTCATTTAATTTAAGAATATGACAAAACGATAAGGTTAGAAAAAATTGCCCATATCAAGTTAAAATAGCCTTTGGAAAACAGTTTAATTGTTTAACTTTTTACATGGATTCTATGTGAGGAAAATGTCTTTATCCATCTATTATGCTGTGCAGACTAAATGCTCAGATGCACCTACATAAACAAAGCTTGTCACAGTTGTGAAATGTGACGTCTGCATAAAATATTTAACTACTGAGGAAAGAGTCTATACAATCACTGAAAACTGTCCAGGTATACATTATTTATTAAAAACTGCAGAGTATAAATCACAACACTTTTTACATAATCTGTACACAGACATGTCAAATGCGAATTAGTGTTGATTTTGTTTTGTTTTTTTAAAAATAGCTCATTGTCTCCTTTTGGAATGTAGTGCTGGATGCTGGTTTTGCACATAAGATCCCTTGAACAGATATGGTACTGTATAATATCAAAGACTTTTTTAAAAATTTTTATGAGGTGTTCCGATAGCAAGATTTAAATTCTTTAAATAACAATTATACAGATCCATTACATAGATCCGTACAAAAGAAACAATGTACACCCAAATTAAATGAAACAAATTATCTCTTCGCCTTTCCTTATTTCAATAAACCATCATTGCCTTAAAAAGGCCTTTCAGGCTGGATAATGTACTACACACAACAGGCTCAATGAGTGATTGTGTTGTAAAGCTGTGTTCCCTCAGCAATGGTCACGGTCAGGAGAGAATAGAGCGATCAGACCTGCAGCATCAGTGTTCTCCAGCATATCTTTCGTAGGTTTTGGCTTCTTAAACAGAGATGGAAGGTTTCGGATGTGTACTTCCTTCTTGAACTGCTGTCCTAGGGGTTTCTATCAGCACACACACAAATGGACCAATTGATTAAAATGTTGACATTTGATTGACAATGATTTATTATATGCAATTTCATTTGATTAAATAAAGATATTATCATCATTATTGTAGCAGACCAGGAACATTTCTATGCAAATTTGACCAATTTTGTTATATAAAAAAAAGTGTTCATATTTTGTATTTATTTTATTAGCGAATGGAACTGTATGAATGATTAGAGCTAAGCGATACAGGGTTCAAGTGGATGATTAGGTGATTCTTTATTTTTAAAAATATTTAAGTATTTTGAGAGTTTAGGGAGATCAACTTCATTATGTAATTGGTGGTGCTTCATGGGAGTGTGCGTTTTCCGCAGAGCCCTTCTGGCATGATTTGCTCTCTGCAACTCTGATTGGTGGAATTTTGAGTACAGCATCACGAGTAATAGGCTATCAGATCTTTTGTAAATGGTATTTTTCAGGACTTTTGATTTAATGTCAAGTCACATTTATTTATATAACACTTTTTACAATACAGATTGTTTCAAAGCAGCTGTACAGTGATAAAAGGAAAATAATGCAACAAAGTTTGTTTTGTAGGGCTGAGCAAATATGGGCAGAATTCTTTACTGCCCTAGTACTTCAAAAAGCCTTTTAAAATGTTTACATGTGAATTAAACGTGGCACAATGGCCTTCATCATCACAGTATGCTAAAGCCCATCTAGTGCAAGGGATTTCATCAATATGCTGATTGAGGACTGTTGGGACACTCCAGGCACAGGATGGTTCTGTCGGGAGAGACAGAGTCATTTGCACCTCAATGACACGTCTGTACCATTTGCTTCACAGGACATATGCATTCATGGTATGGGCCAACCCCATATTAAATCCTACGGCTCAGGAATGGGATGTCATTAAAGTTCATGTGCATGTAAAGGCAGATGTCCCAAAACCTGCCCGCTATGTCATATTCTTGTCATTTTCACTGTGCTGTATGTAAAATTAGTGTTACCTTGTTTTTATTTGAAAAAATATAATCCCCATGAGTGCCCTGTTGGTTACAGTGTTTACTTCCTTTACATTCATATTTTTCAAACAATTAATTTATTTGTGAAAAATACAGTAATATTTTCCAGAATCAAGATCTAAAGTAATTGTTTAATTTAAAGATTTCTTTTTAAACTAATGTTTATTTCAGCAATCAGCCACCCTGCTCTTTGAGATATCGCCCATCAAAAAAACTTCATCGGTCGACCACTGGTTTAATGACTATTTTGACAACTGATCGTTTAATGCAATACTGTGTTTTGAATTGTGCAAATAGATAAGTCCATTGGCTTGTTCCAGTCTGGGTATTCTCCATAGTACACCTCATAATTAGGAAGATCGAGATTCAGATCATGATTGTCTGTTATAAGATCATGATATAAAATTTTGGGAAGATCGCCCACTCCCATGACGGGATTTAGTTATTCTATTTCTGTGATGTTTTGGCTGGGAAGAAGAACATTCAGGGAGTATTTCCAATGACAATGATAATCTCAGGTATTGATTATGTGCTTAGTTTAATTTAAGTTTGAATATAATTGAGCATGTCTGCAATAGCCATAATGAAAGTGGCAAGAGATTATATATATCTTGAATTCATCTTGAAATCAAATTCTTTGTACAAACAAGTGTATTCCATGACTTTTTTTCTAACATTAAGCATGTATTTTTTTTTAAATATTAAAAGTATCCATACCCCAACAGTGCCTGCAATGAGCCGTTTAAACTGCTCTTTCTTTTTCTTCTCTCCTGCCTTTGATACCGCGGGTTGGACGGCCTTCTGATCAAACTGCTCCAGCGCATCAACTTGGATATCAGGGATCTGATTCATGATGAGACGCAGCTCAGCGTATCGAGGCCTCTGTAGAGAAACATCAGAATGAAAATCAATTTCATTTTCTCACTGATGCATTCGGTAACTACTATGGTCATTTAAAGGTGCTAACATCACTGTTCTTTGTGTACTTAAAGTACCAATAATGCAGTGGTGTTAGACACTGCACTGTCATCAACGTGGATCAGCATGATCTTCACTGACTTATGAAAATTAAACTGATAATAGTTATAGAGAGTGTCACTGAGAGTTGAAGCATCATTTTAACATGGAGAAATAAAGGGGGGTGTAAGTGTACACAATTAAGGCTTGAATATTACTTCACAAAAAAACTATTGTTTTTGAATGGGGCATTGAGATTGTTATGTGCTACAACGGACGCTTCAATAACATACAGCATCATCAAACAAATGTATCTTTTTGTTTACATTACAAGTAATGTTTAATTTTTTTACTAAAGATATGTTTGGCTATACCAAAATTGGTGAATGCACATTATAACCCACTTATTGTCCACGCAAGTTAATCACTGTTCTAAACTAAAGCGCTGCTGCATTGTAACGCACACACATACAGACAGTAGCCCACACATTACACACAGATCACACGCACGGAAACATTCAGCAGCTCAGAAATTTATTGTCAACGCTGTTCTGTGTTCTGTTCTGTGATTTATCAATAAAATAGCTTAGAAACTGAAATGTTTTAGCATATATTTCTTACTAACTAAAACCCCCACCTTTACTATTAGAGAGACGCTGCCTGCTAGAATTAATTCACACGCAATCATTCTCACTAATACTTTCACATAAATGTAATCTTTACTGTGCTACTTTATCTATATATGATTTAGAACGAGCAGAAATCTAAGAGAAATATAACAAGACAAAGACAAAAGAACTGATAAAAATAAGCTGTATGCCTTGTGGGCAGCACTGTGTCAGATGCCATAGTTGTGCACAAGGCAACCCGCATTCGAGTCTCAACGCAAGCCTTTTTTGTTCATTAATGACGTCATCAACGACTAGTCAACTTTAATCTCATGAATGCCAACTTAAAAAAAATCTGAAGTCATTCAACCCCTAGTCTGTACGAGTCAGTGGATGAATGCAACTGATATCCAGCAGGTGAGCTACTTTGGGCACTAGAGTAACATTGGCAAAAAGTATATACTTTTTACAGTGGCGCAGCATTAATATATGTACAAATGTGCTTCCCATACGGAGAAACATGCAAGCTATGATAGCTGAGCTGAAATGACGCACTAGAGCCTCATAGATGAGCAAGGCCAGCTGAGTTAGTGCAGCATTGCAGCCTTCGTGTTGCCCATGCATCTGCAGACCCTTCAGTACACTGGCGTAGAGCCACGACACAGCCTCCGGAAGCAGGTTACCACCAAGCACCTGCACAAGAATTCATTCACATACACACACATAGTATTTTCACAAGGCATAGGATTCAAATTCAAAATAGCTGGCATCTTTAGAATTCAATTCTAATCTCATTTGCAGACTGATAGAAATATTGTGATGAATTATGAATGTTTAAAGGGATAGTTGACACAAACATTTTAATTCCGTCATCATTTAGTCACCCTCGAATTGTTCCAAAACTGTATGAATGCTGAACACAAAAGAAGATATTTTAAAGAATATGTGTAACCAAACAAGCCCAGAGAACTGCTGACTTCCATACTATGGAAGTCAATAGGGACCTGGGCCTGTTGGGTTACCCATATTCTTCAAAATATCTTCAGAAGAAAGAAATTTATACAGGTTTGGAACAACTTGAAGGTGTTTAAATGATGACAGAATTTTCACTTTTGGGTGAACTATCCCTTACAGAGACAGACAGGAAAAATCAGCACCTGTTTTAGCAAAGTCCAGCAGAGCAAACCAGCAGTCCGTTGACAGTTTACGGTGTCCTTCCAGGAAAGGGAGTTAAAACATATAGTCAGGAGGTTCATATAAATATCCTGAAAAGGAAGGGAGAAAAAAAATTAGATCTCAGAGGTCAGCTATAGAAGCCAACAGATGAAGCCCACAAATAAACATTTAGTTACCTCACTTCGGAGAAGGCTCTTGCCCAATTCTGAGAGCTCATCTGTAGGTGTATTTATTTGAATCCCCTGTGAGGAATCCATCGACACCATCTCCTCGTCTCCTGAACAGAAGATGAAAGTCTTTTTAAGATCTGCTGATCCTATGTCTTGACAACATCGCATGAAAGAAAAACTAAGGTGAAGTATATTGTATTTAGCATTTAAGGTGAAGATGATGACATCAGATGAATGATTCTGTTTTAGCAAGATGTTTCTGCAAGCTCCTCTTCTCTTTATTGCGAGCCAGATTAATGAAACTCTCACCTTTTGTCTTTAATGGCTCTTTGAGCCCCTGTCCAGTTGAATAGTTATGCTGATTGAATTAGGACTGGGGATACTCTAGAGTCTGGGGCAGGTTCCTATACCTGGATCCTTTATTTGCATGTTTTATTTATGGTCGTCACCCAGGTACTTTGTCTCCATTTCTAAGCACTGCCCCCTAAAATCTATATAAACTACAATGCATCACTGCCTTAGCTGGCTTTGATTACTGCAGCTACGAAACAACACATTCTCAATGAAGAATCCTGTTGAAGATGCATCCAAGTCTTCTGGTCTTCACCTCTGAATTTTCTAACACATCACAGTACTCAGTAGGCTTTAAACTACTAGTTAAGTCTGAAACAGTGCATGGTTCATATGGAAAAAAAAGGTATTGTGACCACTGTCATGTGGACTAGGGAGCCGAAGGAGGCGATCTAAGTTCGGTTGCACTGGAACTGTGGCACGATGCACGTGAAAGCAACTCACACTCTGGTCCATACTTGTTCAGAAAGTAAAGTAACTTATGTGTTTCAGACGTTATTAGTTCCATCCAAAACACACATACAAGCGTGAGTGAGTGTGCAGTAATCCGAGTTGAAAATGAAATGCTCACAATCAGATGTCTCCTTTAAGCAGCAGAAGCCACCTTCAACGTGATGCAGTGTTGTTCACTCTGCAGCACATAATAGTACCAAATTACTGAATAAATAGGCTACTTTGTTTTGCTTAGAGGTCATTTTGTAGCTCTCTCAGATGTGGTTTGGTTGTAAGAGAGACTACCGTGGATCGTGATTTTAGACAAATACATTTTATTTTAACCATTGAGTGGTCAGACTTAATTTCATTGGTGAATTTCCACCCAAGATACAGGGAGAATGTGATCATTAACTTACCATCTACGTCCTCTTTGTTTGCAGATAACTCTGGACATTTTCTTGTAATGCAAGTCACACCTGAAAACACATTTACAAAGTTTCTGTTATTATTTTGTATAAAAAGTGAAGAAAATTTGAAAGGCTTCACAAGCATAAGGGAAACTCACTTAGAAGGTCAATGACCTCACGCGTGACCAACCGCAACAGCTGCTCCTCCACCATTTCCTGAGTCACATGGTTCTCCTCATAGGCCTCCTCCTCCTGAGCACTAAAACATGAATAACAACAATATTAATAATAATATCGACTTGCCAAAGTCAACACAGATATTCTACTTAAACTTACAACATCAGTATGTTGCCATTCTCACGCCAATATAATAATAGTTTTATTTAAATGTATTATGTTGGCTTAAGAAAGCTTCCATATTGAACAGGTGCATGATGCATGACCAGTTTTATCTTTGAAGGTCTAAATGCAGTAGATTTTGGATTGTACTTCTGTAACCAAAGCTGGCTTGAGATTTAAAAAAAACATACTAATGCTGTATTTAAACATATTATGTTGACTTAGGAAAGCTAACATACTGATGTTGCATTTAAACATTATTATTATGTTGGCTTGACAACGCAAACATAGTATTCTATTCACAATGAAACACAAGTAGTGACTGATCTTCTGTATTGTGACAAAGATCCGTGTGAAACCGTTTACCAAAAGAAATAAGGGTTTCAAAAAACTTGGTTCTGTGCCTCTGTTGTTGATTGTTGTTGTTTTGAAACGTGCATAATGTTCCTTCTACCCAATAGAAATATCAGTATAAAGCGCTTAAAAAATATTTAGCAATTAACGCAGCATCGGTTTTTCCCGTCATCTTTTGTCTAGTGTTACAATATGACCACACTCTTATTCATGCAGATGCTTTTAAACCATTCAAGCACGCTAAGACACAAAAGAGAACGCAGTGTCAATCTCCTGTCTGTGCGACACACACACACACGACTTGTGCCCCTTCAGACAGTGCTTGAATGGACAACACACAAAATTATGCCAAAATGCCCATTTTGTCCAGTATCCACGCAAGCAGTCTTAAATTAGTTAAATGAAGTCTTTAATGAACAAAGAGTTGTGAGAAAATTGGATGTGCGTCAGATCCGCGTCATGTGCGGCAGGTCTTAAAGTGACATCAGCCTAATAAACCAGCTGCTGTCTGTCAAATAATCAAAGAACAAATGAAAAAGAAAAATCACTCACTGCTCTTTACTAATACTTTTTAAAACTACAAAAGTTATTCAATTTATAATTTATGCAGTGAAGACTGAAGTGTTTACAAGGCACAAGTAACAGCCACAAGTGACTTGAAGTACGGAGACATGAAAGATGCAGCTACAAAGTCACTGATGGTGTGAATGGGGCTTTAGTCAGGTCTTCCGGAGAATAGAAAACTCATGTCAGTCTTATGCAACTGCAGCAGTAGTTATACGATTCGGCTTATGTCAAAATGATTTATGACCCTAAATGTTCAGCTTCTCTCTTTCAATCTCAACCACACACACCCGAGGCAGGGGTATCACACAAAAAGTGTGAGAAGAAAGTGGTGTTAAAAGAGCTGTAAAAGAACCGATGGCCAGAACTGTACACAAAAATGTTGTATTATGCAACACTAAAATATCTCACCTCAGACTGGTCCTTTGGTTGATGATCTGCCACCGAAAACTCAGTCTCTGTTTTCAATAACATAAAAAAAATAGGAGATAGCATTAGGCAAATCCTGTGCTACAAGCAATATTGGTTGCTTCACTATACCCAAATTTAATTAATATTGTAAAATAACAGTGAAGTGTCTGTGCAACCTTCAAACTTCATACTAGGGGTGTGCAACATTGAAAAAAATGATATCTTAATATTTCATGGGATTTTGTTGATATTGAGATTTGAATGATATTTAGGCCCTGTTTACAGAGAAAGCCCGCGGGTGAAAGCGTAAAAATATTTGATCAGATGTGCCTTTCGTTTACACAGCGACGGCGTTTTTGGGGTTTAAAAACGCAAAAAAGTGAAACCACCCTCCAGAGTGGAAATCTTAAAAACGCTCCACCGTCGCGTTCCCGTCTAAAGGGTAAAAACGCAAATCTGCTCATGGTGGCTCTCGTCGCGTACGCGTCACAGACATGCGCCAGTACAGGAAAATAACAACCAACATGTCGGATTATTTCCATACGTCAGACCTTCAAGTTGCCATAGCAGCTCTGATAAACGTACAAGAGTCTTTTTGCTGTTCGCTTCACCATGTTTTGATTTCGCGCTACTAGAGAGAAGTAGAAGGAAGGTTGAACGCAGGCGCGCGGACTTGGTGTTGTTGTGTGGCAGTGCTTCACATTGCCACCTAGCCGCCTGGAGTACATTGAATTTCACACACTTTTGCGTCACCATATGCACGCGGATTTCCCCCCCATAACGCTAGTCTAAACGCAGAATTAAAAGGGATAACGCAACGCCACTTTTGCGTTTTCTCTTCAGGTCGTTTCCGTGTAAACATAGCCTTAGTGTGTTTTTCTGTTTTGTCTGGTTTAAGCCAGTCATGGAAAGCTGATTTTTTTTCTAGCAATGGTTAGTTTCACAGCAGCTCCAAATTAATGGAAATGAACTTTTCTATTAAGGGACAATTTAAATGAGGCAATTATTGGGTGTGATGTGAAGTTTACCTGCTGTAGATAGGCAAATAATGGACCCAGCAAAGGACAGAGTAGGCTGTCATAGTACTCATGAGGACAGGACATGACCAGCTGCTTCATGAAGAGACGTGAAAGACATTAAAGAAAACAACAAAAACAAACTGTAGCCTACCCTGAATACAGTTAGCATCATCTACATTTGATAAAAAGGATCCGTGTAAATAATGGCAAACTAATCCTGTGCCATCCAATGATGTTTATGATGAAGCTGCAAATGGTAATAGTTTAAATCATGTCAATAATATGCAACTATGCATGTTTAATTGAGTCAAATACTTCTCATTCTTTCTTATAGAGTGCCTTTGATTTAGTTTATACCTAGATGTTAGTAAGTGCTATTAAACATGTACTAATATGTAGTTACGCTGGTTGTAATTCTAGTCACTAGTTAAGGTTAGTTCTTTATTCATTCTTGATCATAAGCTCATGGTGATATATTAATTCAGGTATTACGATGATTATTTAGGTACCATTATTATTAAGTGTTACCGGTAGAGGTTACTGACTAGCTGCATGATTCTGCATAAATTGAGAATCACAATTTGTTTTGTTTGAAATAGAAATCATGATTATCCCACAATTCTGAACAGACAATTAACCAAAATAACATGTAATTTACTAGAGGTTCTGACAAAATGTTAATTGCTGTGGTCTATTTTTTTTTTTAAGTTTAATTTATTTAAATGAATAACTTAAAAAAAAATCTGTTTGAATGTCAGCGCCAGCACGCAGACATGTAGCGATGTTGAGCTTCAGACGGCCTGAGTTCGAGTACCCGCTTGCTGGTTGAAAACACTATCGTTTTGCCAACTGTTTTCTCTCTGGTTCAGCGGCAGTGCCAACGCAGATCTGTATGTTCGCTGTGATTATACAAGGTTTGATAGACATAGAGCCGAATCGCTTTCAGTTTGGAATTAGATTCCGTGGGTGTTTGAATCTAGATCACAATTTTTACTAATTAACCCTGTAGCTCTACTTTTTAGCAGAAGTATATTTAACTAATAGCAAAAAATACATATATATGATACAAAGGATATGGACTAGGGGACGGAGCCTGTGGTCTGGAACACTGTCTAGATGGATGAAGGCGGAACCAACAATCTGCTCTGCCAAGCCTTCAATTGCATAAAAGTCTTGTTGCAAGCAGGGACCAACATTCCCAAGCAGTTGGTAACTTTAAAAAGAAAAACAGAAAAGGGTAAACAGGACCGGGAAAGTGAGATTAAACCACTGGAGAAGAGTTTTTTTATATTAAACAAAAAACAAAACTGAATCATTGAACTTTGTTCCAACCAGTTTTCGTAGAGTGAAGAGAAGAAGCCTTGCATGCGCTCATCAATGTTTCTGTACACTGGAGAGTCGTAGGAATCTAAAACTTGTTGAGGAATTCCTGTAGGAAACAAGAAGAGTCATTTCTTTAACATAACCAGGGTTTGATGTTTAAGTGACAATTAATATTCAGTAATACCATCGATTCAACTGCACTGACACTAGTAGATGAAAATAAAATCTGAATAATAATATTCCATAATAATCGTTTACTCACCCTCATGTCGTTCCAAACCTGTACGACTTACTATCATCTTCAGAAAACAAATGAAGAACTTTTTGATAAAATCAGAGAGATTTCTGTCCCTCCGTTGAGAGCTATACTAGCTAAACCACCACTTTGACGCTTCAAAAGTTCATAATATACATAATCCATGTGAATTCAGTGGTTATAGTCCCAATTTGACTCTAACGCTTTATTTGGACATTTAAAGAGATGGTATAATGCCCCTTTTTACAATATGTAAAATACGTCTCTGTTGTCCCCAGAGTGTGTATGTGAAATTTTAATTAAAAATACCCACACAGATAATTTTTTACAGCATGTTAAAGTTGTCCCTTTTTGAGGGTCAGTAAAAACACGTCGTTTTGTGCGTGTACCTTTAAAGCGGCACTATGCAGGATTTCTGTTTTTGTCAAACAGCGATCCCTAGAGTCGCTATAGAGTACTTGTATTTAACGTTACTGTCGTAAACACCACTCACGCAGAGCGTATCTGGACTCACGGCCTCTGCACTTCATAATAATAAAGTAGCCTACCGTGTTAGGCTTACCTGAGCCTAAATGCCAGATGACACCAATAAAGTGTATCATGTACGTCGCATTATTTTGCAGGGCTCTCAAGTTATGAAGACAGGCAAGAGTGACATCCAGCCGACAGATACATTTTTGTCATTGGTTGTTGCGTTAAATGTTACCCAGATACAATAGTGCTATTTTCTGATTGGCTATTGTGTAGCTCTACGAACAAAACCTGATTCCTGCCGGTTCCACAGTGAGAGCGGCGGGGCCAGAGTTTTGGCATATTAAATATATTACAAATAGTTTTTCAGCGTGAGAAATACAATGTGTGGCAGGAGAGCGTGACAAAAGACTGAAATGAGTGACTGTCACGCTCAATGCGTGACACTTGAGAGCATAGGCGTAATTTGCGGGAGGGACGGGTGGGACATGTCCACACCACTTTTTGCCAGGGTCGATTGTGTCCCCACCACTTTTGAAACATCTCACGGCACGGATGTACCAATACGAATAAATAAAAAATCTCCAGTTAACTCTAGTAGAACATTCATTTCGTTCGTTTGTTAAATTAGAGGCGATCTGAAATGTGTTGTTTTTGAAATCAAGTGACCAAAGTGCTCGTTGCACCTGCTATCAGTGGAGTGGATACAGTGTTCTTTTGTGACTCGCGCACAGTCTTCACGAATCACACGGACGCGCGCTTCAATCCGTTGCAGAGAGACTTTTTATTCGTTACGGTGAAATCACAAAACATAATGCACAAAAAACGTGTCCCTGCTTGATATACAACCCAATCGGTTTTAATGAGGAAAAAAAAAAAACATACTTAGTGCGGATTAGAACCCAGAACCTCTGACACGCTTGGCAAAAGTTCTGCCACTGGACCATTGAAGTACATGAAGATAATAGTCGGATCTATAGATTAATTCAACACAATGTACTATTGTATACTATATACCCCCCCCCCACACACACACACACACAATCATATCTACAAATCATATTTATCTGACCGCTATCAGTTTGTAGCAGTAAATGAAGAGATGTCTTATCGATCACAAGTTCAGTATGGCGTACCACAAGGCTCAGTACTAGGACCGCTGCTGTTCACTCTGTACATGCTACCTTTAGGAGATATCATTAGGAAACATGGAATTAAATTTCACTGTTATGCTGATGATACTCAGCTCTATATTTCTTCCAAACCTAACGAAACTCACCAATTCACAAAATTATCGGAATGCATAGTTGATATAAAAAATTGGATGACTAGTAATTTCCTACTACTAAATTCTGAAAAAACAGAGCTTCTAATTATTGGACAAAAAACTCCCACACGTAATAACAGAGCAGCCATCAAGTGTTAGACGGTATTCTAGGTTAAGTCTTCGTCGTCAGTTAGGAACCTGGGTGTGCTCTTTGATACCAATCTTTCATTTGAAAGTCACGTGTCTAGTGTCTGTAAAACCGCATTTTTCCATCTTAAAAATATATCTAAATTACGTCATATGCTCTCATTGACAAATGCGGAACAACTAGTTCATGCGTTCATGACATCAAGGCTAGATTATTGTAATGCTCTACTGGGTGGTTGCCCTGCACGCTTAATAAACAAACTACAGCTAGTTCAAAACGCAGCCGCTAGAGTTCTTACCAGAACCAGGAAGTACGACCATATTAGCCCGGTTCTGTCAACACTAGGGCTGAAACGATTCCTCGAGTTACTCGAGTTACTCGATTACAAAAATTCCTCGAGGCAAAAACTCTGCCTCGAAGCCTCGTTAAATCCCTATGACGCGCACTATACGCGCAGCGCAGGGATTTGATTGTTTCACACGGACCGTTTATTCACACGGACCTGTTCAGGAAGCATATATTTTGAATTAAGTTGGCGCGATGGCGGAGAATAAATATGTAAATAAACGGCAGAAATTGTCTAAAGTGTGGGATCATTAAACACTTAATTCACTTAATACACTTAACTCGCTGAAACAAGGTAACGTAGTCTAAGCCTTTTGATGTTCGCTGATTTTAATCCCATACTGTATTTGTAGTGATGTCGTGATGCGGTTTGACTAGATATGATTTTTAGCTTTGATGACATTTTTAAGTAGTAAACGTAACTATCACGTTCAATTGCAAGAGAGTATAGCCTAAAAAAAGAACCCCTTCACACACACACACACACGCCAGTCAGACCAATTGCAGCAATGCATCACATATGCTTAAACTTTTATGTAGCCACGCAACAATAATTTCAGCATGCATTCACTGTACACACCGGGACGTGATGGAGGAACAAATATTGTATTCCAGTCTTTGCGAGACCTTGTTTGTATTTCACGTCTGCCAAATACAGACAACAACAAAAAAATAAAGTCCCAAGCCTGTTGTTTTTTTTATAAAGATTCGGAGTACTCATTTTTCAGTTAAAACGCACCGAACAAAAAGCGTGTCAGCTTTTACTGCGTGTTCAACAACGAGTCACGTTACAGCTCTTCTTCAGCATTAAACTACCAGAATACACAAATATGCTTAGTTGCTTAGAGTGGTTATATTATAACATCTTAAAGGAAAATTCACATATGAGATAGCTTTATAACTTGCATACTATATAACTTATAGTATATAACTTATAACAGCTTTAACTGAAATAGACACAAGTTTAATATAACTATTCTGTTAATAAAACACACACACAAAAAATATCCGATTACTCGATTAATCGATCGATTAAGTGCTAGATTAATCGATTACAAAAAGAATCGATAGCTGCTGCCCTAGTCAACACTGCATTGGCTCCCTATTAAACATCGTATGAATTTTAAAATATTGCTGATTACTTACAAAGCACTAAATGGTTTAGCTCCCCAGTACTTGAGCGAGCTCTGAACGCATTATAGTCCTTCACGTCTATGCGATCTCAAAACTCCGGCCAGTTGATAATACCTAGAATATATAAATCGACTGCTGGCGGTAGATCCTTTCCTATTTAGCACCAAAACTTTGGAACAATCTTCCTAACATTGTCCGGGAAGCAGACACAGTCTGTCAGTTCAAAGCTAGACTAAAAACACATCTCTTTGACCTAGCATTCACATAACACTCTATAGACTTCTATAATTCAATATTAGGCTGGTTAGATTAGGTCAGCCGGAACTGGGAACACTTCCCTCATATCCTGATGTACTCGTTACATCATAAGAAGAATGGCATCTACGCTAATTTTAGTGGCTTTGTTTATCCCGAGATTTTCCCGCAGCCTGCCGGATCCAGTCCGTTTCCAGATCTGACGAAGGACTTTCGCCTGGACCTGATGACAATGCAGTGCTGAAGTGCCAACTAGCCTCTCCCTATGGAGGATCCCTATACCACTCTACAGATAAAGCGTTGTGGACTTTTTCGGTTCGCGTACCTACCCAAAGTGATAAGATAAAAAAAAAATTCTGCATCAAAATTTATAGACAAGTAGTTTGTTTAGGCATGGTTTGTAAGGAATTACAAACCTGCGCACATATATTCAAACGCACATAACTATAGAATCAATTCTTAATGCGCATGTGAACGCCATCAGCGTCTATCACAGGTTCACGTTTAAAGTCTGTTTAGAGAGAACGGTGTCGTCTTAGCAGCCCCTAATTTAATAACAAATGATCATTTAGACGGAAGTGAATCAATCAAAACTAACTTTAGCTGGAAAAAACATTTTTCAAGAGCCACTATAAAACCAAACCAATCTCTGTTACCTTAAATTATATGTTTATCTCTGTAAAGCTGCTTTGAAACAATCTACATTGTTAAAAGCGCTATATAAATGAGGATGACTTGACTTGACACACACACACACACCTGTCCCACCCACTTTTTAAAACAAAGTTACGCCACTGCTTGAGAGCCCTGCATAACAATGTCTGTTATGATGTTGATTATTGCAATTTATCATAATAGTTTGCAAATTGTGCTCATTTACACTATATTCAACATGTAAGCTTATTTATGTCCTGATAATTATGTGAGATATTGACAACTGTTCTCATGATAATCGCAGGAATCAACTTTAACAGTGAAAGACTGAGTGAGTGGGACTCTTGTCCGGTTCCTCGTGCTGTCAGATTCTCGTTACCTTTTTCTAGACTCTTCCGACCGCGCTTTTTTCGCGTCGTTTTTTTCCGCCATTCTGAAAACGCAGGTCCGATGTTTACTCGTGTCTGACTCCTCGCTCGGTCAGTCTGCCCTTTCCTCTTTCTCTGTTCCTCCGACAATACTTTTCTAGCTTTCTGCTTCTTATATGCCAGCTTTGTCATGGGACGATAGTTGTTCTTATAGCTAGCCGTATCCTGGATGGGGGCGTGTACGCGTGCAGTGCCGTAAAGCAATTCGTTACCTCGCGAGACCTGATATCACATGATACTTCCTAACACTGAGCCCGCCGGCCCAAAGTTGCAAGGGTGGTTTTGCGGCTCACAGGCACCAGGGGGGTGCGAGACGACCACCATTCAACACGAAATCAGTAATATAAACATTACAATGACTCCAAAGCATTTCGGTTAAGGTAAAAAAGTTACTTAGTTCTGCTTTAAATGCAAATGAGCTGCTGCTCCCGGCACAGAGATGTCTTTGACTCCTGAATTCAAGTGAATTCCCAGAATTTCACTTCGGTGAAATCAACCGAACCTGCTTGACGCACGAGAATAAACCTCAGTGGTTCTCGCACATCAAGCGAACATGCTTGAGGTTCCATTTACCACAACTGATGTGTGAGTTGATGAATGTTTATATGTGAATAAAAGCCTAAATTGAATCTGTTCATCATATAAAGCGATCATGTCTCTTCAGAAAATTTGGACTAAACCAGTCAATTCATATGAATCAGTTTTATGATTTTTTCATTAACTTTTTGAAGTGTCAAAGTATTAGTTGCATAGCTGTCAATGGAGAGACAGAAATCTCTCAGATTTCATCAAAAAGATCTTCATTTGTGTTCCGAAGATGAACAAAAGTCTTATGGGTTTGGAATTACATGAGGTTGAGTAAGTAATGACAGAATTTTCATTTTTGGGTGAACGATCCCTTTAACTTTGCAGTACTGACACTTTTACTGAACTGAATTAACACTGAACTGACTTAAGCTGAATAAATTACTACAGTCTTCTGTAGAGCTGCTTTACAGCTAAATTTAACTTGTTTATAATTGATGAAATCTGCAACAGTAACTGTTCTTTTCCTGTTTATTACAGTGAAGCTGCAATATAAGGTATAATATAAATGTGACTTGACTTAACCGGTAACAGCCAAACCTGAATTATGATGTTTGTATCAGGACAGGACAAATTAGAAACCTACCTAAAACGGAATTCTTCTCCATTTCCATAATATCATAGACTCTAGTAAAGGTCTTGCTAAGTCGGTTGACGTTCTCTGGCAGGAACAAGCTGTTGTGGGTCCTGAAAGGATGAAGAACATGAAACTACTTCAAAAGCGGTTACAATTGAAGAAAAACACTACATATACACAAGCTAATCATGATTATTTTCACATATCTAATGTCTTTTTTTGGAAGCAAAATTTCTAGAAATGACCTAATGTACCTGATGAGGGCCAAAAGGTTGGGCAGAAGGGCCTGCACAGGCTCTGCACAAGGGTTTCTGTAGATGGGGGTCCCGTCAGAGGTAGTGCTGACCACAAAGCCTCCTGCTTTTGCCTCCTCAGGATCGGCAGGCCCACGAGCACGCTTCACAACTCCAAGTATGGTGTACACACAAAAACTAATCTGCCATAAAAGACACAAGCCAATCAAAGCCACTCATATTCACATCTATTACACCAGTGTTTCCCAACCCTGTTCCTGGAAGCACACCAACACTACTAACTTTCAAACTCATCCTCATATGATTAAACTCACGGAGTCTCTAAGACCTGAAATGAATTGGTCAAGTAAAATAAATAAAAAACAAAAAATAAATAAAAAACAACATTCTTTATCAACAGAAAGTAATCAAATGTAAAACACTGCATAGTCTTTACTGTATAATTAAATATAGATTCATTCTACTAAATCTACTAAAGAGCAACAAGTGATTTTTCTTTGTCTTTTGTTGTTTGATTAACATGACAGACAGCAGATGATTTATTAGATTGCTGGAACTTTAAGATAGAATACACTGATCCAATATACTGTTACACATGCAACTTATTTCCCAACAGTTTATGTTCACTTAAAGAGGACTTATTATGCAAAATAACTTTTACATGGTGTTTGAACATAAATGTGTGTGAGAAGTAGGGCTTTCTCATGTATGTGAGGCAAATAGCCTATATGCTGAGTTTCCGTTCATTTATGTGACACGCTCCAGTTCTTCGTGCAGTCAAAGATGGACCATCTTTCTGCTCTTAAGTTTATTCCGTGTACTGTCAAGAGCTTCATCAGATTTTTCATATTGTCAGTCCTGGCAGCAAGTATCGTCGCAAATATTGCATCGCAATTCTGAATCTCTAACCGACGTAATTTTCCCATCTCGGTTATTTCTGGTCGGTTTAATCCTGTTAATACATTCCCATTAAAAACATACTACTGCATTTGTAGTCACATGACTCCAACCCTGTCCAGCCAGCACCATGGAAGCTAACTCAAACACAAAGTCAACACAGCGTGCAAGCCCGAAAGAACTTTCGTTTGCGTCCTCACGTAAGTTTGTCAATTTTATGTGTTTAAAGACTTAAAACATTTATTTCTTAATACTTCCATTTATTTCTAAAACATTTGAACGAGTCGTGTTCAACCAAGTCTCTACCTTTCTTACACAGAAAAACCTCCTGGACAACAACCAGTCTGGTTTCAAAAGAAGCCAATCAACTGAGACTGCCCTGTCCTCAGTAATTGAAACTCTGAGACTGGAAAGAGCAGCTTCCAAATAATACTCATCCTGCAGGATCTGTTTGCTGGTTTTGACACCGTTAACCACCAGATCCATCTGTCAACCCTCAAGACGAAGGGCATCTCAGGAACCACACTCCAATGGTTCAACTCTTACCTCTCAGATAGGTCCTTTAGGGTGTTGTGGAGGGTTGAAGTGTTGAAGTGCCTCAGGGCTCAGTGCTGGGATCACTACTCCTCTCCATCTACATATCACTAGGATATGTCATTCAGAAATATGTTTTTTCCTATCACTGCTACACTGATGACACACAACTCTACCTCTCATTCCAGCCAGATGATCCTATGGTAGCTGCTCGCATCTCGGCCTGCCTGACAGACATTTCTTGCTGGATGAAGGACTCAACCTTGCTAAGACAGAGCTGCTTGTGGTCTCAGCCAACCCAACACTTCATCACAACTTCCATCCATTCAGCTAGTTTGTCAACCATGACTCCATCCAGGACAGCCAGGAACCTTGGAGTTATGATTGTTAATCAGATAAACTTCACAGACAATTGCCACTCGCATCAAATTTCAAGGCACTGATGTTTCCCTACAGAACAACCACTGACACTGCACCCCTATACCTAAACTCACTACTTCAAACCTCCAGAAGCTTGCGCAGCCTAAAGTGCTGTGCAATCATATCAGGGGATCTCTCCTCACCCACCACCAGTGTGCAGCATCCACTTGGATGATGCGACGGCAGCCACAGTACAACGGCGCCAGTGTGCTCACCAGCTACAGGTGGAGAGGAGAGAAAGTGATAGAGACATTTCAATGGATGGGGATTATTAGCAAGCAATGATTGGCAATGGCCAATGGAGGGAAATTGGCCAGGACAATTGAGTTACACCCCTACTCTTTTATGAGAAGTGCCATGGGAGTTTTTAATGACCACAGAGAGTCAGGACCTTGGTTGAACTTCTCATCTGAAGGACGGTGCTTGTTACAGTATAGTGTCCCCGTCACTATACTGGGGCGTTAGGACCCACAGTGGTCACAGGGTGAGCGCCCCCTGCTGGCTTCACAAACACCTCTTCCAGGAGCAACCTAGTTTTCCCAGAAGGTCTCCCATCCAGGTACTGACCAGGCTCGACCCTGCTTAGCTTCAGTGGGCAACCAGTCTTGGGCTACAGGGTGATATGGTGATATGGAATGACCTGTCTATTTCAACCCGAGCTGGTGAATATTAAGCCATTTTCAAGAAACTGCTGAAGATGCATCCCATCAACACTTAACTCATTAACACCAACATTTACAATTCTATATCTTTTTCTTTTTTTTTAAAGAAAAAAAAATCTTGGCTACATAAACTATGCTGGACTCTTTTTTGGTTGTCCATCGAAATCCGATGATGTTGGTATTGGTATCCTATTGTTAGTTTGATTGCTTCTATTGCTCTACTTATTTGTAAGTCGCTGTAATGTAAATGTAAATCTTTAAATGATACCAATTATGCATTATTATATAGTAGAATTTGCTGGCCGCCATTTAGAACTTCTTTGAAAACATCCTTTTTCGAACTCCTCCTAAACCTTTAGCCCAATTTTTACTGAAACAGGCTCATATCATCTTCAGGCCATGCTGGTAAAAAGCTGCTTTTTCATTGACCAAATCATTCTTGAACAACATCAACAAATTTGATGGCACGGTGCCAATCTGATTCTGAGGCTTTAACTCTGCAACACTTTATCATATTGACACCAAACTTATTTGTACGTCATTGTTACCGAATAAATGTAGTATGGTCAGTGTGAGGAGACAGCGCCACCTATTGGTCAAAAGTGATTTCCAGCTTTCAATTTGACGGGTTGCGACAAATAAAAAATGTGTTGCCGGTTTCAGAGTAAAGGCACTGTATGTTAATTTACATGCTCAAAGCATCTCATTCACAGTAAATGAAACAAGCTGCTCTGAGACACAAAAATACAGTATATCATGAACTACATGTGTAAATTACGCATTTCACTCTGAATCTGATAGCACATATATTAATTTAATTAAATCGAAGCCTTAGCAATCTGCTAATTACACTAAGCCATAGAGCAATATTGATTTAATTTCAATATATCATGAATCCCTAGGGCACACCTACCCGTGACCTGTTGATTCCCATCTGGTCCTCTGTGTCAGGGTCACTGATCACCTGATCAGCACCAACATATGCCAAGAAGGTGGCAGGATCCCATAACACGCTACACAACACAGAAATTAAAGAAGGATTTACATATCATTAATTAATTTCAACATCTGTTTAATAAACTCAGTAAAGGCCAGTCTGGGTAACAGCATCCCTTCATACCTCCTCATCTCCTCTGACAGCCACTGGGCAGTAACAGGTGCCATGAGTTCCTCCAGGAAGGCTTTCTGCTTGTTATAGTCTTTAAACTGATTGCTGATCAGTATCAGGGCTTCCATAAGAGCACACTTCTCCATCTGTGTCAGCAGCATCTCATTTGAGAACAACCTCTTCACATGCTCATACATCATGTCGAAGCATGGCTGCAATGCATGAAAAATAATCTATTATCGTTAGAGTTTATATCAAAATGGAATGCTAATATATCACAATTTCTTAAGGCTGACATCAAACGGACTAAAATCCTTCATCAAAATGAGAAGTATACGTTTTGAAATCATTTTCCAGCATTAAAACAAAGAGCAGAATTAATCCTAACAACTATTAAATAGCATGTTTTGCATTGTGGAGGAACATTATTTGTACTTGCATACTTTAACATACCAGAATAAAGTCTGAATAATCTCGACACATCCTAATGATGGAAGAACAGGCATGTCTTCTGACGTTCTTTACAGCTCGCGTTCGAGGTGCCTGAACACATCCACTGAACGTCAACAAGAGTGTTTGATTAGAGAATGATTTGCAGATATGTTTACAAGTATGGGGACCTTACCTTGCGTTCTTCAACCAATTCAAACGTGATGGCAGGAAATATCTTAGAAAGGAAACAAAATTGATGTTGGTAGATATTTAACACATCTATAATTGCACTAAGTAAAACACATTCAGGCTATTAATAAATAAATTAACTAAAATTTAGGTAAACTATATGTAAATCTATGACATAAGACTATTATAAATACAACAGCAGAGAGAAGACAAAAAATCTTGGGGAGAAGGGGAGAGAATACAGGGGGTTAGAAAATATTGTGAACCAGATTCAAACTCATATTACTGATTGATTGATTCTAGATCATAAGCCGTGTATAACCGGACCACAGGGCTTGACATTAACACCAGCCAATCCGGCAAATGCGGGTGGATTTCAGCAGTGGTGTGTAACGCAGTCACTCCTACTAGCCACTTTGTCGAGTTGAATTTTATATATATAACATAAACATTTTTCAATTGTAGTCTTTTAAAAGGCATCTGCAATAATAATCTAAGTGCAATGTAGTGTTGTCAAAAATATAGATTTTTTGATATATATCGATACTGAAATATCTGAAACGCAGAATAGATACACAATACCAGCTGTACTTTCTCGCTCTCTCACCTCTCCGACATGGAGTTGACACAAACCCGCCTCCCCTCACTCACTAGTTTCAATTACTCCGGATGAAAATTGTTGGTGTTACAGGGCTTGAATTTCTCACACCCAAAGTGAGTGCACATAAAGCTGCCTCTCAGTCCCTTTTTCTCTGCTTATCGCACTTAAACAGTCAAATACACACAAAAAAAGTGTCAAAATGCCGGTCTGGGCCAGTATTCACACAAACGCAGTCAAGTTATTTTTGAGTGAACATAAATAGTTGAGACGGAAACACGTGTAACAGTATAATGGGTCAGTGCATTAGCTCTTAAAGTAAGCTCAAATTTTGCTGTGCAACAGTAAATATGGCCAGACCTTAGAGCTTTACAATTTTGAAACAGCAGATTATATCCCTCACCTTATAGAGTACTTGAGGCAGGAAGTGAGGTTGGTGTTTGACGAAGGGAAAGAGAGTGGATATGATGGTAAGAACACAGGACAGAATGAGAGGATCTCTTGTCTCATAGTTTACAACCATCTGCAGCAGCTCCATGCCCTCATCTATGGGAAGTTTCTACAGGAGTGGGAAAAAAAAAGTCTCAATGACAAGATCCGCTTTAAATCCCACTGCTGCACCATTAAAGAAATTGCATGGTCTTGCCTCTTTTTCGAGGATTTTGAAGAGCTGTCCAAATACACTTTCAGTGAAGAAAGTCATGGCATCCCACTGAACCGCTGAAAGAGACAGAGCAGAGAATATGTATATATATATATATATATATATATAACTTCTATCTATTTGTAAACAAATGAGGCAATGATCCCTGTAGAGATAGCAATACACATTCTCCTTTTTTGCCAAATAAACAAAAGCATTTCTTGCTGTATCAAAATGTCACCTAGTTTTCCTCAGAGATGGTCTCAATAATGTGCTTAAAGTCAAGCCAAATTCAGTTTGTATCCTGAATTGTGGATAATTAAGCTATAGCCTATATCATATGCTGAAGTACATTTCTGGATTGTTAAAGATTAAAAGCAAAAATAACAACCGTACAGAACCGAAAACCGTGACCCTTAAACCGTGATACCAACCGAACCGTGGGTTTTGTGAACCGTGCCACCCCTAGACGACACCTATGACACAAGTTTGTATAGAATAGTAAAAGGTCATCAGCATGTGCTACTGGTAAACAAAGATCTCAGAAATAGGAAGATGAATCCCACTTTGACAACTGGGGTTTTTGTGTGGGCAAAAAAAATAATAAAAGGAAGCGAAAGAGCAGAATATAGACGCAGTGGTGGCTAGGGAAAAGGGCGCCTTTAAACCTCTCTCACTGTACAACGTAGGAGCACCGTTTAGGAGCCACGACAACAGAAAATCACTACGATTGGTAATCTTTCGTCGGGGACAGCCCAAAATGATACACTGTGTACCAGGCATAAGACTTGCCGTTTTGGAGATCCTCTGACCCAGTCATCTAGCCATCACTATAGGGCCCTTGAGAGTCACTCAGATCTTTTTGCTTGACCATTTTTTTCAGCTTCCAACACATGAAATACAAGAAGTGACTGTTCACTTGCTGCCTAATACTGTATATCCCACCACTTGAGAGGTGCCATTGTAACAATATAATCAATGTTATTCACTTCACCTGTGATTTTATTGTTGTGGCTGATCAGTGTATTTACATAGCATAATAGCAAATTTATAAATTTGACCACATAGTGAAATTGTGTAGGACAGGGCAAGGGTGATGGGTCAAAGTAAGAGTTCAAATTTGCATAGCTTACTGGATAAAAAAAGACTGATCACTCTGATAAAGCAGAAGCTTACATAATTGTGATGCACTCTTTGACAATTTGTTCAAAAGGAGACTTTTTTTTATATAACTTTTGAAATTTTGTTCTGCTCTACGGTGATTCTTTGGAGAAATTTTAAATAACTTTTGGAACCTGGGATATCCTGAGGTTAAATGATTGTAGCTGTGTGTCTGAAAAACAGGTCCAATTCTTGTCCGAATTCTAATTCTCTCATTATGTAATCTTTGCATTAAAATAATGTTTCCAATGCAATGAAGCAGGGCTCTGAACCGGATCAAGGAACGAAAAAAAAAAACGGAAACGGTCGGAGACAGCCGCATCTGAGACAAAAAAATGCAACACATTACGTTTTAATCAACTTACAGCAACAACAACTTTGTCCTGTTGTGTAATACATTTGGACAAAATATTTTGTTATTAAAGATGAAGTGCTATGCACAGGCTGTATTGGCTATGACTAGATAACAAATACTAGACTTATATTAGACTCTACTCTGTTACAAATTTTTTTAAAGTTAAGAAAACTCTGTACTTATCTAGACAACCAGTTCTTTATTTACCCCCTTGCATTGCAAATAAGCAGCGTCTACAAAATGTGTGCAGCACTTCATTCTGAGCCGGGTGGAGCTACTGGATGAGGTTTTGCCAACAGTTTGAGAATCCACTGCAGTTACGAGGTTTAGACACAAACTCTTTTTAGTAGGAAGTCTATTTAAGCTCTTGTATAAAATATAGGGGAAAAAATAACTTTATTAACTGGTTTTCAGAACTGTAATATTATGGAAGAAATGCAAGAACAGAAACGTTAAAATACTGATTCTGCTCGGAGTGAACCGTTTGATTTTTCATTTGGCTTTGTTTTTAAGCCCCGCAAAACACTAGCATAGTTGTGACCAAAAAAAATAAAAAATTCTGCAAGCAGCAGCACATTTACAAAAACAGCATAAACTTTTGGCAGATTAAGGTGTACCTACCATAAAGAAAGTGTAGTAACAATACTCACGTGTTGTATTCCCAGTATCTAGTGTGTTGATCTGATACTGTGCCCACTCCCTTGCAATTTGAAAAGCCTCAAAAGGGACAATTTTAGAAGCCAGACGAACTGCTTCCCCCTGATGAGCCCTGAAAGCTGTTTAACAAATATTGATAAGGGGTTAGCCAAACCGGTGGGAAAAATTATTCTTTAAAAAAAGACAATAATTTAGGTTGTATTAATATTCTTTCTTTGTGATAATTTTGAGATTCAAACCATTTTATTTCTGCCATATCTTTATACATCACACAGGGCATGCACTGGTTGGTGGGGGATTTTTTGTTATTCATTTTCCTAACTGTTATTTATTTTCCTAACCACATCAAATTCAATCACATCATAATCATCATCCGCATACAAGTCCATGTTCAATCCTGTCCTCTGCAGTCAACAGGTCCATCAACATACCATTATGATATAATTATGAAACCACTTGTACCATCAACATTTCTCTCTACAAAATCAATAACTGGAACCTTTAATCTCTCACACACACACGTACACACCCTGTGGTGAAACAAGCTATTGCTTGATCTGACTCCACTGACACTATTTGATGAGAACTGAGCTGGAAGATGATTTCACTGTTTTCTGCAGAGCTGCTTTATAGCAGAATTGAACTAATTTAATAATTGATGATCTTTACAATGAAACTGAATGAACATTGAACTGACTTCAGCTGAACAATGACACTTTTTTTTTTTTTAGAGTTGCTTTACAGCCGATTTGAGCAATGTTTGCATCATTGAATAATTTTCCCATTGATCACTGTAAAGCTGCTTTGAAACAATCCGTATTGTATAAAGCGCTTAAAAATAAAGGTGACTTGACTTGATTCTGCAACTTTTAGATTGACATATGAACTGCTGGATTGATAATATCATCTGTGCATTTGATATTCAAGGATTGGGAAAATTACTACTTACTAGTAAACTAGTCACTAACCAATAATAACTCACAATTAAAGCAGCAGTTGAAATCTTCATCACTATCAAAGTCCACTCTGGAGAATTCACAAGCTGGACAATCATTCTTGGAGGGAAATCCAGTCTGTAAAAGGCAAACAGAGCAATTAAATATGATTAAGTATGACAGAAATTACTCAGAACTGCTCTGTGTCTGGGAAACACAGCACTTACTTTCACAAGATTGATCCTTGCTGATCTTAAATATTTTATGGTCATTTGGCAAATTATTGGATCCTTCGATAAAACTTCATGTCGGAATAAGTTTCCCCAAGTCATTTGCGTGGACGACCTCAGAAACTGTTTTGAATAATATGCAAATACATGATTAAATATGGAATGCAATATTTAGTAACAATTCTTGGTTGACCAATTAGTTTCACTGAGTAGCTATAATGCAGTTCAACCTGACTGGGATGAGTAGTGAAGGCAAGAAGAGCTTCCATATATTTATTCAGGTTAACAGGAACTTGTACTTCAACATCTGAACCCTGAAGAGAAAAATAAGTATCTTCTGCATTTGTCATAAGAGTAAAAAAGAATAAATGATACACAACAGTGATGCTCATGCGATCACCTCACCACTAGAGAGCAGATTTGGCTGCCAAGGGCACAGAGAACCTGACACAGCCTCTTCAAAAAAGTGTATCTTCTTTCCACGACGACACCCGATGATCTGAATTGGGCGATGGACGGTTTTGGTTAAAATTAACAGGAGTGAACTCAGTTGTTCTAAATTAAGCCTGTGTTGGTTTTTAAGAGAAAAATGTAAACTCACTGTTTACACAGGGCTGCACCATCTGCCGACCTATATTAAAATAAAATCCAAACAGCATTTTGCAGTCAATCAAACAGTATCCAAGTCATTTAGAGCAGGGTTCCTCAAATCTGTTGTTGCAGGGCCACTATCCTACAGAGGCCCAGTCCCAATTCGCATACTATCCGTCCTAAATAGTAATCGGAAATAGAATTAGTACGTCCCAAATCGTAGTATGTTGAAATGAGAGTTTCAAATATACCCGGATGGTCTACTATTTCCAGTCAGAATCCGAAGTGCAGATCAATGCGCACACTAACGGCTAAAATTGCCCACAACCCACCGCGCGTTGGACAAAGATTCAGTTACAACTACAAACACGAGTGAAAAGTGTTAAAAAACTACAGACATGTGGAACGGTTATGTAGAGAGGTTTAGATAAAGGGGTTTGAGTGATTAATTATCAGTATATAACCTGACGAAAATCGATTTATTCAACGTTGTCTACATTATATTGCATCTGCAGCAGCATTGTGAACTTTTGTAAAGATATGTTTAGCCATTACCTTTTAAATGCATCATTATATTCGAATTGCAAACACACGAGGAGAGTCTCCGCATGAAAGACCCACGACTGGCAGATGAAAGTGCTACTACATTTCTCTCCGAAACGCTAGGAAATCAAATTAGATTGAATGGAGGATTTTAACTGTGACAAGATGATTGACAGGGCAGTTTACGGGCACAGGTTGCACGCAACAGATCTGTCCTTTAAAGATGACGTGATAGTATGTCCCAAAGCTTGCCTACTCTTTTGCTACACACTCAAAAGTATGATATTTTTCTTGACAAAAAGAGTACGTACTTTTAGGTTGTAGTATAAGTAGGCGAATTGGGACTGGGCCAGAGTTTAGTTTCAACTCTAATCAAACACACCTGAACAACCTAATCAAGGTCTTCAGAGGTACTAGAAAATTGCAGGTAAGTGAGTTTGATCAGGGTTTGAGCTAAACTCTGTAAGACAGTGGCCCTCCAAGGCCAGATTTGAGGAACCCTGATTTAGAATAAGCTTAAACGTTTACTTACTGTGCAGCAGACAGGATGTAGTTCATGGCGACTTCATCAAAGAGTAACATAAATGGCTTTCTCTCCTCTAACTTTCCCTGTGGAAGTAAAGAATTTGCTCAATCAAAAATACTTCAACTGATCACTTAAACACTTGATACTAAATAGCACTACAATTGACTTCACACAACATAGTGGTGCTAGGCAGGGCTTGACATTAACTTTTTTGCTCACCAACCAATGTGGCTAGTGGTTTTCCAAAGTTACTAGCTACTCAGGATTTTCTCTGGCCACAACATCGATACCATGCGGAGAAACTGCCATATAGATATTTTAATACTATCTCATAATTTGGCAGCAGGTATATTTAACTGCTTTCACTTTAAGACCTGACACACAGATCTATTATGCAGTTACGCATGCATTTTCTCTCTCATCTGTTTACGTTCACTTAAAACATAACTGGCATAATACTCGCCAAGACCGGCATGTTCACATTATTTTGTGTTTATTAGACTGTTTAAGGGCAATAAGCAGCAAAAAAATAACTAAATTCAGCACTGTAACGACTGAGATAAATCAGACACAAGAATCTGTTATATTGAACAAATAATCTTTAAAAAAAAAAAACTCACCAGCCACAAAACAAGGTGCTAAGGTGTCTGCACAACCCACAATGTAATAGAACCAGGCCTCTGGTTGGCATGGTTTTACGACTTAAAAGTATGCAGTCATTTTGAGTCAGGTCAAAGGAAAGACACACAAAATATACTTTCCTGCATTAATTTATAGACGGACTGAGCTGTAATTGAACGTGCATCCCAGGACATTGTGTATACGATGATTATTATTACTATTATTATTAAGTCTTGTATAGTGTATCTTGCATTGTGTTTTGTTTTATGCATGTCTGATGATAGAACTACTAGTTAATGAAGCCCCATCTAGGTGGTGTCTTCCATCAAATTCTTCCTCGTTTAATGACTGTTCATCTTAAGCCCTGCTGCTAGTTATTAGTAGTCCATTTTCCACCATTAGCAAGTTCTTCCAAAAACATCAGTACAGCTATACACTCACCTAAAGGATTATTAGGAACACCATACCAATACTGTGTTTGACCCCCTTTCGCCTTCAGAACTGGTTTAATTCTACGTGGCATTGATTCAACAATGTGATGAAAGCATTCTTTAGAAATGTTGGCTCATATTGATTGGATTGCATCTTGCAGTTGATGTTCGAGAAACCAATTTGAAATGATTCGAGCTTTGTGACATGGTGCATTATCCTGCTGGAAGTAGCCATCAGAGAATGGGTACATGGTGGCCATAAAGGGATGGACATGGTCAGAAACAATTCTCAGGTAGGCCGTGGCATTTAAACGTTGCCCAATTGGCACTAAGGGGCCTAAAGTGTGCCAAGAGAACATCCCCCACACCATTACACCATCACCACCAGCCTGCACAGTGGTAACAAGGCATGATGGATCCATGTTCTCATTCTGTTTACGCCAAATTCTGACTCTACGATCTGAATGTCTCAACAGAAATCGAGACTCATCAGACCAGGCAACATATTTCCAGTCTTCAACTGTCCAATTTTGGTGAGCTCTTGCAAATTGTAGCCTCTTTTTCCTATTTGTAGTGGAGATGAGTGGTACCCGGTGGGGTCTTCTGCTGTTGTAGCCCATCCGCCTCAAGGTTGTGCGTGTTGTGGCTTCACAAATGCTTTGCTGCATACCTCGGTTGTAACGAGTGGTTATTTCAGTCAAAGTTGCTCTTCTATCAGCTTGAATCAGGCAGCCCATTCTCCTCTCACATCTAGCATCAACAAGGCATTTCCGCCCACAGGACTGCCGCATACTGGATGTTTTTCCCTTTTCACACCATTCTTTGTAAACCCTAGAAATGGTTGTGCGTGAAAATCCCAGTAACTGAGCAGATTGTGAAATACTCAAAACGGCCCGTCTGGCACCAACAACCATACCACGCTCAAAATTGCTTAAATCACCTTTCTTTTCCATTCTGACATTCAGTTTGGAGTTCAGGAGAGTGTCTTGACCAGGACCACACTCCTAAATGCATTGAAGGAACTGCCATGTGATTGGTTGATTAGATAATTGCATTAATGAGAAATTGAACAGGTGTTCCTAATAATCCTTTAGGTGAGTGTATATGCCTTTTACAACCTATTTAAGTCAGCCTTCAAAACGATTTTTCCAGTTAAGGTTGATTGTAAAATTTTTGCTTCACATAACTAAAGTTTCCGGTTCCACTTTATTTTGATGGTTCCTTTAACACATTCTGTTGACTATGATTAATGTTACACCTACATGTTTACCAACTCTCATTAGAGTGTTAGTAGAGTATAAGTACACTTGTGGGGTTAGAATAAGCTGACATGTACTTGCAAAACTACTTAGTCAGTAGAATGTATTTTGGGGGAGCATCACAATAAAGAGTTAGCAGATCAGTTTAAATACAATAATTAATAGATATAAACTCAAGTACATACAGAAAAAAAGGAAGTGGGCTTGTTTGAGATATGGAGTTATTAGAGTCTTATTGTACATTTTCTGAAAAGCTACATTTCACACTTTCCAATGTCATGTATGTAAGTGAAAAGTGTTAGTGTACTAGACTACAATGACAGCAAAGAGTTACAGCATAAATACAACCCCAAATCCAGAAAAGTTGGGACATTTTGTAAAATGCAATAAAATCAAGAATCTGTGATTTTGTTCATTCTCTTTAACCTTCATTTAACTAACAAAGTATAAAGAAGATTTTCAAAGTTTTCACTGATCAATTTAAATGTATTTTGTAAATATAAACACATTTTGATGGATGCTACACACCATAAAGGGTGGGACAGAGGCCAAATAAAAGTGAAAAGCTTAGATAATATCCAAGTTAAACAGTTTTGAAAGAGTCCACAATTACCAGGTGAATTGGTCATATGATATGTAAGGGTATCGTGATTGAGTGTAAAAGGAGCATCTCAGTCTATGCAAGTGTTGCAGACCTCACTCTGGGGTCAACTCAACAGATGATAATGTGCCTTTAGTAGATAAAGGACAAGAGTGTGTGTTCAGTCAAGCAGACCTCCGTGTTTGCCGATGACACGCTCTTGTCTCACTTATTTACTTTATTTCTCATTTATTAAGTTGACCCCCAGAGTGGGGTCTTCAACAGATTTGTTGGGGCTCGTCCGGGACCAGCTCCACGTGTCACAAGGAGACTGATCCAAGCATCTCAAAACTGTTGGGAGCATTGGGGCTAGAGGTTAGTGGCTGCTGCGTTCACGGACGGCGAGTCACGAGGCGAGTGCCAGGCGATCTGCGAATGGCTTTCTGCATCCCGAGGTTGAGGCTGCATCCAGGATCCAGAGGGACGTCAGAGAGCAACATCATGACGGATCGTGCTAGGAAGCAGCTGGTGTGGGACATCAAGAAAGACTTAGTAACCTTACCTGCTGATGAACTTTATTGCATTGTCAAGGTCAACTGGCAGATACCAGGGAAAGACACATAGGAACTGGATCTGGAGGACAGTGATGGATGTTTTGAGTACACTGCCACTTTCATGTCAAGTGAGTCCTTGCTTGAGGCTGAGGCTATGAGCTTGAAGCTATGAGCAAATAGCTATCATTACAAGAGACTGAATGTTCTATTAAGCAAGCATGTACTGTTGTAAATTCACATAAGTTAAAAGACATGCATCCAACATTGAGAACTCTCACACACACTAATACCTTATCCAATACATGATCCTGTTGAGTCAACATCACCATTCACTGTAACTGTCTCGGTGATGTTAGAAGCAGGGGTGATAGTAGAAAAAAATCCTGAGCCTGAACTTTTTTCCCTGGGACAGATGCGTAGGGCGAGTTTATCCTCCGCCAATTTCTGACACAAAGTGACGAGTGGATGAGCGATTGTTCTTCTCGTCTTCTTAAATTGTTGTCATATATTTTTGTCATTATTTTTTGAGAATGCAAGACACACACAAACACGTGTCTATCTACATAACTCTTTTTAGTTTTTTGAATTCGACCCAAATCCTAAATTTCACTTGCACTGCACTGCAATGTATTTTTTTCATGATTAATATTGCATTGCAAAATAATGTGTACTGGTCAACTAGTCTAAAATTAAGAAACCCCTAGAAAACAGTAAAAAAAACATTTGTACATTTAAGATAGTTCTACTCAATTTGTTATTCCAATATCCAAATATGATAGCCTACTTAATAAAAAGAAAAGAAAAAAGGGCTTTTATTTGTGCTGTCTTTGCATTTGAACATTGCACATTTTAAACAGGACACGCATTAGCTGAATAAACGTTAGCCAATACAAACATACTTATAGAAAATAATTGACAATGAATAGACAGGAGTTCTGTCACAGGACCAATAATAGCAAAACGAATCACTTATTCTAAAAATAATATCAAGTATATGTTAGAAGAATCTGACATAGGGCTGTGTTAATAGTAAAACGTCCGTCATTTAACGAATTTTAAAAACACGGGATGGATAATAAAAAATGCTTTCTGGCATTTTGACAGGAAAAAAAACACAACCAAGAACAACACAGTTCGTAAATTTCCATTTTACAATTATCTCTCTCTGTGTGCGCGCGTTCTGTGTTTGTGAGAGAGAGAGCTCGCGCAGGACTGATACAACGGTATCTTATCCATAAGTAACGCGCTAGTTTTCATACAAAATTATGATGTAACATAATTAGGTACTTTAGTTATTATAACACAATAACGTAACACATGCAGGCTACGTTTCTCAACACAGAGAATGAATAAATAAACGCCTGTTTGCAGACTCCTTATCAGGAGGCTAAATTAATCCACAAATCACAGCACTTTCATAATCAGTAAGCCATAGCGATTTCAATTTTATTTAGATTTATTGTTCATCAATACTTAAGCATTTTATAATTTGCATGGCTGTATGATGTCTTCATCTTATCTGAGTGACATGAATGACAGAGTATTTTAAGGTAACCCATGCGATTGTGATCACTCCGTGTGATAATAGAATCCAGATTAAGTTAACTCAATACAATACTTCAACTTTCCACATCCACCCCAGCCCGTTTACCTTCAGGAGTCAGAAGTACCGTGACTACTGTAGCCTACTGTCCTCGCTCATGAAATCAGTTAGAGGCGGTCGCGGGAGTGGAAGCGGGATCGAGCGGGATTCTTTATTGCTGTCGATTTTCAGTCTCTTATGGATTAAAGGCCTTACGTATCCGTCAATCATACCCGCTTGCTATTGGAATGAACCCAGCGCTATGATTGGTCGAGCTCAGCTTCTTTTGCTGTTGAATTTTTTTTTTTTTTTTTTTTTTTTTTTTTTCACAGACACGTCTGTACGCCGGAAATCCGGCGTGGCGCCGGAACGCTATCAGGCCTGTAGAAGGGCCAGAACTGAAACTGGTACATAGAATGTTTTCTGATTATGAAGATCTCTGTAAGAAACTTCTCCAATATATGTCTACCAGTGTTGGACATGTTACTTAAAAAAAAGTAATTAGTTATAGTAACTAGTTACTTCTCACAAATAGTAACTGAGTTAGTAACTGAGTTACATCCTTATAAAAGTAACTAATTACCAGAGAAAGTAGCTATTGTGTTACTTTTTTTTTTTATGTTCAAATAGGCCTGTCAAATAAATATGCACCCAGTATTAAATATGTTAAATGAATGAAATGGACACTTAATAGAATAAATTATTATTATAAAACATTGAACACTAATCTACACTATTTTAATGTTGCTGTGGGACAATGTGAGAGAACCCTATTAAATTCAATATATTATTCTAAATATTACCATTACTATAGTAGAACAATAAAACATAATAGATGGTTTATACTTAATATCGCACAGACCACAACTGCCCAACAAATAAGTTTAAAAATAAGTTATGCTACTTAAGAAATGTACCAAAAATGAATAAATAATAATGAAAATTATACTTACTCTTTGTAGTGCATATCAAAATGCTAAAACTGTTACACAACTTCACAACTAGTAGACATACTGTAGCCTAAGTATTTTCTGCCTCACAAAAGTAAACCGTTTAACCCCCTGGGGTCGGCTATCGCGCCGGCGCAATAGTCTCGCTTTTTTTCTTATCAGTGCAAAAGAAACTCAAATAACTCCGTCGATTTTTGTCATACAGGCAAGTGTTATACATCATTAAAAACTGTTAAATGTCTTTTTTTTGTGTACACTAATAATAAAAACAAAAAGTTGTGTTTTTCGTAAAATAAAGAAAAAAAACATGATGCACGTTCTGTCTTCTCAATGTGAAGTTCATTCCGAAAAGCGACAGAAAATGATCTGTAACTCAGCCAATACTTGCCACCCACACATGAAAGTAATGTCTTTACAAAGCTTGAAGTCTCCTTTTTTAAATGAAGTAAATCATATCAAAAACAAATATTCTCGGTTTAAGAAATCCGTATGAAAGCAACGACATGTACAGTTTCTCCAGCCCGAGCTCATTAACTTTAATTTGACCACACCCCCACGGGCGAGAGCTGTTCTCATTCAAAGGATCCACGTGAAGGAACGCGGATTTAATTTAATTATTAAATTAAACAAAGAAGCAGCGACTCCAGTATTTCTCTACTTTTCATCAGTTTGGAAGACTGTTTATGCTGTGGATTTACCTTGGATTTACCTCAGAAGGACACGTCTTTGATTATGAGAACAATTTTTAAGGTAAGAGACATAATAGTAAGTGTTTTATTGTTGCATAAATTTTACATTGTAGCTACTAAACTGGTGCCAGCCTAAAATGTTATTTAATGAGATACAAGTATGCTAGTATGAGTGTTTATGCTAATATGGTGAATATGTTAATGTTTAGACCTGTGTTTACTGTTAAATACTGTGTTTGTGGATATCTGCTCAAACGTAGATGTATAATGTAACAGTGCACTGCCGTTCAAAAGTTTGGGGTCGGTAAGATTTTTAATGTTTTTAAAAGAAGTCACTTATGCTCACAAAGGGTGCATTTATTTGATTGAAATAATATTTCACAATATTACTGGGTTTTTGTATTTTTAATGTAAAACAGCTGTTTTCTATGTGAATATAAAGTAAAAAGCGTAATTTATTCCTGTGATCAAAGGTGAATTTTCAGCATCATTACTCCAGTATTCAGTATCACATGATCCTTCAGAAATCAGTATAATATGATGATGTGATGCTCAAGAAACATTTATGATTATTATCAATGTTGAAAACAGTTGTGTACCTTTTTTAGAATTATTTGATGAACAAAGTTAAAAACAACAGCATTTATTTGAAATAGAATCTTTTGTAACATTACAAAAGATTAGGCCATTAGGGGAGGGTCTTTGTCTTTCTCAGATGTAAAATGCATTCATATTAATGAGAGATTCACGCCTCCTTGCATAAAGCTTTCTCACACAAAACACGTCATACAAATTTTAAATCAATATATTGTCTTATCTAAATGAGTATGCAGGATGATTTTCACATAGTTTTGGAGCAAATATTCTAGGCTACGTGATACAATTTTCAAAAGTCTTGTGAAGAAATAATCACTATGGTTTTTTTTACCTTATTTCGGTGACATTTGTTTGTTGTTTTTTCACAAACCACGCATAAACATTATTATCTTAAAATTCCAAACTTTACATACATGTTGCTGAACTATTACTGTAGCAGAGTTTGTGCTGAATACAATTTAATAAGACTTTAGCCATGAAAATGTCACTCAGTAACAGAAATAAGCACAAATGTCAGAGCATGTCAGAACACCTCCAGGACCCAGAAAACCCCTCAGACCCCAGAGGGTTAACAAGAAGTGCTCTCTCAATATAATACTGAACAATTTAACAAAAAAATTATTATAATAATAAAATATAATATTTTGGGGTTTATTTTTATAACCTACAGAGAACGTCATCATCAGAGGTCATTTAAGCCAAATTCTAGGCATGTTTGCCGCACGTGTTTACAACCGTCAAACAAAGATGTTTTCTGGGAAGGTTCCCTGCAGGTTATTTTCGGGTTTTATTTTATAACCTAAAGAGAACGTTACCAGAACGTTCCCTGTTATTTTTTGGTTTTATTTTTATAACCTTCCCAGGAAGTTCCCTGCAGGTTATTTTTTAGATTTTATTTGTATAATTAATTAAAACGTTGCAGATGATACCAATAGGCTATAGAGATTATTCTAATGCTGAAATTAGTAATTTATTTATAAACAAACTATATAATGCTCAGACACCCTCTGTCTCTCTTGCGCATTTGTTGAGTGCGCTCTCGGACACACTCGGTCTCTCTCGCGCATTGTTGAGCGCACTCGCGGCGTTTGCTTCGATTTTGTCCACTCCGGCGCCTCACAATCACACACACACACACACACACACACCAGAGAAAAAAACTTTGCAGGTCCTATGGCGGTGAGAGAGCCTACTCGGAAGAAAACCGCTTCAGTAAGTTCAATTATAGTAACGCGGCTAACGGCACATTATTTTGTCAGTAATGGTAACTGCTTTTTAACGGGGGAAACAGTAATTCGTTTGATTACTCGTTACTGAAAAAGATTTATAATTATTTATATAACTGATGTCTACACATGCACAACATACTATGACACAACATACAAACTAGTGACATGACACATAAAAAAGTGAAAAGCTTAGAGAATAGGAATCAAAAGGACTCACTGACATTGACAAGATTAACCCCTTAGGTATCGAAATTTGGTCGAAAATCGAATTTTTAGATACTCAATGGAATCGAGGCAATTTGGTAGGTGCCTGAAAAGTATCAAAATCGATACCTAACCCTAATAAACACACAACAACATTGAGAAAACAGCAAGTCTGACCATGACGGACTGAAAAGAAGAAATGAAGCAGAAAAGATTTCCGCGTGAAAGAAGACTTTGCGTACACTTACCTATTATGTAATCGCCACGTACCAATGGTCGTACAAAAGGTTTTTACCAGCCCAAACGAACTGAAAATTTTGTTCAAATTGTCACATCAGTTACATCTAGGGATGTTTTTTTTAATCCTTGCGAAACGTTTAATTGTAATTTAATTAATTTAAAGACAAATACACAATTTTTTCATTAAACCACTGTTTTTAAAAAAAGGGGGGAAAAAAGCAATTTTAGCTTTCTAAACCCCACCCCACCAAACCAAACCGAACCGTCAAAATCGTGGGATGAGCCGAACTGTCAGTTTTGAGTATCGTTACACCCCTAGTTACAGCAGTTTGTTCTTCAATTTTGCTTGAAGTATATCAGGGTCTTGAGGATTTGAATGCATTTTACTGCAGGTTTGAAAAGTGCAGACTCTCACCCCACACCCACTCTGTTTGCCTTCCGTTTACCCTTTTCTCTTCCAGAGAATGACTGAGAAGGAACCTGGAAGCCTTGAGAGAACTCTCTGCTGGTCAAGCAACTCCCTGCTGTCTGGGTGAAGTTTGCCATCTTCACTCCACTTTCTCCAGCACACGCACAACAGAAGCACAAGAGAAATAAACGCACCCTCCGGGTTTAACAAGTTACATGTTTGCTCTCCTTTTTCCCCAAACCCCGCTACACTGGTGGAGAATGTGGGCAGCAGAACAGCGACAAAAAGCAACCCCAGGGGCAGGAGAAATCTAGGAGGCACCTACCAAGCGTGGGAGAAATCTTCCGCCACCTTGCTGAGGTCTCTGTGCGGCGAGACAGTTGGTTGCTGGCCAAAATCAAGTGGCTGGGGAGCTTGTGTGCCTAAGAACAGAGACCACCGCCTGGATTACACCACTCGAGCCAAGAGCTTCAGCACTGCATATTCTCCCGAAAATGACAGACCAGGATGACATAGAAGCCTATCTTTACACTTTTGAGGTTGTTGCGGCTCGAGAAGAATGGGGTCGCGAGTGGGCATGTCTGCTGGCCCCGCTGTTGACTGGTGAGCCTCAGCAAGTATTTTATCCCTCCCCCCTCGAGGATGCCGCAGACCATGACACACCAAAGAGGGAGATCTTCGCCCGGGTAGGACTATCTCTGGTGTGCGCAGTTCAGAAAGTGCATGAGTGGAACTTTGAACCAAGGGTCCCCGTACGTGTCCAGGCTGCCCAGCTTCCCCGACTGGTCAATTTTTGGCTACTGCCCGACCAAGCCTCTGCTGAGAAAGTTGTAGAGAGAGTCCCTGTGGAGTCCACTGTTATGTGCTTTGACTCACCCTCATCGCCGCACCGTCGGTCTCACCAACCCTGAATGATTTAGTTGAGGCAGTAGAGCTGTCAGAGGGGGTTCTCCACCAGAGATTCCGAGGGGAGAGCCGTTCCGTCTGTCCGGAAGGGCGCAACGTGTTGTGGATGGCAACTCCAAGCCGGTGAGCCTTGACATGCCATTCTCGTGTATTGGGACGGATCTCAAAGGGGCACTGCCCAAGTCAGGTCGGGGTCACATGCATATTCTAGTAATTGTTGACTATGCCACCCACTACCCAGAGGCCATCCCCCTCAGACGAGCAACAGCAGCAGTCATCGCCCAAGAACTCTTCCTGTTGTGTAGCCGACTGGGGATTCCTACAGAGAACCTAACTGACCAAGGGACTCCCTCCGCCTCCCGGATAATGGCCGACCAATGCAAATAGCTAGAGGTGAAACATCTTCGAACCTCAGTCTAACATCCACAGACTGATGGCTCAGTGAAGCCGTTTAATAGGATGTTAAAGCAGATGCTGAAGAGGATGGGGGTGCGATTGGGACCGGATGCTGCCGTATGCGTTTTTTGAAATCAGGGAAGTACACCAGTCTTCCACTGGTTTCAACCGCCTTTGTATTGCTCTTTGGACGTCAACCCGGAGGACTTCCGGACATCACCAAAGCAGCCAGGGAGTAATAGCCCTCTCCCTATCGCTCCGTCATTGAGCATATTCGAAACATGAGGCAGAGAATCGACAAGGTAATGCCTTGGGTACAGGAACATTGGCTCGAGTCCCAGCGTGCCCTGTATGACCGGGTGCCTGCGCAACCTCGTGTGTATTGATCCCCGACAAGTTCCTTGCCTCCTGGAAAGGTCCCTACACTGTCATGGAGCGGGTCGGAACTGTGAACTACCGTTTACGCCAACCCGGGAAACAAGGCCAGAGCAGATTTATCGCGTTAACCTCTTGATGCATTGGGACGCAGCGCCCAAAGTCAAGGCGCTGTTAGCAGAGATGGACGAACAAAAGGAGGAAAGCAACCCATGAATTCCCCTGGCCCAAGTCCAAGAAACAGGGACATGCATTTCTGGGGTTGGGCGGGTACTATGGCTGTTTTATACCGGGCTTTTCCTCTTTGGCCTCTCGGCTGACAGACCTAACAAAGAAATGCCAGCCCGACAAGGTCGAGTGTAGTCTCACAGCAGAAGAAGCATGACCCTAACGCCATTTACAAAATGCGTAAATTGTCAGCGCAAACTTTAAAAATGATTTCTCTGTCTTTTTGTCAATTAAATAAAGGTTTTAGAGAAAATTAACAAATCAAAGTTTCTTGATTTTATTGGATTTTACAAAATGTCCCAACTTTTCTGTATTTGGGGGTGTAAACAAATAAATATGGAAAATGTATTTCAGAAAAGCAGCTGAAAAGGTAAAGTAGTATAATGTAAATGCAGCAGTCACTCACTTTCCTACTAATGGCAATTAGCAGACACTCTGCAGCCTCCAACTGAAGCTCGGGTTCGCTAAGCAACAGGCACAAGATCTCCAAAAGACGGCAGTTTTCATTGGTGATGTGGCTCAGAGCAACCCAATCAATGTAGCCAGCCAGAGTGTTGAGAGTGGCCACACCAACTCGCCAGTGAGCTTTTGTCTGGGAGTAAAAGACAAAAAACACAGCTTATTTCATCTGACAAATATGCTACTAGATAGTGATTGTAGAGCAGATAGATTACATTAAGAAACTGTAAGAAAGCATTAACAATTAAATATTTGATTTTTTTAAGAACTTAAATACAAAACTGCAAAAAGCAGTTATGGGGCCAAGCATGACAGTCTCAAACACATTTGATGGAAAGATGCCATATAAAGGATCTATGCATTACCCAAGAACAGCTTGATATATTGAAAAGCTTTTGGCAAATTATAGTCTTAAGGTCATCAGAGCCAAATTTGTTGCATATCTGATGAACACAAGAACAATTCAAAATGGTAATATTGCAAAATCGGACAAAAGCCAAGTTCCTCCACTTGGCTTTTGTCCGTTAAATAAATAATTCCTGTAACCCAAGAATTTGAGAACACATCAATCATAAACATAATTACTGTACAATACTGTTAATTTTTCATAATTTGTTATTCTTATTTTACATCTGTTAATTCCTCAAAATGCATGAAAAGAAAATTCTACTAGCCCTAGCTCTGTAACCAACAGTAGAACGCTACCATAGAGGACTTCTATCTGTGAAAATAACAGGCTCCTCTCTGGTCCCTCAGCAGAGAGAATCAACACCAAATTGAAGGTAATTTAAAATATATATACAGTAGTCAACATTTGAAGTGGATCACAAAAGATTATCAAGTTGTCCTAAGACAAGAATGGGTATTGTTTCAAATTCACAAATAACTTTTATGAAAAACACATTCTTTCCCCTTACACAAAAAAATAACAGGGTAGAAATGGCCTTTTATTTCTAAATTATGACAGTTTTCATGTAAAAATCCTATTAACATGAGTACAAATAAAGAAAAAATAAAACATTTTTTACAAATCTTTTTTTTTTCAAATCACACTGGACGTTCTTAAAGGGGAAAAATGTGTTTTCAATGATGAACCTAATGGTTTGACTATTGGTTAAAATATGGTTGAAATAAAGCATTTTCCAAACCCTTTTAGATGTAGGAGAGTTGACCAGATCTCAGATTTTCAACAGAAAACATTTGAAATTGGCACTTGAAAAATGAAACAAAGCTTAAATGAAAGTGATTGAACCCAGTCTAAACCCTGTACACTGTACATTTTTAGATGAACCTTTGGTTATTTTAATGAATATTTGGCCTCTAATAAGAACAGCACGAACCCCCTCACAAAAACCTGATAAATAAAGATTAAAAGTCCAACTCGCCTTCAATTCCAGACCAGCAACACATTTCTAGAAAACAACATGAATAAATCCATTAAAATCATATGAACGTGACAATATTCTGTTCCATGCACCACAGTGTAAAAAAAGCACACAAATCATTTAAAAATGTTTTGCATGTGATCATAAATGTCTGAAGAACTCACCAATTTGTTGTACTCATTCACATGAAGCTGCAGAATGCCAAGCAGGAAGGTGAAGATGCTGTCCATATTCTGCGTAAGGGTTTGCTGGATATCTCGCCGTCTTTGAGTGGGTAATGTCTGAAATGTGATCACGTCCTCAGCTAACCGCAGAAGGACAAGCATTACAAGTTCTGTCTGAGCATCCTAAAGAGAATTACAATGATTATTGTACATGTCATTATTTACTTAATGTGCATGCAAAATGCTCATCAAGTAGCAGATCACCAGAATGTTCTCACACTGACTCCTGAAGATTTCTGTAGAGTTTAGTTTCAACCACTTGTGTCAAATTTGACAAATTATATCTCAAGCCATCTGTTAATTAACCAATAATCACAGCTGTGTGCTAATGTAAGTTTATTTTCCTTTGTTTCAATGGTTTATCTTTTGATTGTGTAATCTAAACAAGATTTATTTTTATTCACTTGAAGCTTCTTTCTCACCTGTCCTTCCTTCACATTTGTTCCTTCTCCCTATTCCCTCAAAATGGTTATATGCATGATACAATGTTCCATGTGAAAGCAAGCGGATTTTCACGTTGATGTTGGATCATTTGAAAAGTCTCAGTGCAACTGGTACAATGGTCTCATGCCCACAGATAGAGAAACAATCATAAAAGTTGAGTGTTTAGGCATACTTTGCCCACTACAGTGGGGATTCCCTTCCCAGGGTCTTTCATTCAAATTACCTTCTGTTCTCTAACAGGGTCCAAACTCAAACTAAGATCCTATTTAATTCAAATACCAATTATCTCACTAAATTTGAAGAATGTTTTTATCATTTATTATTTTCAAATTGATTAATCATGTAATTGGCATAATACACGTTTTACACTTCATTGTGAGTAGAAAGTTCTGAGGATTCTGATGTTACTGCAATTGTCTGAGCAGTCTGTGTCCTAAATGTTCATCAAATAACAAAAAGAGAGAATCACTCACTGCTCTTAACTGAATATTCTTAGTGGCTACAAGGATCAGTGTGCATTTAATTCAGACGGTGAAGCTATGCAGGTTCTTATATAATACTATTCAATTTCTGTAGTATTTCTACTACTACCTCAGTGTTTCCTATTAATTACCTGGTCACCATGATTTTGTCAAGTAGGATATCTTCCTGGGTCAAGTACAGGTATTTTTTTGAAATGTAGGCCCAGTCCTAACCTTATCCCAACCCCTAATCCTAACCACAACCCTAGAATCAGAGGGAAATGATAGTTGAATAACAATGATGTAGAAGCACTTAACCCTGGTTGTAAGCCTAAACTTGAAGAAGTGTAAACTTGTCCCTCATATCTGAATGGCTGATTGGAATGTTGCTCCAGAATCAACAAAGATGCTGATCCAGGAACACACTGTAGTTTGGTTAAATCACGTTCACCTAATTACCTAGAGCCTAGCGGCCCGTCATAGTCTAATCTGTGCTGCCAGATTTCCATAATGAACCAAAAATCTTTGAAAACTTCTCGTAATAACAAAAAAAGTATCTAATGTTGTTTTGTGCCATAGCGTTAGCAAAGTCAAACAAAGTAAAATTGACAGCGCAATAAGACATTGTGCCCTTACCAAATCAAAAACGACTGCAATTTTATTAAATAAGTATATGCATTTTGTGCTGATTGTTTCAAAACGAAGTGCACGCTTTGCTCTTGTGATCATCTCATGATCCGGTGTTTTCCAGTGTACACAGTGCATGAATGTAGTGAACTCCATTTCTGCATGTGTTTTTCACATTTGCATAATTTTCAGATTTACTTTTGCTTCCGAATTAGCGAATTAAAAGCAAGGTGCAAAAGAGGGACCCTGTTTTATACTAAACTTTCTAGATCTTGTAGACAAGGTGGACATCCATTCTTCTTTTTTATCCGGCAATTAAATTAGCCCAATTCTGGGTTTTGGATGTGAACACCTACTTTGTTTTTGGAACTAAACTCTGACAGGAAGGCATAACTTCAGGAGCAGGATGAAGCAGACCTGTCCTACAACATCAAGCTAAAACTCTTGATACCCCCATAGCAGCCAGGGCTTCCATCTCCTTCAGCATATCGGGCCAGTGCTGCGGCCACTCTCTCTTGATCATCTCAACTACTATGCGTGAGAGCGCATCCTTAACATGACATTCCTCTTGCAGAATTGGATGTGTACCCTAAAACAGGACATTAAGCAATATAAATAAATAAGAAATCTTCATAAAGCATGCAATAAGATAATTGAGTAGAGACACTTCCAAGATGCTCACATCTGACAACAGGCCCATAGTGCAGTTCTTCAGCCGGAGCTTTTCTTGTGGTGCCATGTTATTCCACTGAAACCTGTTCATAGAAGAATGTGTTCAGTTTAGTGTTCATTGTTCACATCCACCCATTTTGGGATATGGCATAAAAAAACCTGAATGGAAAAAATGTGCATAAAAACTCAAACGCTCAACTGCGGCGGATCTCTTTTTTTTAAATCTAATAAAACAACATGTATTTAAACTATGAAACTATGATTAAATCCCTTAATGCACTAACTTGCGTGACACTGCCTGAACAGAGAATGTGATTGGATAACTGGACTAACTAGCGAACCAATCACATCGCGCAGCATCTCAAATGTTGGTTTGGTGGTTCTGAAACACCTGAGCCAAAGTCTGTCATCAGAATGCAGTGTTTCCCATACATTGATTTATTTGTGGCGGCCCACCACAACATCAATATTGACCACCTGAAATAGATTTTAGTGCTTCCCATTTATTAACTAGACTGTGGCGTAATATCACATTCATTATCTAACTTCTCATAATATCATAAAAGGTCTTTACTGTCGTGTTCTGTGCCATTGCTGTCAAACAAACTAAAATGGAAAGTGCGATAGGGCTTTGTGTCCTTAATCAAAGGACTGTGTTTGTGTCTCTATTCACAGTGAATGAATGCAGTGAACTCCATCTGTTCATGTGTTGAGTTTAGTGTGCATTTGGGATCGCAGTTATGCATTGTTCTCCCATTTGCATTGTTAATGATTACAGAATTTCGCTAGACTTGTAATGAGCCGCGTTTGAAAACTTATTTTCCGTCAAAATAAAAGCTAACAGGTTTCTCTCATGCATGTATAGAAATTAGGACAATTTATTTTTCAGTGCATTCGTTTTACAATATAAGGCTATTACTGTCATAGGAATAATATTATAACAACATTATTATTACTATTGTGTACTGTAATGTAGACAGACAGTGATTCACAACTGAAAAGAGGTTTGAGTCCCCTTTAAAGTTCAGGTACAAGTCAATGCACTGACTTTTTTGTGTGTTCAATTTGCACACTGAATATGGGTTGGAGCTCTTAACTTTGAACTCTCAAAGTTCACCAGATTGATGAATTTAACTTTAAAATGTACAAAATTGACCCCGGACCCCACTAGAGGGACTGAGATACACCTAAAACAGATTCACAAAATCCTGTGGGAAACACTGGAATGGTTTGGTTATATTTCCTGCCCAGGAGCGTATCGCATGATTGCGTTTCCAAAAAACAGCATCCGACCGCAAGATAACATGACAGCGTTTATTGCATTTGGGGTAGAAAAACAATTGTGCTTTATTCACAATAGTTTCAGATGCTACACTAATTTTGCACAAAAGTTAAATTCTCAACTTGGTTTAGAAACATAGGCTAGCTATTGATGTATGTACACACACACACACACACACACAATTGTTTTTAAACACTTACTTGACTACATGCTCCAGTATCTGCAGCCCAAAGTGTCTGACCACTGCCGTCTGTGATTTCTCCGCTAACTGAAGACCACATTCAACGCAGAAGGGACTTTTCTCTTTGAAATCTTCAATAAACTATAACAACAAAAAAAACTATTAAAACATTTAACAACAAGATCTAGTAGATCAGCATGTACCTCAGATTTGGGGTGACTGTTCAATACAGCAGAGAGAGCAGAAAATCTGCCTTAAATTATTTGTTTTATAAACAAGGTTCTTAGCACAATCATATCCAATTAAAGGGACAGTTCCCCCAAAAATGAAAATTCAGTTTTTTTTATTCCCCCTCCTGTCATTCCAAACCCGCAAGACTTTCGTTCATCTTCAGAACACAAATTAAGATCTTTTAAACAAAACCACCCATTGCCATAATGTCAGCTCTGCGTGTCCTGAGACTTCCTACACTGTAAACTAAACACAGTAATGAACAATGACGTCAATTTTAACATATCAACGCGAGCGCGAGTCCGATGATGAAACACTGGAAGAACTAACGTTAGTTATTCAACCCGAACCTCCATCGCAAGGACGACTCGCGCAGGACTACTCAGCTTGAGGGACATTATGAGATGTTGCATCTGTAATTTCTCACCATTAGCATTAACAAACTGCATGTCCATCAACAAACCAATTATTTTACTTGTACTAATTTATTTACTGAGTATTTTCTAACATATATCTGTGAACGTGTAAACTGTATCAATAACAGTACATGTTTGCAATACATTAGCCGAGCTCTAGCGTGAATGACATAAACCTAAACATGTAACATGTAGACATGTAACACAAACGTTGGTAAAACAAATCTTGCTCCATGCTTAATCTTTACTCAAAAGTAGTGAGAACAACACAATCTGAATTGATAGACAGTTTTAGGTAATAGTGGCCCACAACTGATTAGCAGAAGTATTTCAGTAAGACAGTTATAATGTGAGTTAACAAGTTAGCAGGAGACATACACAATATAAAACTCAAATCCTTTGAACTCCGAGATTTGAGAAGCAGTCGTCAGTAAAATAAAGGGAACACAGCAAAAGTTTAGGATTATAATGCTGTGGTATCGTGGTAAAGATGAACTTTAACCACTGATTCTTCACATGCTCGTCCTTGGGCAGTGAAAAAAAAAAACTGGCTTTACCTTCACATTGTAGAGCACAGCGTCTTCTCGACATGATGCTGTCCATTATCCACAGGAATCAGCTGCCGGTTTGAGGTTCAAGTTTCCCTGGTGTCTGCACGCGCAATAAGTGGGCGGGTAATATGCTAATGTTTCATCTTGACGTCACAACGAAGCGGCTTATGACTCGTTTGAAATACGATTCATTTCATTGACTCAGAGTCGACTCTTACTTTTGAAAGACAATAACTTTTTAGACGGTGCACGTTCAGATTTAAAACTTTGCAGGATATTTTCATTCTTTTAGAGCTATGTTACACACTACATGAAAGGTCATTTTCAAAAATCCATAATAGGGGCCCTTTAAATCTGTTCATCATATAAAGGGATCAAGTCTCTTCAGAAAATATTGACTAACCCCCTCAATTCATATGGATTAGTTTTGCGACCTCTTTAATAACTTTTTGAAGCATCAAAGTGGTAATTGCATAACTGGCAATGGAGGGACAGAAATTTCACAGATTTCATCGTCATTTGTGTTCTGAAGTTGAGCGAAAGTCTTGCAGGTTTGGAATGACATGAGGGTGAGTAAATGATGACAGAATTTACATTTTTTCATTCAACTAACTAATATTTCAATATATGGACACTATCAATATAACTTTTTTTAATAATAATATTTTAATTTTATAAAGTTTAAGTGATCCTGTGACCACCTTGTAAGTTTGCTGAGGCCCCCTATTGGGCCCCAGTCCCCTGGTTGAGAACCACTGGTCTAGTGTAATGTGTTGATCCGCAGACAAGCCATGTTTGTTTTATTTAATTATTTATAGGTTTTGGTCTTGCAATGACAATAATATTCATCTATGTCATTGTGTGGATCAGTTCTGCTGCATCCCTTGATGTATGATCAAGTGAGTGTGCATTCAATATTGTATGCTATGCGAGATGGTCATTGACACAACGTCGCCTAGTACAAACTTATTTTTGCTTATTGATTGATATCGATAAGGTTGGCATTATAAAGGCAAAGCATAATAACATAAACATAAACAAAATAAGATTTACGACTTAAATAAACATGAATTAAATCAAAACGGGATTTTCTAAAAAAAAAAACAATTATTCAAATGGGAACTCCATAATATGGATTTACGTATCAATACATACATAATAATCTGTATATTGTATTTGATAGAGGATAAATCACCTTAAGGGCCTCCAGGCGGTATGTCTGACTGGATTCTGCCTCCATCATCACATTCACAGCCTTTATAAGCTCATCGCACAAAGGACGTATCGGTTCGGCCATGGCTTTAAGCACGTCCAGCAGACGGAATGTAAAACACCAGTCGACTAGTAAAATGTTACTGCACGCTTCGCTACTAGTTCAGCCTCTATGGATGTGCATTAAACAAAACGTGGTAGGTCTCTGCTGTTTGTGGACCGCCTTAATCAAGATGGCGGAAGTTACGTGCCCTCTGGGGATTGTAGTTTTTTAATGTTATTGACAAGCGCCCCGTTAGTTTTACATTGGCTATTCGCTGAATATGCGTTTTTCTGTCTCTTTTTTATTGAAACGACATTCTTACAAATATATAAATACCACAGTTAGTTTAAATAATATTCAATAATTGTATATCGTAATTCATTATACCAGTGAATGTTCGGATGTGTGTGACTGTCTAAAAATTCCTCTCACTTCTTTTTCAAACATGCCAGATCGCTTGATTTTATTTTAGAAAAAACTTTGTAACGTCATATTTGCATAAACATTTGATATTAATATATAAAGGCACAACTCTACAAGTTTAGCAGTGTTCTTGTTAATATTAAAGTCCCCATGAAATCAAAATTGAAGTTTTTTGGCTTTTAGTATGGATTTGCTAACCTTAGTGTGTTAGCCCTAGTGCTCCAAAAACAATGACAAATTTTGCATTCAAAACTTACCTCTCACTTCCGCCAAGGATCAATGATTTTGAAAACATCACTCTCCAGCTTCTCAGGAGATTTTCTGTCCAATTAAATGCACACTAGAATCTGAAGTGTCCCACCCACTTCATTATAAATAGACGCTGCTAAAATCCAATAATTGGTCACTTTTTCCACAGATGTACTATTTTCTACATGCACTAGGGTGCAGGAGCTATTTGTTGTATGGTAAAGTTATTGTTGTCCACTGGGTGGCGCTATTACTGTGTATAATTAGAGCACCTGAGCAACAAGGGTGTGTAATTGAGAAGCACACAGTTTTTGACCGCATGGAAGAGTAGCTGGCAAGGTGGATTTTAGTTTTATGCTGTCTACAAGGTAGGTTATGGCTTTGTGAACAAGGAAAGGCCACAAGAAGTTTTGAGATCATGTTTAATGGAGCACAAGTAATAAAGAAATGGACAAACGGTTGCATGAGAAACGGCTTTGGATAGGGAATGTCTCAGGACTGCTTTCTATTGTGGCGAATGAAGTCTGGTTTCGTTAGTGTCAAGAGAAACACCGCAGTTCCAGTCCAGAGGACACGTTAGCACAGAGCGGATCATGAGCTAGTCAGTGCAGACCAGAAAAAATATCGGACCCTTTTGAATTATGCACAGAATACTATTTTAAAGTGATATGGAGGAGATTTGGAGAATATTAGAGATTAGGAGGAAACTGGCTTTACAGAGCTGTGATATAAACTAAACGCTATTGGCTATTTAAAAAAAGGGGAGGAGCTGTTTGATATGTTCCGCCCTGTCTTACTGTTTCAGTGGAAATTACGTTCACATAGAATAATGCTGCGAGTTTGGGCCATTAAAATTTTTATTCTTGACAAGCACCAGCTATGGCAAGCCGTTTTAACATTTAATCATTTAAACCTATAGGCTAGTCTCTATTTTCATGCTACTAGGCTACTTATTTTTTAGATTCTAGTATCTATTCAATCAAGTACTAGTACTTATTCATTAGCTACTAGTGCTTATTCTTTAGGTAGGCTTCTAGTGCCTTTTCTTAGTACCTATTTAATAAAATAATAAATAAAAAACTTTATTACAGACTCACCGGTCCAAATAAAAACAAACAAGACAGTACACACAATACAATACAATATAATAAAAACAAATACAACTTCAGAGGAGACAACTATACCAATGCTTCCATAACTTGGACTTATACCGTGTAGTGCTAAACTTGATATTGGTCAATGCCACAATTATATAATTCTCTGAGTTATTCAGCCGACATATAAATTTGTACATAACATTTCTCAATGTGGCTTGCAGAGTATTAACACCTGCAGCCACAAACATCTCACTGGCACTACACCAGCATGGTCTTCTCAGCAGAATTCTCAGTGCGTCGTTGTAAGCTACCTGAAGTTTATGCAAGCTGGCTTTGCTGAAACTCGACCACAAGTGGGCATTGTGGAGAGGAGTGCAGTAAGCTCTGAACAAAGCAACTTTCACACTATCTGTGCACCCACCAAACTTACGAGCCAAACTATTCGCCTGAGCATATATAGAGCGGCATTGCCTATAAACGTCGAGGTCATCCTTCAACTGGTCTGTAATGAGATGCCCAAGATACTTATATTTGCTCAAAACTATCAAGGTATTACCTGCCAATTAAAAGGAGGAAACATTTGACATTTATCCTCCTTTGTTCTACAAATCATCACCGCACTCTTGTCTGTATTAAATTTGATGTCATGAACAGTTCCATAGTCAGAGCAAACATTAAGAAGCTGTTGCAGACCAGCACTGCTAGGACTGAAGACCACAAGGTTTAAAAAGTCAAAAACTTTAGACAATACACTGGCAAGGGCTATTGGTCTGTAGTTATCAGAGCAACCAACCTTACCAGACTTATCCTTGATCACCGGCACAAGCAAGACAGATATCATTGTATCCGGTAGGAAGCCATGAATTAAAAAATAATTAAAACAAATACCAAGAAGGGGGGCTAACCTCATGCTGGCATATTTAATGTGCTCAGCAGTGATGTGATCCAACCCACTTGCTTTATTATCTGCTAACTTATTTATTGTGCATGATACCTCATGTGAAAAAATTGCCTTAAAATCAACACACTCAATATTGTCAGACATATAAATATCACTTTTAACACAATTAAACAAGGTCCTGTAGTGCTGTCTCCTCATCTCAGCAATATTCTCAACACCTGAGATACCATCTACAGTGCACGGGGGTGGTATACTACATTTGTTAAGACCCTTTACCTCCTTCCAAAATTCAATAGTGTGGTTATCCATTACCTTCTCGGCCATAGATTCTGCCCTCATGGCTTGCTCATTTTTATCAATAAATCTAACAGCATATTTATACGCTGCATTAGCATTTTTCTTTTGTTCAAACAGCGGGCCTTGCCTTGGTCTACCAGCCAACACCCATGATTTAAACGCTAACTTAGCTTCCTCATGATATCCGGCCACATACTTATTCCAGCCAGGCCTCATTTTACCCCTTTTGTTTTTCCGTTTAAAATAGGGTCTACTCCTTTCATACAGGGCTCTCACAACATGATCATATAGTGAGGAGATTTCCTCCCTGTGCTTCCAGACATTACAGGTAGGATCACTACACCTAATTGCATCACTGGGAAGACTGATTTTACTCAGCAATCTATTTGTATCAGCATAATAGCCAGCAATATCCTCCCTTGAAAGGGCAGATCAATCCAAAAATTCAGTATTACAATCAGAACTATCACAAGAGAGCATTGGAATATCCTCAACATTTATCAATATAAGCACAGGCATATGATCATAGGTGGCTGCCCCATACAAAATGTCCATACCCACTATAGATGAGTGTGCATCATCTGTGCTAATACAGTGATCCAACCACGAGGCTGTATGCCAAGCCTCACTTATATAAGTATAAGTATTTGAGGGTAGAAACTCTTGACTTGATAGCTTTAAACTATTATCCTGACAAAACTGGATCATATGATTAGCAAACAGTGAATTTCTGTCCGCAATGACAGCATTCATATCCCCAATTACATAAATACAAGAAGTATTACTACACTGAATAAAAGAATAGATAAAAGCAAGCCTATTAAGATATTCGGCTTCATTCTGAATACATTCATATGGTGTATAAACATTAAGTATGATGAGCTCCCTGCCACTGTAACTGAGCTGAACACCAATACACCAGTCTACATCAAGCCTAAGGACATTGACAAGTCAAGTCTCTTATTCCACAGAATGGCCACACCCCCAGGTATTCTACCCCTGATTATTCTCGAGCTAAGATCAGTTGTTGATTCCCCTGCACCGTGAAAATTGACATCAAGAATATTTAATTTTGCCAAGTCTTGCTTTGCCAGAAACGTCTCTTGTAAGCATAAAATGTCACAATTTTCCAAGAGATTGTCAATAACCAAACGACGAGCCCTGTCACCTGCGCCCTGGCCCAGACGCAGGCCTCGACAATTGTAGGACAAAACACGAAGAGGACCAGTCATATGAGTGAACTAGTAAGTGCTCACAGCACCAGTAGACCCACTTCTCAACTCGGCAGACAAAACAGCGTTAGTCAAGACAGCCGTAACTCCGGTAGCACCCACCCGGCACGGCTCATAATATCGGCGGACAAATGCCCCGTCCGGCCAGAGCTCCGGATTGTACATTTCTCTGACCTCTTGACACTCCGCAGAAACTTTAAAAGAGCTATATATGCCGTTGACATTACCGATCCGGTTGCATGACACCACACGTCCAAGCTTTTCACCAAGTGAATAATAGATACTAGCACTTATTCATTAGCTACTAGTGCTTATTAATTGGATACTAGTACCTATTTATTAGCGACTAGTACTTATTCAATAGATACTAGTACCTATTTATTATACACTGTAATTGTTACTAGTAACTATTCTTATCTTACTAGTCACAACTGCTTTTTTATTAGTTTTATGTTATGACTAGTCAGTACGGCCACTGTAGAGTTCAATTAAAAATTTACTAGTAAAATAAAAAATCTTACTAGTAACATTTGGAATAAATACTAGTATCTAATAAATAGGTACTAGTATCTATTGAATAAGTACTAGTATCTAATAAATAGGTACTGGTATCTAATTAATAGGTACTAGTATCTATTGAATAAGTACTAGTATCTAATAAATAGGTACTGGTATCTAATTAATAGGTACTAGTATCTAATGAATAAGTACTAGTATCTAATAAATAGGTACTACTAATTAATATGTACTAGTATCTAATGAATAAGTACTAGTATCCATTGAATAAGTAGTGGCTAATGAATAAGTGATAGTATCATAAGGTTAGAGTCATATCCTGTAATTTTCACTTTTCCACGAGATTCAATGTATGTTGTGATTGCCTAACGATTATACATTGGCCTGGAAGCCGATATTCAAAAGTGAAGCGTTTGTTTACCCCAGTGTTCGTAAACCAGCCCACGTGCACGCGCACTCAAATACGAGATTTTAATTTCTCCCCCGACTTGACGTCAAGACGGGGCAGGATATACCATATATGGACACCGCAGACATATGCTGCAGCGCCCTAGCCTGCCCCTCTCCCCCTCATATTCAGTCAAGAAAAATGCAGAAATGTAGTGCACACGTGAGTTGCTCTGTGGTTGACTGCCAGAATCAACATTCAAATGTGTTTTCTCTACCAAAAACGGACCAAACTACCAGGGACCAGTGGATGAAATTCATTTTTAATGACGCTGTTCCAACAACCCTATCAACTGGCTCAACGTTAGGTGTCTGCGCTAAACATTTTACACAGGAATCCTTTACAAATTTGGGGCAATATCAGGCGAAGTTTGCCTCGAAGCTACGTTTGGAAAAAGGTGCCGTTCCAACAATCAGGGACTTGCCTGAAATTGAAACGGTAAGACTGTGTTTTTATTACTATACTGTGTGTAAAAGAGCAGCTAATTACTAATGCGGCTATTGTGTGTAACGTCAGCTTCGAGGTAAACACGGGGAATGGACTCTACGAATGCTAGCCACATATTTCCACTTTGTTTTACACTACAGTAGTGACGGTACATGAGTCCATGCTCAGTGCCTAAAACTTTGCTAAATGTAATTATGAAAACAACAACGTTATACCACAAAACATTATTTGCAAAACATGCAGTCTGAAAAATAGCTTTCAGTTAGTGGGGCTTCTGTAAGAATGTATCTGGCAATGGTGTATTTTTTCTTTTTGAATTGGTTGTGATTACAATTTCACTAGCAATAAGTATTGTCACATTTATTGAGCTATTGGAGTATTTTGTCTATGTCTTTGTAGTACCGCTTGAAGTACTGAAACAATTTTTTTTGCATATCACTCATAATTTTTTTGAATTTGTAATTGTTTTTTTTTTCCTCTTCATTATGCCATTATTAGGCTAGCACATCTCATGCAGTGTCTGGTACCAGTGCTGTCGTTGCATCAAACGTTAGAGATGTTGGCTGCCAGACTGAACCCGTGGTGCAACTGTCATTTAAAACTTTGCAACCACACTTCCGAAGTGAAGGTATGTAGACTTTAAAAAAAAAAAATGTTGAAACTACAAAATGACCAAGCATTTCATATTATTCATGGAAGAGGTAAACATCTAAAATTGTTTTTCTTTCTGTGTGTTGTCATGTCTATTTGTTTCTCTGCATAAAAGGAAGCCAGACAACAGTCAAGACCACTACTGATGTAGGCATCTGCACATCACCATCTACATTACATCCTGTCCATCCCTGGTCCTCAACACCAATGAAGCCACGAATAAAGAGGCCTCGTCTCATGGAGGAGAATGAAGAAGAGGCCAGTACTGCAGAGACTAGCTCCTCTTTTCTCGCACCAGTAGCAGATGACTCCACGTATAACCCTGAAGATTCAGTTAATGTGTTAACTGAATCAATGGACACATTGTAAGTTACTCTGATTCAAGAAAACTTGCCCAATTACTATTCAACATGTTTTTGTCCTATTTCACTTGCTGTTTTTAAATATATATAATGTTAAACCTTATGTGAGTACTAATGTTTTTGATTATCAACAAGGGACAGTTGTCAGTATGCTAAGAACAGCTAAAATTTGGAATGTTTTGTATTCCCTTTTCATTTGACTTGGACCTATATATCTAAACCTGCATTTATACATTGTACTTACATGTGACTGTTTCCACTCTGTCAATGTAGGGAAGACACCAGTCCCTTTCCTAAACAGTCATCGGCCATTCCCAAAATGAGAAAGCTGTTGGTCTTTGAAGAATGCCTCTTGGAGCTTTTTGAGAATTGCCCAGTGTGTAAGCAAGTTTGTGAGGTCCAGACAAGACTGAGAGGTACATTCATAGCAGTTTGGCAGAGATGTCCACATTGCCAGTACCAACGACGGTGGAAGAGTCAGGCAGTTATTGGAAACTCCACACCAGCGGGGAATTTACAGCTTTCTACAGCCATCTACGTGTCTGGTGCTTCTTTCTTCAATATACAGAAGGTATGTCCAATGAGTATGTCTAATATTGTTAATATAGCTTCAAAAATGATTAATTTTGGTAATGGAATGCTTTTCAATCAATGGCTGAGGTTGGTGGTTCATCCACTTGATGTTGCATGGTGCAGTGATTAATACCCCCTGAGTCCTCAACGCACACTATCCTTCATATATTTGGTTATTACCAGCAGCAACACACCTTATTTGGTTTCAATTGGTCTTTCTTAAGCTCTCCAATCGTCTCCTCATGACCAAATCATTTCAGTTTACTGTTAGATAGCAGCAACGCTACAAAAGTCTTTGGGATTGTCTGCCTGGTGGACTATTGTTGAGTCAGTCCTATTGAAAGGAAGTTTGTTTATAGGGATGCACCACCATTTATGGATTTTTGTCTTTTCATTTAAAACACCAATAGCAACACTGCTTGGTGTATGATTTAGACTCACCACAATTTTATTCTACATATGCAGTGTTAATAAAATCTATGTTGATCAACATCTAGACCTATTTAATTGGATTATTCTTTCTTCATGACAGGTCTTCAAGACCATGCAGTTGCAGATGCACAGCTACAAACAGTTCCGAACACATTGCCGCAACTTCATAGAGCCCGCTGTGATTCACAAGTGGAAGAATGATCAGGCGGTCATCTTGCAACAGCTGAGTACCGAAGGGAGTGCTATTCTTGGTGGCGATATGAGGGCTGATTCACCAGGCAATTGTTTTTATTTTTTAAAATCTTAATAAAATAGCGGATTAATGCCGATTTTGTGCATTATTTTCCTCAATAACATTAATTTTGATTTTCTACAATTATGTGTTCAGGACATAGTGCAAAGTTTGGAAGCTACACCATGATGGACTTGAACAAAAACACAATTATCGACATCCAGCTAGTCCAGGTAACTGACTAAATCACAGCACTTCTGAGATGCCATTATCCGTATTAGCCTTAATGTATTAAATGCAATCCACTCCTATACATATTTCGTAACAGAGCAATGAGGTTGGTGGTAGCGTGAACATGGAAAAGGAAGGTTTGAAGAGGAGCCTTGCAGTCATCACTGAGTCTGGAATTAATTTGGACTGCATCGTATCGGATCGGCACCCCCAGATCCAGAAATTCCTCACTGATGCCAAAATAACTCAGTACTATGATGTAGGGCACTTTGAGAAAGGTATTTGACATTGACTTATTTCATTCATTATGGCAAATGTTGACCTAGGTTTAATTGCCCTGGCACTAATTTTATATTTTCAATGTTTTCGTAGGGATGGGCAAAAAATTGAAGGCCATTTCTAAAACAAAGGACTGTGAAAAGGTGCAAAAATGGTTGCAGATGATAAAGAACCAGATCTACTGGATTGCGGCTTCATCGACCTCTGGTCCAGAGAGGATCGCCAAGTGGTTGTCTGTGATAAACCACCTCCAGGACATCCATAACCACGATGACCCCCTGTACCCAGTCTGTTGTCATGCTCCACGTGTGTCGACGTGCAAAGACAAATGGTTGAAATCAGGTAAATTTATTCTGGTCACACACAAATACAAATGGCCTACACAATATTGTAATTTATGAATTAGATAAATCAGATACCGGGTTTAAATGCAATAGTGTAACTAAAAGAAAATTAAATTCATCATATTTCGTTCTTTTAGAAGCCGTAATTATATTTAGAATATATATATATGTATTTTGTACGTGGTCCACATTCTTATAAGCTAAATATAGCTTCTGGTGGAGTCCCGTTTTTACAAACAACAATAATGAATTAAAAACTACATAACTTTCCATATGTGTTGTTGTAAAATAAAAAAGGGTGAAAATTGAATTTTCAAAGCTATACATAGCTGTTATACTTTGTTGGTTTCAAAGCATGAACACAGCTTGACCTATAACCAGTGTTGGGGAAAGTTACTTTTAAAAGTAATGCATTACAATATTGCGTTACTCCCCAAAAAAGTAACTAAGTACGTTACTTAGTTACTTTTTATGGAACGTAATGCGTTACATTACTTTTGCGTTACTTTTTCTCACCTGCATGGGCTTGTTTGTTTGTTTTTTAATAACAGCTAAAACAATCTATTTTTGCCAATTGTTAAGGCCCTTTCACATCAAAAGTTAAATGAATAAGCCTAAGGCTGAAGGAAATGCGTATTTACTACTGTACAGTAGAGGGCGCCGCTCAAACAAACCTTTCAGCTGCTGCTGTTCTTGATTAAATAACAATAGGATACAGGAGAAGGAAGTTCAACACTCTTATTTCTAAACCTAATCTGAAGTCATTTTTGTTTATTAGTATGGTTGAATTAGATCATTGTAGGTCAGCAATAAAGACATTGGTTAATAAAGTGAGATTAAATACATAAAGTATATTTGTGTAATTTAACATAGTTAATTATAAAACTTTTGCACAAAATTCTGAGATTGCATTTGACTGTTTTTATTCATTTTGAGGAATACTGAATGTTTTTGTGCAAGTGAGATGAGTAAATGCATGTTCAATGCAAATGCACACAACACCTCACTTTATTTCTCTCAACATGGGGACAGGAGAGCTGTCAGTCAATAAATGTGAAAAAGTAACTAGCGTTACTTATTTGAAAAAGTAACTCAGATATTTTGATGTAAATTGAAAAAGTAATGCGTTACTTTACTAGTTACTTGAAAAAGTAATCTGATTACGTAACTCAAGTTACTTGTAATAAGTTACCCCCAACACTGCCTATAACCATTGTTTTGTCTTCACGCAGTAGGCCACTATCATAAAGTTGCTTAAAGTTTTTGTCCAATATTTTTTTCATCAAACTATTAGGAACAACAGTTCTTTATAAGTTGGAGAAGCTGTTTACAAACAAGAGAGTCCTGAAAGACGTGTCAAAGCTAAGCCCCCATCACCAAACGTCATCGCTGGAGGCTTTTCACTCATTGGTCATTCGATTTGTTCCAAGAAGTGTGCCCTTTCCATTCTTGGGAATGCTATGCAGGTAAATAATAATGGGTCTCAATATTTGTGAAAATGTTCAATATCGAGTCACAAAATCCGTAATACACAGTGACGACATTTGTGAAATTCTTTTTCCAAAGACTCTACCTGTCAGCGATGCATTATAACGAGAACGCTGACCGTCCACAAAGGCAGGTTGATGGGAAACCTTCATTCAAACTTTACTGGCCAAAAGGAAGAAAAGGGACATGTACAGTAAAGCCACTGAAAGAAGACCCGACATTCAGTAAGTTAACTTATAAATTATTTAGTATTGCACAATGATCAAACAGACAAAATATATATAAAAATAACAAGATAAATTACAATATAAAATGCTGATGTACAATGAAAATTATTTGGCCTTGCAAAGCACCATATAAACTGACTTTTCAAACCTATCTGACCTTAATCTGTGAACATAAGATTTACATATACATGTAAAGCTGTACTAAAAAAATTAAATAAATAAAGAGTGAATGTTGATGACAATTTATAAATGGGCTGTTTTGTTTATTAATCCAAAGATTGTCTTTTCTTGCCTTCAGACTATGTGGATGAGCTGATGCACCTGGTTTTTGATGTGGTGTTTCCTGACCCAGAACCTTTTGTCAGTCAGCTCAAGCAGATACCGGTGCCAGACCCACTCTGCTCTCAGTTTGAAGCACCAGCAAGGGAAGACGTTGTAGACAGCTATGTGTCACGATTCAATCGAGCGGGACCCTGAAGCCTGTATATCCTCCATCTGAATCGGGGAACTCACGGCGGATACGCAGCACCACACATGCAGGAATGACAACCCTGATATTGTGTCCCAGATGTCCCCAGCACCAACTCACAAAGCACCTATATGATAAGTGCCTGTATTCACTGTAAATAGGATGTACAAAGTTAAAAAAAAAAAATTTAAGTTTGCATGTTTTTAAAAACATAACACACATTTTTAAAAACATAATAAAGCAAATTTTTAGTTTCAGTTTGTTTCTTCAAATTTGACTGATTGCAAGAACTTTTGTAAATAGTACTGTGTTCAATAAACTTCAATTTACATCCAATCCAATTGTAGATTACTGTGAAAGTTGCAATTATTAGTGTAAATGCAATGATCAGACTGAACAAGCATCTTAGTTTTCCTATTGTTGTGTTGAATAAGGTTGGCAATGCAAATAATCTTTATTCAATTAGTGTTTACAGATGCTGAATAAAACTTGCCTTTCACTGGCTCAAAGGCAGATGTCCATAGTCCTGCATATAAATGTTTCTTGCATTTTGAAGAGAATAGACGTTCAAACACACTGGGTCTAATCCAGGATGCTCAATCATACACATGGGAGGCGTCTGTATCTGACACAAGGAAGACACTGGCTACGCCACCCGGGGAATTTCACCCCGAGAATAGATTTTGACTAGCGCGATAATTAAACCACCAAATACAAAAAGCACACACGTTCGACTTATGCACGAAGCCGAAGACGTAGTTCTGTTAAAAGACAATAATTTTATTTATACAGTTACTAAAAAAAGAAACATCAGGTATAAAGTACCACACTCACTAAAATAAGAGAAACAAGTACTGAGGCCTTACCAGTGGAGGGACAGGGTCAAAGGGTGTGGGATCTCAGGACAGAATTCCCCAAACACACGTGAACACAGACACACACACACACGTGAACACACACACACATACACACACACTGGGATAAACAAAAGCAGCAAGAGAGAAAAAAAGGGAACTCCGCACACCGGAGGAGACAACACCACCAGGGACACCGACACATCCACCTTCGGCACTCAGCAACTGTGAGAAAAGAAAGTAAATTATTGGAGAAGAAAAAAATCAGTAAACCAAAAATAAATAAAACAAACAACAACCTTAATCTAGGCCAAATCTAGGCAGCCAAGGTGACTTAATAGCTGCCTATAGCCTGACAAAAATAACCAGAACAAAATTAACAGATAACGTTTCAACAAAATGAAAGTCAAAATCAAAACTTAAAAGAAATGATATATAGATTAACCAAATATTACTTAATCATAATTTAACAAATCAATCCATAAACATCACTTAATCATACTTTAACAAATCAATCCATAAACATCACTTTCCACACTATAGCGAAAAACATAAGCACGCCACAATCAGGCGATTGACTATCGTCACACTTTTGTGGCACACTCTACAACCCGGTTCCTCAGAGACGTCGGATTCAGTGGCCAAGAGTTGCGTCGTACAGTAAAGAACTTATCTGAAGCAGCTGAAAGGAGCAGCAACTGGCTGTGGTTGAGACGGAAAGATTCTAGCTGGCTGAGTACAGGCCGCCATGCTACGGTTTCGTAGATTTCTTGAAAACTTGAAGAGTCTGTTGGTTTATTTGTATAGGTTGAATAGTATTTACAGTCATTACGTTCCTGTGTATATTGCGTGAATGACAGGTGGTTGGGCAGATATTGTGTTTTGTGGTAGGTGGTATGCCATACGGAACCGTTGCCACTGAAACTGCATATTAACGCACCAGTGGGTGTGAGATTGTGGTTAGGTCTCAGCAGCAACTGTTGGTTTATTTGTATAGGTTGTATAGTATTTACAGTCATTACGTTCCTGTGTATGTTGCGTGAATGACGGGTGGTTTGGCAGATATTGTGTTTTGTGGTAGGTGGTATGCCATACGGAACCGTTGCCACTGAAACTGCATATTAACGCACCAATGGGGCTCGACAGTCTTAGTCAAACGGGTTGGCGCGTATGGTTGGGTTGCGGAGAGATTATGAGATTGTGGTTAGGTCTCAGCTGCAAGAGGGAAGTAGAGGTCAGTAAGCTGGGCTGAGTTGAGTGGGGGACGGAGGGGGGTGACTCTGGGACGCCAGAGTCACTGTCGAGTCCTCTTGAGGTGTCGTGGGCTAAACGACGAAACACTGAGGACGGAAGGTGCCCACTTGAAGACCCTAGAGATGTTCCCTACTCCGCTCAATCCAGAGGGTTGTTATGGGGGGACCGCACTGTGGTTGCAGCCGTTGTGTGTGCTGACGCGCAAATACACTATTAACACTAGACAGAAGGAGATTCACGTCACCAGATGGAAAGAAGCGTAAATGGATGGAGAAGCATAGGTTACTTTAAAACTACGTCTTAGTTGGTGATTATCTTGGCGAAGCCGAGTACAATGCATGAAGTTTTTTAACACCTACTCTCGTGTAATGGAAATCATAAATCGTCCGTATCACAATCACTGAAATAAAGCCCGACAAAACATCCAGTTGGACAACGGATCCTGGCGCTGAAAGGCACGTATGGCGTCCAAAACCTGGGATGACCTCATGTAGCTACAACCAGAGGCGATTTCTTTAAGACTGCAAGGGAAGCTCAGCTTCCCCTGTATAATGTCAAAAAAAATAATGGTCAAATATGTACTATTGTGTTAATATTTTATTGACTAAACATGCGTTAGAACAAGTTAAATCTTGAAGACGAGTTCGTTCAGAATCAGCAACGTATAGCAGGTCGGCTGACTCGATTTCCTTCTCATACAGTCTCGTAGCATCACAGTGCATTTCCCTATGGCATTTCCCCATTGAAGCTGAGCGTCCATTGACTTCAATGGGGCTGCTTAGAACAGTTTTTTTCAGTGCTTCGAAACTAGACGGTCATTGGATAAATGCTGCGATTATGTCCCGCCCATGTACGCTCAGCGTCTCTGGGGTGAATAGAGAAGTGGGAGGCCTGGAGTCCGGGCGTCTGCGGGATGATTGGAGGATCTGTCGAAAGACTGCATCTCCTTTTGACTGACAGCTATTTTGTACTATAAGAAGTCGCTGAAGCTATTCGCGCTCAGTCCCATCGCGGATTTCTCAAGTGTAGTAAAAAGACAAAGTGCTGCAACCTATTTCTTGATATTTGCGTGCGAAATTGCCAATTTTCATTTATATATTTCACAGTTACACACCACATCCCTTGTTTGAGTTTTAGCAAGTTAAAATTTTTTTTTTTGATCGTCATTCATTCATTCATTTAGTAGGCAAGGCTAGCGTGGGTGAAACTGCACACGATGTCAGACAGTGCTAATATTGTCGACCTGATTTTGGCGAAGTCATTTGAAAGTCTTCCTTACGAGGAAAAGCTTAAAATTTAACAGAAGGGCAGATCAACACCTAAGATGAATTTAGTGCAAAAAATAGGGGAAAATAACAGGTCATTTCAGCTCTCCTGGTATGACAAAATTAGCTGGCTGACTGGAAGTGCTGTGACAAATAAAATGTACTGCTGGCCATGCCTCTTAATGAAACAATCTCACGAATGTGTTGTTTGGTCAAAGGTGGGGTTTGAAGATCTGTCTAACTTTGACAGGGCATATAAAAGACATGAAAAGAGCCATGAAATTGTGAGTGCATGTGCAAGATTAAGTTACATGGGCAGGATCAGGGTTGAGCATGCAATCAATAAAGGTGCTGGCATTCAAGTGTCTAAACATAATGAAACAGTAAAAAAAACCAGGGCCTTCCTAAACCGCCTTATTGATGTGACATCCTTGCTTGGCCGGCAGGTGCTGTCATTTAGGGGACATGATGAGAGTAGTGAATCATCCAACAAGGGGAATTACAGGGAGTTCACAGAAACATTAGCTAAATATGAAAATATAAATAGTCACTGGAAAAGACGCCTAGTTGGTATGACAGGGTCACAGAGCATTTTCTTGAAAAGGAACGCAGGGCAGAATTTACTTTTAAATAAATGGACAATTCTATGATGTAGGCCGAAAAGTGCTTCCCCTCTTTGAGAGACCAGCAGCCGCCACTGGCTACAACCCGTTGAACAGTCTATGGTTGAGACAGAAATCAGTGGAGACAAAACAGCAGCATGGCAGCAAAGGGGAAGGCCAGTGCAGATACCCGCGCAAGCAAAGCAGGTTACAACCCTGACATGTACACACAAACAAACCAAATTCAATAACGGTTTATGATTAAACTTATACCCACAAAACCAACTAATAGACTTACATACCCGTCAGGAAGCTTCACACCAAGACACCAATAGTGCCAATAGTACAGCTACACGAAGCCTACAATAAAATGACCAGTTACTTAAACACTCGAAAAAGAAAATATCCAAAGAGAAAGATTTGACCAACCTACCATCAGCCAACTTAAACCCGGTTCCGTTACAGGAAGGATTGTGTTTATGACAGGGATTCATTGCAAAGAGACACTGCACGCTGTAATGCCCATCCTAACACAAGCAATGCCTTTAGGCAACAGACAAATTAGCCGCACTGTATTACCTGTCGAATTACCACAACTGCAACATGGACGCGAAAGGATCCAGAGAGGGAAGGCGCCTGCCGCAACGAGTCAAAGTGTAGAGGGCACACCCCCTGTCTATATAGCATGCAGTTACGTCCTGATTGGTCCAGAGAGAAAGAGTGATTAAAACCATCGCGCCCAATCAATCTCCTACAGTTGTCAATGAATGGGATGCTACATTTTATGCAAAATTAAATATTTTCAATACATTTTGGCTTTAGTACAATTTCTCCAAGAAATAGGCAAGAATAGGTGTCCTTAATGATTTCCATTATTTCGGACAACAATGAACATTCGTCAAGTCACCTGTGGGCCCAGATTCAGTGGGACATCATGACAGAGCTCTCTCAAGCCAATTCACAAGAGACCTCCCGAATGCCCTCCTGACAGAACTTGTACCTCAGGATCTGTGTAAGAATGTGTTACAGCAAGTTCATTTCTCGCTCAGCTCCGGTCATCCTGGAATTTCGGCCACTTTTCACCTTCGTTAGAACAGCTTCTGGTGGCCAACCATGTGGGAAGACACAATAAAATGTATTCACGAATGCATCACCTGTAACACAAGCAAACGTTCCAGACAATTACCATCCGGCTTACTGCATCCATTGCTAGTTCCTCACCGACCATGGACTCATCTTGCCATAGACTTTATTACCGATCTCCCCAAATGCAATGGTAATACCTCAATACTCACTGTCATACATCGCTCCTCCAAGGCCTTTCGTTTAATTCCACTTCCCAAGCTGCCCACAGCATTTGAGAAAGCTGAACTCATGTGCAACTTTGTGTTTCGCTTCTATGGCCTCCCTGTATACATCGTGTCGGATCGAGGCTCCCAATTCACATCTAGAGTATGGTCAGCATTCTTCCAACAACTCAATATCAACATTAGCCTAACTTCAGGATATCACCCTCAATCTAGTGGTCAAACAGAACGCCTCAATTTAGAAATCACCTGGGGCCTCATGTACAAAGACTTGCGTTGAATTCATACTAAAACATTGCGTACGGACAAAGCTGTAAATGTGTGTACACACAAAAAAAACAGATGTATGAATCTCTGCGTACGAAGGATCCCACGCATATTCTCTTTGTACATCCTAATTAACGTAAAAATGAGCGCACATGCACGAGCACAATGCCCCACCCAGTCTCCTCCCTTAATTAAATACATTTAAATATGGTAATGAGTCCACTTTGGCAAAAGAAAGGAGTAAGAAAATGGCTAAAGCAAGCGGGGGGAAGCGAAACTTTACAGAAAGTGCATTGGAGGTGCTACTATCGGAGGTAGAAACGAGAAAAAAAATATTTGGAACTTTGTCCTCGGAATTAATAACAAAAGGAAAAAATATGAGTGGGAGAGTTTGTCTGCTGCCGTCAATGCGGTGGGATCTGAAAGTCGCACTGTAAATGACCTTAAAAATAAATGGTCCGATATAAAGGTGGACGTTAAATGGAGAACTGCTGCGCAACGACAAAGTGTGGGCAGAACAGGCAGTGGTAAAGGGGTCGATGAACTTACACCCTTTGAGCAGAGAGTTGCCTCAATTATGGGTGACACTTTACTCTCTGAAGTAGTATCTGCTGCTGTGGGAGACTCGGATTTACTACAGGACTGCCACGAAGGTAACCGATATTATCTGCAGATTTATTGAATGGAAATGTTTCCGATTCACGTATGCAAATTCTTCTTCAGATGGCACCTTTTTAGCAATGTGTGTGCAGTTGATCGCTCCGATTACATTAGGAAAACCGGCTATCGCTGCAAATTGCGTTTTAATGTTTGGCTGGTCAACTGCATCATATGGGAACTTTATATACCTGGTAGACATGCGGATGATCCCGACCCATACCAATCGCAATTACACATGCAGAGGAGAGGGAACATGTGAAACCCGAGGGAGGGGTTCTAGCAAGCCAATCACAGCGCTTGCGTCCGTTTAGAATTGACGCGTTGTTACATTTTTGGAGAGGTGCACCTCAGGTACGCCAAAGGGTAGGCCCGCTACACAGCCTACAACGTAGCTACAGCGTGAGTTCGACGCAGAAGCATAAATTGGGCTTAATGCTGACACGTGGTGTGATGACATCATCATTTCATTAAATGTACGGATTGGCCGTACACACGAGGGACTTAAACGCAAGGGTGTCGTTTTCAGATTTATCCACTCTGGGACCCGGTTTAAAAAAATAGCGGTTTCAGTGTCACAAAACGCCGGATCCGTCTGGACGAAACACCAATACGATACAAAATTTGTACGTATACAGCTAAACGCGTCTCCGTGTGGACAGGGCCTGCGATTGGCTCTAGAGAAGCGAGGACATCTGGAATCAGGCTCACATCCACTTGCTATATGCTGTCAGGAGACAAAAGTTGCAATCCGATTGTCAGCGTCGCTCCAATCCTGAATATACTCCAGGTCAATGGGTCTGACTATCCACCCGAGACCTTCGCCTTAGACTTTCATGCAAAAAACTCAGTCCTAGGATGTGGGTCCCTTCCAAATTGTTAAACAGATTACACAAGTTTCTTTTCGTTTAGCATTACCTTCTAATTATCGTGAATCACGTGAAAACTCCCGAACGCAATGACCGGATTTCGCCGAGCAACTCAGCTTTAAAGTTTTACCTTATCAGGCACATCTTAATCTTTTTAACTCCCAATAACAAGCAGATCAATCATTATCTGATCATCATGTACCGGATACACAAAGAGCCTATGACACATGCTGTACAGCACAGGACGTCCTACATAAAAAGGTGTTTTTATATGACGCTGGATCAAAGTGTCCTGTTTAGAATAAACACAATGTTATCACTCGTGTTGATGATGTCAGCTCAGGAATGTGAACAGTGACAGAGATAGTGAAGGCCTTTGTCTCTGTAAGCAGTCTGGCTTCACATCAACAGAAGTGTCAACAGAAGGAAGTGTGGCGTTCTGGTCGATCAGGGTGAAACTCTTGCAAAACTCTTGGATTCAATCATCCAAGCATTAAATCTGCTTGTTACTTAAATTATGTTTTAATTGCTCTCTAACTGCACCAGTAGATTGGTTTAATTCACATTACAAAATGTAAATACTACAATATCCAACAAAGCATGATTTATCATACACTACAGTAAGCTGCTGGAGTAAATGAAACAAAGATTATTGGAGTATGTTTTACAAAAAAAAAAAGTATATGATTAATAAGTTAATAATGTCTTTACATGCTTTGACTCATCCCTTTTCAACCTTTTAAAAATAAATGATACAAGATTCAACTCGTTTTTAAAGTCAATTTAATGTAATTTAAGTTGAAATGACTTAAAAATCCTAGTTGATTGTACTTAATTGAAGGCAGCAACTTTTTTCCCTTTTTTTTACAGTGTAGGCTATGTGCCCTTAACTTAAGTAAGTTAACCTATGCTTAAGTAATTACTTACTTCAAAATGAATTGTTTGGTACTTTATACTAATTGTGTTGATGTTGTATTGCAAAACACTTGTGCTGCTATTGAGCAGGAAATGGGTAAGGTTAGGAGTCAGGACAGGTTTAGTGAATGTGGTACAGTTAAGGGTACTTTAAGGATTAAGGGAAGGTCAACAGTGTAATTATAATGTAATTACATAAATGAATGCAGCTGCATTAACATTAAGGATTAAATACAAGTAGGTTACAATATAAAAACATGTATTTACACAATAAGTGCATTGTATCGAATTATTAATTTAAATATTAGTAACACTTTATTTTACAGTACCTGTATGTCTACTTACAGTGTACTTACCTAAGAAAGTACTGGTTAATATAAGGTAAATACATGGATTAAGGTTAGGTTCAGGGTTAGTATTACCCAGATATTTAATTGCTATAATAAGTACTTAGTATGTATATGTGGAACTGTAAAATAAAGTGCTACCTAAATATTAGTATATAGAAGTTAAAGAGACTTAATATAAAGTGGGTCCAAAAATACTATTTGAGTTGTTGTTGTGTTTTTTACTTTTAAATGTCATGTTTAGTTCAATATGTTACTTGCTGTTTCTTTGTAATTGTGAAATTGTGAAGAAGAAGAAAAATTCAGTGTATATTTCTTACCACATACAGTACATTGATAACACACATATTTCATCACTATTTGTTTCTATAAGTAGCCTATCCTGCAGATAAGACTGTTTGCACTTTCCACGCTGTGTGTAAAGGTGTGTTTGAAACACGTCACGCTTGCGTATCCACAACAACGCTATAAAAGTGGAAAAGCTCAGTTTTCAACAGACAGCTGGACAACAGTGACACTGCATCCTCAAAACACAGATCCACAATGAAGGCCTGGTTCGTCCTGTTCCTGTTATTGCCTCTCTGCATGGGTAAGTCAGGAACTGCTCGCATTTCTTGTTTGATCACATCAGATCATTTACTGTACGCTGAAGGTAAGGCTACTTACTACTACTACTGAAGGCTGCTACTTTGTTGTTGAACTAGCTGAAAATAGATGAAATGACGTGGATTTCTACAGCATCAGCTGGTTTTTCTCTTGCACACTCACTTTATATTACTGTGTTAAGTTTAATTGAAATATTGCATGTTACTACAATAGGTATTCTCAAACAATCCAAAGACGGTATGGTCTGGTGAATTGGAGACACTAAATAGAAACTCATATAGGTTTCTCATAGAAACCTCCATTTTTCACTTCAAATTTGGATCTCAACTTAGACATATGGGTTAAAAAAAGTTTATATATATGCATAAACTTAAATTTCTATAACTTTATTTTACACTTTCATCCCCCTAATGCATTTTCACGTCTATGTTCAAAAAGCAGGATGACAGTTAACAGGTAGAGTGTTTATTAGGTATTTTAATGCAGTAACATTGCAAATGTCTGAAACCTTCCCCCTGACATCATTGTACTGTTCTGACAACAAACTAAAGGTTTGGTGTTTGTTTGTGGTGCAGCGGATGATTACATCGAGTGCTATGGGGAGGATTTCCTAATGGTGAGGAACATGGTCCTGCACTGCAGAAGTAAAGTTCCTCAAGCCTGCTACACCAGAGGTAAATGAGTGCGCAAACTGCACGATTCCACGTTACACAATCAGTGCAAATACAGATTTCAAAGATCAGTGGAACCATTTCATCACAATGTGACTTCTGTTGGAAACATCAAAGTTTTAAGTAGGGCACAACTAACGACCTAGTGTGAATTCCATTTCAAACTCATCTAAACTTCGAACAGTTGAAAAAAAAATGCAAATACATTTTTTTTTTAGGACATTTAGCACATCATAATTGCCCTGGGTCTCCTCGTACTGTAGATGTTTCAAACCCATCATCTAGGAAAAGGAAGATAATACTATGATAAACATTTGATATTTTTCAAATCTTCTCTTTCACAGTGACTGGAGAGAAGGGCTGCGTCAGCGTGGACTTCTGTCAAAGGAAAGGCTGGAAATGCTGTTATGAAAGCAAGTGCAATGCTTGATCCTCACACGCTTCCTTTATCATCATCCTTCTTCATTTTCTAACACCAATGCAACAACCTGACTTAAAAAAATAAATAAAAATTGTGACAATCAGACTGTGATTTTGTGTTCTTTAATGTAGATGGAAATCATCTTGTTTGACATGCATGCTTATAATACAGTGTGAAGAAATGGCATTAGTCATCCTAAAATCAACAAATAAATCAAGGTTTATTAGTTCAGCAGAGAACAGGCAGTTTTTCTGAGTCAGGAAGAAATGCACACAACATAACCTCTCTCTCTCTAAAAGAACATAAACATCATTCAAGGTCTGCAATGTTGCTTGTTTACTGGTCCAAACTTCAAAGTTTACAAGCATCAAGCTCTTTTTTTTAATGTGCGTTTTTTTTTTTTTTTTGCCGACTCACTCACCTGAGGGTCAAGGTTTGGCTGGAATGACCACACCATTGGGCAGCAAAAAGCATTTTATCTCGGTCATTCAAAATTAGCTGTGTAGGCTATTCTAACAAAACGTAGCATGAATTTTAGTTGAAAATCTCAAAGGGCACAAAGTACAATCCCATTAGCCTCAAGGGCATTTATCACATTCTTATTATGAACATTTTAATTAATAATCAGTAACGTAGGCTATATATCAAGACACATGTGTTATAATTATTGCATACATAATATTCTTTCTAGCAATGCAACCCACAATGTTTTTATGTTACACAACCAAACAGTAATGCCTATTTTTGATTAAACAGTGAAGTTTACCAATCGGGTGCAGCGTGGGGTTTGATCTTAACATGGTTGCGGCCAGAATCACACTCAAGTCAACTTTATTTATATAGCTCTTTTATAATACATATTAGGCCTGTTTGAGATGAGCAAAATCTGCGCAGAACCGATCACCGGTGATCAGCGCGTAATGTAGCCTATGCCGATTAGAAATGTGTCCGAGTGCGGTCCGCCTTGCTCTGATGTCGTGCTGACGTGTGTCAAAAAGCTTTCGTGTGTGAATATTCCCCAACTCTCGGACAGTACGATCTCTATGGGTTATGCAATGTCATTTTATTATATATATACAAAAACATATAGCCTATGTCTGTATTAAAGAAAAAAATGATTGATAAACACTTATTTGGAATGGAATTAAATAACAAGTAGCCTACTTTGGGTGTCTTGTTCATTATATTTATTTGCATATAAGCAACAGAACTTAAATTACATCCAGTTTATTAGCAACACTGTGCACGAACGTGAATCCCGTGAATCCCTCGATATCCATCATTGATCTCGCAGGTGTCAGATCTAGTGATGTAGAACTCGAGTCCGGTCTCGAGAACGATTTCTGCTTTCTCGGACTCGTCTCGGACTTGTTCCTTCAAAGACTCGGTCTTGACTCGGACTCGGCATATGCGGTCTCGTCCCCATCACTAGTTATGGGGGAATAAAGTTTTAAAAGATACTGAATTCGAGTGTATTGTCAAATATTTAAAATTGGGAAATATTGGAAAATGTTATAAAGTAGCTAAGCCTACTAATTTAGACATGCCACTAGAAAATTTTAATTTGCTCTGCATGTCCTAACTATGATTAAAAAAGTCAGGGTGTGCTTAACATGTTGATGACAGAGCAGCACTGTTGAAGCATTTTAGAAAAATATGCAGAAGATGATGCATGCGGTAGGGATTTTTTTTTAATGATAGTACAAAGCATAGTCCATATTAAGACGTTAAGACTGCTCCTCTAAACAATTCCCAATCAATTGTAGGCCTAACTGATTATTAACTGGGGTGATATTAAATCATGAATATCAAAACTGATATGTCGAGACAAAATCTCGACTCGGACTCGCTTCCTCAAAGACTCGGTCTCGACTCGGACTCGACCCTTCAAAGACTCGGGCCGTTTCTCAAAACCAAGAACGCAAAGAACGGACTTGTGTTCTTGGGGAGAACGCTCTTGCTAGTTGTTCTTGGAAGAATGAACTTACAAGGTGACGAGCACACAGAACGCTGCTGACAGTTTGAGGCGATGTGTTCTTGCTGGTATTTCGCAATACCCCCGCACAGCGCCGTCTTCAGTACGCAAACATAACAAGAATTATTAATGATAACAGCCAGGTTTTTAGCATGACTGGCCGGTTGGCTCGCTAGCTACACCCGCGTGCGCTTATGGAGATTCTTCACTACCGAAAACGTTTGAGCATATTTTCGATTCGCCATAAATTTTCGTAAAAATGGCAATATTTGAAATCAACACAGTAGATTTCTCGCATCAAATGTTCTCAGAAGTGAATTTAGTGATGAAATAGCATAGGAAATTGTAGAAAAACGACCTACTGTTGTTCTGCCTTTCTGCTCCCCGCTCCTTCCTTGAATGCCGAAATGAATGCTGGGATATTTCTGCCGTCAAGTGCACACAAGTTACCAACCGATGCATCCTCGGTAAAATGGGCGTGTCAAGAACACTTCCGGGATTTTTAACCGTTCTTGCCAAAATGCAAACTTGTGTATTGAGACAGTACTTGGGCAGCGACTGATGACGTTTCACAAGTCCACAAGAACACAAGTACAGACAAGAACGCATATTGAGAAACGGCCTCGGTCTCGACTCGGACTCGACCCTTCAAAGACTCGGTCTCGACTCGGACTCGACCCTTCAAAGACTCGGTCTCGACTCGGACTCGACTGTATTTGAAAACCAAGGGACTCGGTCTCGACTCGGACTCGCCCCTTCAAAGACTCGGCCTTGACTCGTATTCGGCATAGGCGGTCTCGTCCCCATCACTAGTCAGATCCACTGCGAGAAGCGAAAAGATTGTAAAGATCATCAATTATTAAATTAGCTAATTTCATCTATATTATTATTATAATTATTTCCTTTATTTTTCCAGGAAGGTCCCATTGAGATTAAAAGAAATCTCTTCCTCCAGGGAGTCCTGGCCAAGATGGCAACACTACAAATCACACACAAACACACAACACATATAAATCATTCCAGAAAGTAAGAGCACAACATTCATCATAAATCAAGTAAAACAACAGCATGATTCAATCATTGTATACTGCAGTACATTTTTAAATACATTCAAAGGAGGAATTGTTTCTATAGGGACAGTAGCTTGAAATTCATTCCACAGCCATGGAGCATAGTAGGAGAAAGATGATTTACCATGCTCTGAATGTACCCTAGGTACTACTAATTTAATCCCATTAGATGATCTAGTGCTATAGTTCTTTCTACATAAACATAGAAGACTAGTAATGTAATTTGGAAGTCTACCCATCAATGTCTTTACAATAAATACTAACATATAGGATTTCCTTCTTTGATATAAAGAGGACCAACCCAAATAGTTGTACAGCAAACAATGATGAGTACGTGAACAATAATTTGTTATAAAACGCAGTGCAGCATGATAAACGCCATCCAGCCTTTTCAATAAATATGTAGAAGCATAAATCAGTCTAATATAGCAGTTTTGCAAAAAATGATGTCATTGTCCCGCTCAGATCGGTTCTCATTCAGCAGCGTCAGTACAGTCAGATCAATAATCCTGTTAAACATTAAGTGTCCCCACTAAGCAAGCCAGAGGCAACAGTGGCAAGGAACCCAAACTCCATCAGTGACAGAACCGAGGCTCAGTCACTCCTCTGGCCAACAAACGAACAATGCATAATTATGATTCAGACAGCATTACAGATCAGAAGTCAGACTGGGTACTGGCACTGTTGTTGTGCGAATGAGAGGCCGGAGGGCGTTAAGGGTTTTTTGTCAGAACGGTGTTGTGTTAGCGGCCCCATAGTTAATGATCAAATGATCTTTGCAATGGAAGTGAATCGATTAAATCTAACTTTAGCTGGACAATAACTTTATCCTAGAGCTGCTGTAAAGCCAAAACAATCTCTGTTACTTTAATTTCCTATGATCTCTTTAAAGCTGCTTTAAAACAGTACATTTTGTTAAAAGCACTACATAAATGAAGGTGACTTGACTTGAAGAGTGATTCATCACGCCAGTCTTGAAGAGGTATGGAGCAGTAAGGAGGACCTGTCTGGTTCCTGTGGTCTCTGCTGACATTCAGGGCTGTGTTTTGGTCGTGTCCAGGTGCAGGTCCACCATCTGATCTGGATAAGGACCAGATTCAGCTGACTACGGTAACCTCGGGATAAGGATGAGACAAACAGACTAATATTAGCGTAGATGCCATTCATCTTATGATGTAACAAGTGCATCCGGTGTTAGAGGAAGTGTTCCCGGTTTCGGTTGACCTAATTTATTATTTAACTGATTTGAATAAAAAAAAATTGATAATGTTCTATGTGTATGCCAGGTTAAAGAGATTTTAGTCTAGATTTAAACTGAAAGACTGTGTCTGCTTCCCGGACAATGTTAGGAAGGTTGTTCCAGAGTTTTGGTGCTAAATAAGAAAAGGATCTACCGCCAGCAGTCGATTTTCATATTCTAGGTATTATCAACTGGCCAGAATTTTGAGATCACAATAGACGTGAAGGACTATAATGCGTTCAGAGCTCGCTCAAGTACTGAGGAGCTAAACCATTTAGAGGTTTACAAGTAATTAGCAAGATTTTAAAATGTAAACAATGTTTAATAGGGAACCAATGCAGTGTTGACAGAACAGGGCTGAAATGGTCATACTTGGTTCTGGTAAGAACTCTAGCGGCTGCGTTTTGGACCAGCTGTAGTTTGTTTATTAAGCGTGCAGGGCAACCACCCAGTAGAGCATTACAATAATCTAGCCTTGATGTTGTGAACTGTTACGCCTTTTTCATTGAGAGCACATGTTGTAATTTAGATATATTTTTAAGATGGAAAAATGTGGTTTTACAGATGCTAGAAACGTGGCTTTCAAATGATAGATTGGTATCAAAGAGCACACCCAGGTTCCTAACCGACGACGAAGACTTGACAGAGCAGCCATCAAGTGTTAGATAGTATTCTAGGTTATTATGTTCAGAAGTTTTTGGTCCAATAATTATAATCTCTGTTTTTTTTTATTAATAGGAAATTACTAGTCATCCAAATATTTTTTATGTTAGCTATGCATTCCGTTAATTTTGTAAATTGGTAAGTTTCGTTGGGGCGCGAGGAAATATAGAGCTGAGTATCATCAGCATAACATTGAAAATTTATGCCATGCTTCCTAATGATATCTCCCAAGGGTAGCATGTACAGAATGAACAGCAATGGTCCTAGTATTGAGCCTTGTGGTACTCCATACTGAACTTGTGGTCGATATGACATCTCTTCATTTACTGCTACAAATTGGTAACAATCAGATAAGTTTGATTTGAACCATGCCAATGCAATTCCACCAATGACATTTTCGAGTCTGTTAAAGCTGCAGTAGGGAGTTTTGCGAAAATGTTGACTTAGCCTGAAAATTTGAACAAGCACAACTTACAGGTCCAACCCCCTTGCTCTCTGCTGCGCTACAGGCCTCCCTCCACAGCTCCTCCCCCACAGCGGAGCCTGCCGTGAACGCGCAGGCTAGTAAGCAGGACCACCAATGACGGCGAATTATAAACAGTTAAGCAACATTCACTAATAGGGACGAAACATCAACAATATGCTTTACATTGACTATGGCCTGCCCATACTTTGACTACAAACTTGGTCCTCAAATCATTATGTATTTTGCAATACATGTAACTTTATAAGGTTGCACTCTTTCTATAAGTTATAAATAGCTACTAAGATAACGTTAAAGGATTAGTTCACTTTTAAAAAAAAATGAACGAATCTTTTTTCGAGTCATTTTGTTCGTTGAATGAACAAAATTACTCCGAAAAAGACTTGTTCAAAATGAACGAATCTTTTTTCGAGTCATTTCGTTCGTTGAATGAACGAAATGACTCAAAAAAAGATTCGTTCATTTGGATGAACGAGTTCGAACAGGAGAGTCACGAACGACGGTATGCGCTCGCGCTGTGCAAGAGAGAGGTGATCAGCGCGTACACGAGTATGATTGACACTGCTAAGACATTCCTCCTGGCTCTGATTGGTTGTTTCTGACCGGGACTGGTGTATTTCTGCAAATGGCAGTAGGACCACAGGGAGGAGCCAGAGGAGCTTGATTTTTTTCACAGATTATCTGTTTCATATTCTACTTTCAGGACATAATGACAGTTTTAACAAATATTTGTTTACAAAAGCTACCTACTGGAGCTTTAAAAAGAATGCTGAGGTCTATAGTATTAAACGCAATGTAATAATGCATACTTCCCTACTATATAGTAGTTGAAAAACAGTATGTGACAAAAGAAACAGCATGTAAAGCAAGTAACAGCAAGTACCTGATGATCTATTTCTGGTGAGATTCTGAAGTGTGTATACAATGGATGATGAGGTGAGGATTGTAAATGAGAGTGAAGCAACGCAACTGCATTTGTCGCCCATGACTAATTTATTACATAACCAAAGTGAGTAATATTCAGCTGGTCATGACTGTACACTGTTTTAAACATTTGTCAAAAGTATATATTTTTTTTATTTAGGTGTAAAACATTTGTGAAAGATCTTTAAATTGATAAATGAAGGAAGGCATCTCCAGAAGAAAAACACAACAACTGTTTTTAAAATGTTTCTTTATTTTCTAAATTCTTCAGTATTTTCTGCCCATTGGCAGGAATGCATAAGAGACAGATTGGCTCAAACTTTGTCACAAGAAAAAAAAAAATGTTGCCTTTCCATATTTCGTTAACATCATTGAATCATTTGCATAATCAGGATCATCCTTGTGGTTTTCATAACGCTCATTCTTTTCATCAAAAAAAGTTTAGCTTTTTCTACGCACCATTATTCGATGAGTATATAATCAAACACCCTGCAAACAGTAAAGCATTTGGAAGTCCAGAGCTGTACTCAAGCCCAACAATTCCTCCAAGTGTAAATACAATCACCAGCTGGGAATCTTGACCCGGACGTTTGCATTTCCTCTCTCTCCCCATGTATGTTTTGGAAATTAGCTCTTGGATATTAGCAGATATAAAAACACAAACAACAGTCTCCTCAACGGTGAAGGCCAATACATTGATATCAAAGGTTTCTCCGTAGCTTCTCTCGTGTTTTTGAATACTCTCTAAAAATACCCCAAACCTTCACCATTACTACCAACACACCATTCTTTTCAACATCAAATAACAAGGCAGATCATCAGCAACATTCAAACAACATTTGTGTATGCAACGCTCCGTTCGGCTAACCCCTTTCAGATAAACGAGTGTGCTCTTGGAAGTGAAAAGCCTTGGAGGCTCCAACGCATCTGAACTCATGCCACAAGGCGAACGATCCCTCATTTTTCTTGTGGATGAAAACAAGCTCCTAAATCACTAAATGACATGAAGCATTGTCCTTGCACTTCAGAGCACCGCCCTTCCCACAAAATAGTTATATACATACAGGTACACCAATATATACACAACAAAGCCAGCCCTGAATGCAACAACAAAGATGACAACGAAGGTCTGTGAAAGAGCGACACAGAGCCTGCAACTCGTGTAGAGATTCTGAGAGTTGCCCTTTTGATATCAATGCTATGCTGAAGATTTAAGAGGCCAGACGTTCAGGGAAGTGGACCCAAAAGTATTTTGATACTCAAGTCACACTTAAAAGAGGTCTGAATGCCATTACATTAGATACAATAATATGAATAATTATGATCGCTTTTCTGAGCCATTTGTCAATGACTTTTAATCAGCTGGTGATTTTAGTGCATGTATTAAGTCGGCATTTCCATCTCAAGTTCACACTGGTGTCCTAGCAGAGGAACCACAGAATCACATTAACTATCAAAATGATCCACTAACGTTTGACATACACAATGCGTCACAGTCTTCATTTTGAACTCGTTCAAATGTCTTTTTGCGAAATGTCTTGCTTCAAAAGTGTGCATCTACCATGTTTCTATAAAGTAAATGCCGTTGTATTTACTTGACACTTCCCTAACTAGGCCTAATACTTTGAAATTCATACATTTTAAGTGTGGCTTAAGTGTCCCACTGTACAGGACAAGACAAACAACTTTAAAAACAACATGGAAGTCCATGGAAAATCTAACTAAGGCGATCTCAGTGAAAACCTTCCCACTTGCTTAAAAAAACAGAAGTAGTCCATAAAGCGTACATAAAAAAGGTATAAAAAGTTAACTGCAGACCAGCTGAGGGGCATTCGACTAAACACCATCTACAGCGCAAAAGTTGCATAAACACACAAACACCACACTCCTCTACCCATCTAAAGCCACCTAATCGACCATTACATCCATTTCATGCACTTAAAAATCACCTGGATCAGACACAGACTGTATGAATGTGAGGCAGTTGAGTCTTGACATCCTCCAATACTGAGTATCTGAATGCTGACGTGTATTACATTATACACATCACAGAAGATTGTCATTCTTTCACAATAAAAGGAAGGAAACCCAAGCTGTAAAAGTATTTGTACCAGGTTTCTTAATCCCATACACCAATACAGCATCACATCCTGTAATGTGAGAGTGTAAACCATGTCTTTGTACACAGAGACTGCATATACAAAGCATTTCAATACCCTGGAATACTTCCCTCATAAAGCTGGTTTGAAAGTTGTTTTCATGTCATAATATTGATGATTTAGGTTCTCGTTCATCAAGCAGCGCCGGATGAATCTCTGTCTTAGCAGCTGTGCTCATGTTTCTGATTTAGATTCTTTTTCTCTGAAATCAATCGCTTCATCTCATGATACCGAAGCATGTAAAAGCCATAGCTCTTTTATTGATTATTTAGTTGAGCTGCTTTTCATCCATATTTCCATGCATTGTTGAGGGAAACACAAACAGGCTTGGGAGCATCCTCTTATAAAAAAGTACTGTGGGAGTATCATGGAACTGTTGGTATCATACGGTAATACCATGGTATTTTTTGAGTAACCCCTAAAGGGACATGGTGAAGGTAAAAAAATAAATAATAATAAGATGGGAGAAAAAAAAAAATTTGCATTCTCTAGCAAAATTATTGTTTTTCTGTGAGATTTTTTGTGTGCACTCGCCAATACTTGTGGGAAATCATGAGGTGGGAGGAAAAAATATTTTAGTGCTTTCGCATCCAAACGCAAAGTTTCTTTGATGAACGCAATACTTTTGCCATTGAATCTATATATATATATATATATATATATATATATATATATATATACACACATATATATATATACATATATATACCATACTCCAATACCATGATATTCCATCCTGTCAGTGTCTAAAAAAAGGCCCAATTTACCTGAATTAGCCCTATGGTACGAATAATACCATAAAAATACCAACGACAACAAAAAACGATATTATCATGGTACTTTCTGGTGCTTTTACAAACAGGAGTGGAGGGAAACATTGGTTATTCCTTTGACTTTCTCTTTTAGACTCTCTCCAAAAAGAGTGATCCTGAGAAAATGTGAGGGAGAGAGGGAATGAAAGAACCGGCGACTCGCGTGCACATACACACTCACGCACGCACATTTAAGACTCGTTTAATCTTTCGTTTCTCTCATATGATAAAAAAAAAACAAGAACATCTCAGTCCAATGAACAAAAATGACAAGAAAAACAGTCCCAAAATGAAACCTAAAAACAATTGAGTCTCAGAGAGAAGAGAGACATTTGGATGTAGGATTAAAACGGATGGTGTGAGTCCACAGAGGAGATCTCCAGTCTGAGAGAGAAACTGAGGCAGATGTGAGGGTGGTACGGCATCTTTAAACTGAAACTGGGGGATTTATAAAACAGACAGGTTATCGCCATGCAGAGCCCATCTTGAGGCATGTCAGGCTTCTGTGTGAGTTGTGTTTGCTTTGAATGAAGTGCGCCGCTATTCTTCTGTAAAGAGGCGATGATAATCATGCCGAGTTGAAATTCAAGGTGTCCGTGGACTATGGCCTGAATCGTTGAGGTCCTCGAGTCCGACCAATGAGCCGGGGCCCCTGCCTGGTGTCACCAGATATACATGTCCAGCAGTTTTTGGCTCAGGGAAAGATGCTATGCAAGCATGCAAATCAGCTTCACATGCAGTCCTCCACCAATGTTCACCGAGAGCGAGAGAATACACATGAGCATCATGTGACCTCATTAAAATGGTTAGGTCATCTGAAAATGAACATCATTCACTCAGCCTCATTTCGTTCCAAACCTGTATGACTTGCCTTCTGCAGAACGCAAAAGAAGATATTCTGAAGAATGAAAGTCAAAGGGGTCCATTGTTGTTTTGGACTCAACGACTTTCATGGTATTTTCGAAAACATCTTCGAAACATCTATAAAACGTCTTCTAAACATCTTTAAAACAACGTCTTTTGTGTTCCGCAAAAGAAAGAAAGTCATACAGGTTTAGAACAATATGAGGATGAGTAAATAAACAAAATTTTTTGTTTATTTTTTAGGGAACCATCACTTTTAAGTGAGGAAAATCAATAAGAGTATTGCTGAAACGTTAATAAATTGAAAGCGTGTCCATTTGTATGTTGTATTTGTGTGTTAGTCTGTGTATATGAACTTGCACTTTGTTTGGATCTAAAACTGATAAATCGTTTTCGCTCTTTTATTTCCCCATGTATCACAGTTACTGATGTATGCATGTGTGTATTAGTGTTCGTGTGGTAGTGTGTGTGTCAGTGTAAACCTGTAGGTGTGCTAAATCTTTTCAATGGTTTTTAACTACTCATTCCTAATCCCTCACCATCCAAGTCGGACCAATGCCTCCACGACCACATCCACTGAACAAACCGTCAACGTAACAACAAACTAAGACACGAAATGAAAAGAAAATCTCGAAAGGATAAAAACTGAGAAGACTCTGCTTTTGTAATCCGACAGGAATTTGAGCAGGCGAGAGAAGGGGTCGGAGCGCTTTATAAGGGGGGGTTAAAGGGCATGCCCTCATCACTGGGCGTGGCCGTATCGTCGCTAGGCTCGAGGCTGTCCTTAGGGCTCAGGGTGCTGTCAGAGAGGGGCGTGGCCTCATCGGAAGGGGGCGGGGTTTCAGCCGAGCCATCCTGCTGTCCATTAGGAGTGGCCGTGTGCAGTGGTTCGGGGGGCGTAGGAGGGGGAGTGTTGGTGTCAGGCTGGGTGCTGATGGGTAGCGAGGCTGGCACCGGCATGGGCTCAGTAGGAGTGTGGGGGACGCTGGGTACCGACGCCACAGGGCGAGGGGTGGAGTTGTGCAGCAGGGATTCGCCCAGGCCCAAGCTGGAGTCGCTGTGCACCAGGGAAGAGGTCTTTTCCACCAGACGCCACTGCATGATGCTCGTGTCCTTGCCGCCCGTTGAAATCAGGTGACTGTCGCTGTGCATGAAGCTCACGTTTGTCACGTGACTGCTGTGGGCGCTGTACTTGTGGCTTGGGGCCTGCAATTAAATAACAAAACCAATTTAATTTCAGATAAATCAATGACATTATCGCCCTGGCCTTAGGAAAATCACCCAACTATTTTCAGACTTTTTTTTTCTCATATGCGAATCTGAAGTTTTTTCCATAACCGTGTAAACAGCGCATGGAATCTGATCAGATACAGGTATGATGTTTTGCAATGAGACCTCAGTCTGGACCATCATATCTTTCACATCACTACATTTAGAAAATAGATAGTACATTTTCATGGCAACTTTAAGATACAAAAAGAACTTAAAATCGTATCAATTTAAAAAGGTTACTGAATCAATTTGCCGTGAAGTGTATTGATACATATTGAAACAAAAACCAGTGAATCATGAATCAAACTGATGTACTGATCACACCTCTAGGTGTGGCTTGGCTTCAGAGATTTAAAAATAATAATACACATCATGTTCTAAAATGTAAAGGTAAAGATACTCTTTAAACCAGGGGTCGGCAACCTATAGCACGCATGCTAACATTTGCACACGGAGGGATAATCACTGGCAAAGACAATAGTATGCATTTCATTGAAAGAACATCCCTGGAACTTGCATACAGACGTATATTTTGCATTAATCATTCCTCACAGCCAGTTTTATTAAGTTAGGAGCTATAAATACTACTAAACTGTGAGATTATATCATGCCCTAGTGCAGGGGTTCTCAAACTTTTTTCCTGTGAGGACCACTATTTGTAATCAAGGATTTTTGCGGACCACCTCATAACACACATAATAAAATATGTCTACACACAGTCCTACCTGAATTAATCCGCACCTCTAAATAGGCTTACTAGCACTAAAACTATAACTGGTCTTCACATCAGTACAACAGGCTTGTGAAAAGAAAGTTTACTGCACACGACGGCTGCCACATATTTAATGTATTCATTTACTCAAGCGCCCAAGGGCATAATCACGTTGATTTGAAAAACAGGCTTATTTCCATAGCAATGAAGTAATCTATACAGTAATAAGAACACTTGGATATAGTCAAGATTTCAAAACATTTGGCGATTTTAGGGTATTATTAATCTTCAGAGTTTTACAAGTCCTCAGAAAGTAGGCTTGAGTTTGCCCACTTAATGACACATCCGCAAAACATTTCAGAAACGCGAGATCAAGAAACTAACTGGAAATTAAAATAATAACAGGCCTTATTCATTCCATTTATAAACATTTAGTTTCATATAAACTGCCTATAAAGGCAATGTGTGTGATGTGATAATGAGAACATATTTGCCTCTGCCCTATACGCATTTAATGAAAACACAGTAGGCCTACTCCAGGTTAGAAATAAAAACAAGTTGTCTAGCGCATAGATCTGACAAACCATGTGTATGCTTCTGTGACTATCTCTCCGCATGCCATAGGGAATAATTGCTTTAAACTAGAGTAGTGGAGATGGTGTGATGTGACAGACCTTTGGTCTTGAGCAGGGATACTGGAAAAGATGCACTTTACAGAAGTCATCAGCCAGAGCGATCACCTTCCTGTTGTGAGATCGCACCAGGGCATTGATATCTGTCCCGTCTGAGCCCTCCGGCCAAACACCTGTTACACACACACACACACACACACACACACACACACACACACACACACACACACACACACACACACACACACACACACACACACACACACACACACACACACACACACACATCAGTGCACAACATCACAACATTGTGGCTACAAGAAAGATTCTATCAATTTAATAATTACATTCATCACAAGCCTGTCAGTATTAAAACAATGTAGCTTTTCAAACAAGCGATATTTCCAAGAAACGTGGAGGAACAAAACATTACATCATGCTTATTATTGCCTAATTTGTTTTTCCACCAAGCGAGACATAAACGGATGTATCAAGCACACTTTTCTAGACTGTTCTTTCTCATATGTAAGGAGTCATTTTAGTCATTCAAAGGTTATTTTTACACTATGAACATTTCAATCAATCATAGATCATATTGCATATGTTTGCACAAGCTCGGTGTCACCATCATATCAACAGATAATTAAAATTACAATGTGATGATAGATTGATTATAAAGTATATTTGAGACTATAGAATATATAGATCTGGCTATATGTTTAAATTGAACCCTTTTCTTTTCATGACACATTCACACTACAGTACAGAAGCTCTTTCGGCATTATCCTGAACATTGTAAGCATTCATTTCATGTGTCATGAAGAGAAAATAGGCTCTCGGGAGCGTGTGTAAATGTCATATGCGTTTGATTTTCCCGCCAAAACCTAGTAAGTACTTCACATAAAAATCAGTCTGAAGACTTTGATAGACAACCTAGGAAGTCTCATTTTTTAAGTTTCATTACAAGCTGTTCACATATCGGCAATAAAAAAAAACTGAGTATTACATGAACATTCTTACATACCTTTAAACAATTGCATTGATAAATATAGTTCAAAACTGCTTTTAATTTAATACTAGAACTTAAATGTTTATTAAAGTGTTTTATTGCTTATTATTTTTTTACATTTTATATTTAATGTGCAAATTTGTAATTTAATCTTAAACTGGTGGCAAGAAGTAATACAATTCAATTCCTTCTTAATTTTAACAAGTCGAGGTATTTTTCACCTTATCAATATAATATTCATTAGCACATAGACACCTCACCACAGTCAAAAACTATGATCATAAATGGATTAGGAGTCTTTAGCAAGATCACCAGCAGGAGGCAGAAGAACACCAGGTACAGGACACACACACACACACACACACACACACACACACACACACACACACACACACACACACACACACACACACACACACACACACACACACACACACACACACACACACACACACACCTTTCTGTAGCATCATTCATCGTACTGCTCTAATCTATTGGCTCAGTGTTGAGGAATTTGTACAGTTCTACCAAATATTTTTCCAGTCTAATAAAGTGCTAAAATATGTGGAGCTGTGGTGAAGACTGGGCCGTCTTTATTCAAAAGCACACCGTGTAAATGTGCAGCCGTCTCCAGCATTACAGACAACACACTCTGCTGACAGATAAAGTGTGTTTTGTGGCCTGAACTACTTTTGGGTTTTGTTAATCACCCTGCTTAGACATGAAGTCACTCAGAATCGGAGCGCACATTTCAATGACAGACTATAATTGCGTGAATAAAGACAGATCTGCAAAGACAGAAGGAAAGAGAGAAGAAAAGAGAGAACAGATGACTGACAATCAGACTAATAAATACGTGATGAGAAACATTTGTCACCAGAAAATGAGCTAAATATAACAAAACCTTCCTCTGGGGGAAATCTCCATTTACACACATTATATATATGCGGCAATTACTAGACTGCATACTACTATAATGTAAAAAAAATATATTTAAAAAGAAATATTATTTCATAAATAGAAATAATATTTCATAATATGTTTTTTTTAGGATGAGCCTTCTCTCTCTCTCACACACAGACACACACACACACGCACACACACGCACGCTCACGCACGCACGCACGCACGCACGCACGCACACACACGCACGCACACAAAAATATTTTGGGGTTATGTTTATAATTTGCTTTATAGAAAAACAATATAGGTCCAACATGTCCGCATTTAGACTGCCAGTAACTGTGTGTTGGTGTGTGTGTGAGAGAGAATGACTAAGACCCCCTTAAGACTGAACCACTGACAGGAAATGAGTGTGAAACAGAGCATACAGTTCAAATACCAGACACGCGTTTGGAAAATACTGACGAGACACGCATACGCAGAACACAAACACAATACTCATAATACATTATCAATGCAGGCGTCCTTCTAACCAATGTTCAGTCATAAGTCCCATAATGCATCACTCCACAGATACTGACCGAAGACGTGGAATCCGAGCACACAGGTGTACGAGGCCCAGTCGATGTCCTTGCACTCAGAGCGGTTACGGATCAGCTTACAACCGTTTGGAATGTCCCCTGTGGACGAGGAAGACAACATGGCAGAAAAACACAACGTTTCAACAACTTTTGCTCCACAGGCAAACACAAACAGTCATGCTGAATTTTACCCAACCAAAGGCGCAAAAAATGTAATATGATCGGACATTAATGCTTGTCAGAGAAAACTTTTTTTGCGGTCAGACACTTACAGTAAAGGATTTCATAATCTCCTGAGTTGGACATGATGAACTTGTTGTCGGGGGACCAGTCGAGATGTGTAATGTAGCTGGAATGTCCCTGAGGAAACAGAATAAAAGATTTGACAATGAAAAAGGAGGAAGAAAACAGTTCTATCACAGCATTTGTTCAACTGTTATGGATCACAGAGCTGGTCGAATTCTGTAGGAGGACAAAGACATTGACAGGAATAAAAAACTTGTACGTAATAAAAATGTAATCTCATGTATGTTTTGCAAGAAAAAAAAATATTCCAGGAAACACAAAAGAAGACATTTTGTAGAATAGCTAAGCTCATCTTTTCACTGCAATGAAATTGTGTGTTTTTATATGGTTCGGTTCCAAAAAACACAAAAAAAGCACCATTTATAAATGTACATTCATTCAACTACTGCATCAATAGCCACACAATATCTCTGTGCGCGGAAAACACCAAAACAATGTCGCTGTCGGTCAGAAATATTCAGCTCCATATTTTGTCATTTTTGCTATTATTTTAATTTTAGAAATCATCAAATTCATAAATCATTACTTTACGTCAGTCTGTGGGTTTTGCAAATATTTAACCAATGAACAGTAGTAAAAAGAGCTTGTGACTAAACCTCGTATCTCCATTGGGTCCTCAAACTGTCAGTCAAACCTCATAGCTCCGCCCACCTCTACCGTGACTGAAGAGCCGCACACAGTTCAGAGCGTCTCTGTTCGAGTGCAGTGCAAGAGTGAATAAAGAACTGGTTCTTTGAATAGGTACAGTATTTTTAATACTCAAAAAACTAAAAGCTAATGTTTTATGTATTAGAGGAGCGCAGAAGAGTGTCTTAATCTAGCGTTTGTCGTCGAGTCACAGCCAATACCTGTGTGAAGCACGTCGACGTTAATATCATGAGATTTTGGCCAAATGACAGAAAAAACTGAGCGGCCACATTGCTAAAATAAACTTTATAAACCTGTAAGTTGATGAAAACGTAAAGCGATGCACTTATTTCCTCAGATGCGGACATTCAAAACATGTATGTCCGAAATTTGTCAAAAAAGTACTCTTTTTAAAAGTATGCTATAGTGTGCGTCTCTTCTTCACAAGGGAATAACACATCCTGAAGACTTGGAAAGTGGCGTACGAGTCACATGGACTACTTTTATGATCGTTTTATGGTCCTTTTTGGAACTTGACAGCAAATGAACATACATTTTCAATGTATAGAAAAGAGCAGCTTGGACATTCTGAAAAATATCTCATTTTTAAACATATCTCAATATTTCACAGAAGACAAAGTCATACAAGTTTAAAGCAACATAGGGGCGAGTAAATTATGACTTTTTAGCTAATCCAGCTCAGGATGCATAAAATTAATTGAGTTCAAAAGTCTAAAAGCACTCATCTCCAGTGAGACAGGAAAACGTCTGACAGAACCGGACAACTAATCAAAGGATTGGAAAAGGACAAAAAAGAAAGGCTTTTCAAAGAGTGAACGCAGTGGAGTCGATAAATAATGCTGGAAGGGTTTCCACCCAGCTCAATCTCAGCTCATCTGATCTGGCACTGACTAATCCGAGTCCACAGGCTTCACTCCCACATATGAGCATTGACATCTTTACGTGTGTGAGTGTGTGTGTATGTGAAAGCCTGCTATCTGCACACTATCTAGTTCCCACTAGAATATAAAGATCACCTATCGCTCCATTGCCAGCTTTTCATACACATCCTGACATGTGATTTATGTTTCCAGTGTCCTGTAGAAAGAGGTCAGAAGAAGTCAACATTCCCACAGTGCACCTGGTGTACGGCTCAATGCTGCTTTGAATTTTGCACCTCGACCGTATTTGGACACTTAAGACACATTTAAAAATGTATGAATCTCAAATGAATTGCGTAGATAAACTATTAAACCTGCATTCATATCCTGGATTCTGTTTCAGAAAAAGACTTCACTTTTCTGAGCCATTTTCAAATACTTAATCAGCGTGATGATCTGTAGTTCTTTTGACGGATGTTTTCTGGAAAATGTGTTCTTGAGGTATTTGTCTTTACAATAAATCACTCAGTTTGAAATTACGAAGTTTTGCTTACGTGTCCAAATCCGTTTTGAGGACACTGTATGTGTTCATCTGCTCTAATCTGTGTGTGTGTGAGTAACATGCTTCAGCTACGCTAACACACACACACACACACACACACACACACACACACACACACACACACACACACGACAATGACTGTCCACTTCTGCCAGTATTATCATAATTCAGTGTATAATTTATAGTATAATTTGTGTCCATTTTTGATGAAGGTTTTTGATACAGAAATCTGCTTTAAGTGTTTTTCAAGCTAAAATATTGCACGTTAAAACGTGATGATGGTGTATTTTTTTATACAGCAAAAAACTTCTATTCAGCAAGGATGCATTAAATTGATCAAAAGTGACATTAAAAGACATTTATAATATTATGCAAGATTTCTGTTTCAAATAAATCTGTTTCAAAAACAGAATATTAATTCTGTTTATATTCAAAGAATCCTAAAAAATATGCATCATTATCTGTTTTCAACATTGATAATAATAATAATAATCAGAAATGTTTCTTGAGCAGTAAATCATCATATTAGAATGATTTCTGAAGGATCATGTGACTGAAGACTGGAGTAATGATGCTGAAAATTCAGCTTTGATCACAGAAATTTTTAAATACAGTAAAATAGAAAACTTATTTTAAATTGTAATAAAATGTTACAATATTACGGTTTTACTGTATTTTTGTTTACATAAAGGTGAGCATAAGAGACTACCAAACGGTAGTGTAATTTCATGTATATGCCATATAGATATTTCTATTCAAAATTCAACATTTTGTCATGATAAAATGTGCAATGGTTTTCCCATTGACAATATATCAGTCACATTTATTTTATATAAAAACAACTTTCTTTAAAACTGGATAATTCATTTGTGTGCATGAATTTTGGATATTTTTGTCTGACAGAACGTATAAATCCACTGTTTCATAGAATGACTGTATTATTACTGTGATCCAGCACAGATGTAAATGACAGAAAACTGCACAAGAGCAGGAGAGGTGTCAGAAGAACAGTGTGTGATTGAGAGCGTGTTGATGCGGTTCAGACCCGGTTCAGTCACGCACAGTAAACTCTCATTCTCCGCTATAGTGGAAATACACAAGAATACAGCCGTCAAGCAATGACGTGAACCGTAAAATAAGTCACAATCTTTTATTGATGGATTGATGAAAGATATGTTTAAAATGCTTTATCTTTGTATTCTTATTTGTTTCATTAATGTCTAAACCATTTTCAACTAAAAAATAAGATTTAAATACATTAAGTATTAGTTTTCAAACAATGTTTTTTTTCTTAAATCTTGAATACATGAAATTTGTGGCAGGACAAGCACCAGTAGTAATGTTTTGGGAGTTAAACCGCCCCATTACAGTATGCTTTTTTCGGGTATTACCTTTCATGTAGTCTGTAATATAGCGGTTTGTGAATGTAAACGGTCTGCAAAGTTTCAAAGGTCAAAGTGCAGACAAATGTAGTTATTGTCTCCTAAAAGAAAGAAGTGATTCTGAACTGCCTGAAACGAGCCGTCAGTAACTCCAGTCTCACTTCCTCCACAAACACTGGAAAAAAGTTGCTGCCAATCAAATACAATCAACTTGGATGTTTAAGTCATTTCAGCATAAATTATATTAAACTGACTTAAAAAAATGAGTTGAATCTTGAATAACTTAATTGCTTAAATTATTTTGATGAGTTAAAGTAATGTAAAAACATGTTTTGTCATAACGTATTGATCATATAATTTTTTACAGTGTGTGCTTGAAATGGTTATGAGCGTTTGGTTTCTGAGGCGGTTGACCAATCATAACAGACTGAACCATCTGACCAATCAGAGCAGAGCAGAAAGGAGGGTTTTAGAGAAACCAAATCCTTAAATGAACCGTTTCAGAATATGTGAGAAAAGAGCTGATGCTGGAACGTAAATCATTTTTTGACCTTGGATACATTTAAACCTATTGCATAAGACCTTCAAAACAAAATTAGGAACCTTTAAAATAGCAAAATAGGGGCCTTTTAAATGCGCCTTCTGTTCAATTCCACAGTGAGCTGTTTTTAATTCTGTGCAAACAACCATGTAAACGTCAGATACTCACAGTGCATTTCCCATATCTGCTGTATTTGCGTCCCTTATCCGACACTGTGTAGAGGTAAATGAAGTTATCATGTGATCCCACTGCCAGCAGCGTGCCGTCTGAGAAGAGAAGAGGCAGTGAAACCGTGAGGAAGAGGGACATTCGGCAGTCGGCTCAAAACAGGAATGCTAGAAACACACACACACACACACACACTCACCGACAGAGAAGCGCATCACTGACAGCTGCTCATTGCCGTCTGTGTGAATGGCCACCAGGTCTCGAGTCTCTGCGTCCAGGGCATACCACCTGAGACACACACAAAACACTGTCTGAACTGCAGCCGCTAAACCATTTTAGTGTTAATGGATGTACGTTTATGCTAACTTTCCCAGTGGAGATGACAGATCACTTACTTCCCCGAGTGTGTCCCGATGGCCACGACCGAGCCGCTAGGATGGAAGTCTGCGCAGTGCCCGTGCTCCTAAACACACATCCATGAGCTCAACTCCATTACACACCTCTAAAGCAGACATTTAT